>NW_005054303.1:16820967-16831080 GCF_000277835.1 Geospiza fortis | reverse complement strand
CTGCACATCTCAGGGCAGCAATTAACAACCAAAACCCGAGAGGCATGGCCAGCAGGGCTGGGGGCCAGGCAGGGACACTGCTGTGCAGCCTGGAACCCACCATGGCCTTCGCACAGCGCTGCCAGGGCTGCCAGGGCTGCCACCCCCTCGTCTGCCCTTGATGTGACCCCAGAGCACCACTCGGAGCCTGCTGGCTCTGCACCTGCCCTTCTGACACACCTTTCCCCCTCTGTGTCCCCAGCCCCGTGTGTCTGTGCAAACACTGCTTCTGTGGGGCCATAATTATGCTCTCAGTTTCTCCCTTCAAGCTGTCTTTGACAAGTCATTCAGAGTTTGCCTGCTTTCATCAGCTTTCACAGCGAAGGAAAGTTGGCAGGCAATTCTCAACTACCTGGCTTGTCTCTTGTCTGATGATTGATTTCCAGTGGGAGTAAGTTTTGATATTTGAAAAGATCCAACCTATTATTATTGAGCATTTGAGCTGTGTAATGGCAGTATCTGTCTGACAAACCCAGAAGGATATTGGAGCAGAATGCTCAAAGGCTTAAGGAAATTCTAGATCATGTATAAAATATTGCCCAGTGCATTGTCTCTGGTGTCAGACAGAGAATGGAGAGAGGCCACGATGTCAGGAGAATGCAGCCAAGTTGAGGGGAAAAAAAAGGTGCACACAGAATATTTCAAAAAAGTGAGGAGAAATGTTAGCTTCTGTGAAGAATGAAAGCTGTGGCAGACAATGGGATGAAAAGGACTGATTCTGACCTACATAGCCAGGCAGAATCCCTGCTGACAGAGAGGAAAAATGATGCCTTTGATCTGCAGGGGATATCAAGACTCTGGGCAGAGAGCTGATGAATCCTGCTGGAAAGGAGGAAAATGACAGCAGCCCCAGTGGAGCCTGGCTCTCTCTGCAGGCAGGGCAGCAGCACACGCGGTGTGCAGCCAGGGCCCAGCCGTGCATGGGGACAGGACAGCAGGAACAGCCCCTTGGGAGGGACAGGACAGCAGGAACAGCCCCTTGGGAGGGACAGAGTCACCTCCTGGGCACACACAAACTGCCCTGGGGGAGAGATGGAGCCTCAGGGCTGGAGCTGGGCTGGCAGGGACCCAGCTGGGAGGGCTGCCAGGGCTGGGGACCAGAGTGTGCCCTGGGAGTGCTCCAAGGGGCTGATGGTGAGCAGAGAGGGACCTGGGAGCCCTGCCAGGGGCTGCTGGTGACCAGAGCAGCCCTGGGAGCCCTGGGAGCCCTGCCAGGGGCCGATGGTGACCAGAGCAGCCCTGGGAGCCTTGCCAAGGAGCTGCTGTCCAGCTCCAGCTGAGCTCCCCTGTCTTGCACAGAAGCAGAAGCTGCTGTCTCAGCCATGGAAGAAGTGTCCCTTCGTGCCTCACAGCCTGAGCCAGACCAGCTGCTCTGGTGTGGGACTCACTGCACAGAACATGAGCTCTCCACACTGGGCTGTGAGCTGGGGCAGGGCCTCGTGCAGCCAGGAAACCAGCTGCGAGTTTTGGAGAAATCCCTTTGTTTGGAGCAGATGGGAAAAGACATTTGTTTTCTCCCTTGGTGCCAAGCAAATGACCCCAACATCCCTCACCTCATTTCCAAGCACAGTCTCACCCAGACCATTGCCACTGCTCCCTGTCTCTGAGCCCAGCCTCACCTGGGTCACTGCCACCTCTCCTCTATCCCCAGGCCTCACCTGGGTCACTGCTATTCCTGACCCATCCCCAGGCACAGCCTCGTGTTTTCTCCTGTCCTTGGGTCTGGGAGTTCAGACCAGCCCCAGCCCTGGCAAGGAGCAGCTCAAATATACACCTGTGCATGCAAATATACACCTGTGTATACAAATATACACCTGTATACACAAATATACACATGTGTACACAAATATACACCTGTGTATACAAGTATACACCTGTGTATACAAATATACACCTGTATTCACAAATACACACCTGTGCATACAAATATACACCTGTATTTACAAATACACATCTGTGTATACAAATACACACCTGTGCATACAAATATACACCTGTATATACAAATACACACCTGTACACATAAATATACACCTGTATTTACAAACATTCACCTGTATATAAAAATACACACCTGTATTTATAAATAATACACCTGTGCATACAAATATACACCTGTGGTCCAGGCAGCAGCAGGCTTTGAGAGCAAGGGAAGGAGGTGATGTTTCCCAAAGTGTCCCAGAAGCTGCAGTGCCATGTTCAAATGCAGGGAGAGATGCCACCTCATTAGCATATTATTCTCTTTTTACTAATCAAGTCAGCATGAATAATTTTGCTTCTGATTGTGTTTGATTGTGTTAGGGGATGATAGACTTGAACAGCTCTTTTTTTAACGAGTCTGCAGGAGGCAGCAGCAGCACTCCTGCACTATTTTTAGTGGATGCTGCAGAGTGAGCTCTGTGCCTGTCCTGTTTCACTGCCAGGATTGTACACCTGGAAATCCAAGGGAACAAAGAAAACACAGCAGCGTTAAAGGAAGTGGTACACCATCTATATGTTGCCTGAGGAGGTGAAAGGCAGCTCCTGCCTCCATTCTGGACTGATTGTAGTGCTTCTGGATGAACCCAGAGGTGCCACGATGGCTTTAAAGCTCACGGCCAAAACTGCATTTTAAAAATCACACTTAACTTGCCTGCACTTACCATACCCCAAAATGAAGTGGAGATGTTTTCTGCTCCAGTGACAAAGAGCAATTTACCTGTCATGCCTGAGGTTATAATTACAGGTGAAAGCTGTGTGAAAGTGGGAAGTGAATTTCCCTGTACCATCAAACCCCAGTGATGGTCCTTTCAGGTCACAGAGGTTCTGGGGCCACCCCACAGCACAGCTCCAGCCCCCAGTAGGGTTTGTGGGCAGGGGCTGTTTTCCCAAGGGGTGTTCCAGGTGGGAGCTGCAGAGCAGTGAGAGCCCCACGAGCTGCTGGAGCAGCCATGGCAGCCCCCAAACCCTGGTGTGGGGCTGAGGACCCTCCTTGTGGGCTGAGCCCCTGCATGAGGCTCCCTGGAGCTCTGTGGCTGAGGGACAGCACAGCCAGGGAGCAGGCAAGGCCATGGGGCAGGCAGGGGAGGGAGGAGTGCCCCGGGACCTGCCAGTGGCCAAGGATTGGCCAAACCCCACAGGGATGGGGTCTGGCTCTGCTCCATGCCAATGGCAAGGATTGGCCAAACCCCACAGGGATGGGGTCTGGCTCTGCTCCATGCCAATGGCAAGGATTGGCCAAACCCCACAGGGATGGGGTCTGGCTCTGCTCCATTGTAATGGGTGCCTCGGGCCAAACCCCACAGGGATGGGGTCTGGCCACTCAGTGCTGTGCTCAGTGCCTCGGGTGTGACACCAACCCCCCCCCTGTGAGCAAAGCTGTGACCCAGCCCTGCAGTGCTGCAGCCACAGAGTGCCCTGGAGCCCACGGTGACCTGAGCCCAAAATCCAGCCCAGTGACACTGCCCCCAGCACGGGGCACTGGGGCTGAGCAGGGAGCAGGCTGGCAGCCTGCAATGGGGATGCTGCTGCCCTGGGGATGCCACTGCCCTGGGGATGCCACAGCCCTGGGGATGGCACTGCCCTGGGGATGGCACTGCCCTGGGGATGCCGCTGCCCTGGGGATGCCACAGCCCTGGGGATGCCACAGCCCTGGGGATGCCGCTGCCCTGGGCTTCTGGGGGGCACTGGGAGGGAGTGGGGCCAATTTTCCTCTTGTAATGCTCACACTGGACTGGCTTCTGTAGTGTCTTGTGTCTGTGCCTTGGAGAAAAATGCTTCAAATAAATCACCAAAACGTTTTGGGGATAAGAAAAGAATTCTTGTCTGGCAAGGGATGAAGGGCTCCACCTGATTATCTTGCCTGAAATACAGCAAAATCCTGACTGTGGTGTATGTTTTCAAGGAAAGCTTGTGTGGTACTAGGAAGCCTTTAAATCTGGTTGAAGAAACAAAAGAGTCTGACTGGGAGCCAAAGAATTAAATGATCAATAGCAAGGCAGGAGCTCTGGGAGCGCTGGAGATCAAAGCTGTGTCACAAGCCAAGGGACTGGAACCTGCCCCAGCTTTGGCAGTGACTGCAGCCAGGAGGAGTTTCCCAGGAGATGGGCAAGGGAAAGGCCCTGCTGCTGTGGGGATGCTGCAGGAGGAGGGGATCCTGCCCACAGTGCTGGTTCCACCCTGCTGGAGCCGAGGGACAGACACAGCCTCACCCCAGGCTTTGTGGTGGCTAACGAAATGCAGGAGCACTGGATTCCCTGAACATCATGAACTCTTGGCTTGCTGTGACCCTCAGGTGCTGTTTGCCCTCCAGGGGTTACCTGTGGCACTGAAACACCCTGCAGGCACGTCCCTGTGGTACAGGGGGGCAGAAGCTGCTCAGCTTTGGGGGTGAAAAAGGAACTGTGAACAAGTGAGACATTACCTGGCACTTCAGCTGAGTGCACATGCCCCTGCACATGCAGACAGAGAAATTTCATTTTTCTCCAGTGGATCCTAAGAAAGAGATTATAATAAGATTTTGTGCATAGCCTGTTGTTCTGCATGTTGACACCAACAATTCCAAGGCACACAGGGAAAGCAAAAGGAGATAAAATGCAAAATGTTTCTGTAACAGGTGCTGAAGATTTTCTGGGGAAGGGATTTTTTTCTTTGTTTGCTAAGCTTTCAAAAATATCACTGACATTTCTACAAAAAGGAGATTTTGTTTTCCCCTGGAGGTTAACAGCCTGCTGTCTCCCACAGTGAGTTATCCTGTGGGCACTGCTAGCCCAGCTAGAGAGCTGCCTCTAGTCCAAGTGTCAGCACCCAGCAAGGCAAAAATATGATGGAGTTGATAACAGATTTAATAACAAGCCATTATCAATAACTCCATCACTCAGGTTCTGGTGGGCAGTGCTGCTGGCTCACAGTGCTGGGCAGGGAGAGCCTGGGTGCCTGGTCCAATGTCACTCTAGGACACAAAATAAAACCATGTGGACACTGGAACTCTAAGGTAAGAAGAAGGGAAGTTTATTCCTTAACTCCAATATTTATGGACTTTCAAAAGTGACAGTGGATTGGAGGATGAAATTGCTACTTCTCCAATGACACCGGACAAACTAACAGTCTATCAGATTTCTCCTCCTCCAGAAAAGAATGTAAAAACAATAATTACTTACATAAAAGTGCCTGAGAAACTTCATTCCAAGAATGTAAGCATCAGAAAGCTTGAAGAACTTAGGAGAACAGGGTGACAGTCCGCCTCCTGAGTGTGCCCAGAAGACATTGGCTGGCAATGACCCAGCAGGGACAGGCACTCATTGCCTGTGTCTGGGGCCCAGGATTTGGCAGGCACACCCTGGGCCACCTGAATACACCTGGCAGCAGTGGGGGCAGTGGTGGCAGTGGTGGCAGTGGTGGGGCAGTGAGGTGGCAGTGGTGGCAGTGGGGCAGTGAGGTGGCAGTGGTGGCAGTGGGGCAGTGAGGTGGCAGTGGTGGCAGTGGGGCAGTGAGGTGGCAGTGGTGGCAGTGGGGCAGTGAGGTGGCAGTGGTGGCAGTGGGGCAGTGAGGTGGCAGTGGTGGCAGTGGGGCAGTGAGGTGGCAGTGGTGGCAGTGGGGCAGTGAGGTGGCAGTGGTGGCAGTGGGGCAGTGAGGTGGCAGTGGTGGCAGTGGGGCAGTGAGGTGGCAGTGGTGGCAGTGGGGCAGTGAGGTGGCAGTGGTGGCAGTGGGGCAGTGAGGTGGCAGTGGTGGCAGTGGGGCAGTGAGGTGGCAGTGGTGGCAGTGGGGCAGTGAGGTGGCAGTGGTGGCAGTGGGGCAGTGAGGTGGCAGTGGTGGCAGTGGGGCAGTGAGGTGGCAGTGGTGGCAGTGGGGCAGTGAGGTGGCAGTGGTGGCAGTGGGGCAGTGAGGTGGCAGTGGTGGCAGTGGGGCAGTGAGGTGGCAGTGGTGGCAGTGGGGCAGTGAGGTGGCAGTGGTGGCAGTGGGGCAGTGAGGTGGCAGTGGTGGCAGTGGGGCAGTGAGGTGGCAGTGGTGGCAGTGGGGCAGTGAGGTGGCAGTGGTGGCAGTGGGGCAGTGAGGTGGCAGTGGTGGCAGTGGGGCAGTGAGGTGGCAGTGGTGGCAGTGGGGCAGTGAGGTGGCAGTGGTGGCAGTGGGGCAGTGAGGTGGCAGTGGTGGCAGTGGGGCAGTGAGGTGGCAGTGGTGGCAGTGGGGCAGTGAGGTGGCAGTGGTGGCAGTGGTGGCAGAGGTGGCAGTGGTGGCTTTCCAACAGCCCCAGAAGGGCCGTGAGGGTGAGGTTGGGTCCCTTCCAGTACAGGTGGCAGGCCCAGGATGCAGAAGCACCCACTGAGCAGGGATGCTGTCTGTGCCCAGCCCCTGCTCAGCTGGAGCGTTGTCTCTCACACCAGGGACAGAACAGTAAATCAGGAATTCCATTCCCTTGGTGTTGCATTGCATCTGGGTGTTCCCTCCTACACCTGGTTCGGTGGCTGTCCCATTGGCATCCCATTGGCCACGGTCCTCTTTCCCCGCCCCCTCTCCCCTGGACAAAACCCCATAGCAGGCTGTCTGGGGTCTCTTTCTTCACCTGGGTGGCTGCATCACCTCACGTCCTGTCTCAAGCTAATAAACGGATACCTACACCCACGTGGAGGAAGAGCGCTCCTTGTCTTTTGTCCTTCGTCTATGCTGGTTCCGTGCTGGGCTTGGATTCGTGCTGGCCGGATTGGATTCATATAAGCCCAGAAACCCGCGGAACGCAGCACCTTGGCCCATCAAGGAGCTCACATGACAAACTACCGCTGAAATCATGCAATATATTTAAAATGTGTGCCAGCCTGCATTAACTGCTGCTGGGTAAACACCCCACAGCGTGTCCAAGCAGTGTCCTGCAATGGGCAGTGTGGGTCACATTAAGGCTTCCCTGGAAGTGCCCAGGGCTGGGACCCACAGCTGTGTCTGATGGCACCACAGCCAAAGGAGCAGCCTCTGAGTGTCTGCCAGCCTTTTTGCAAGGCTCCAGCCGGTGGTTTTATGTTGAATGAATAAATAAGTTCTACTCTGCTCTCCTACAGAAGGCAGATAAGAAGCCAAAGAACAAATAAGAAGCACAGCAGAACAGCAAACATATTTGCTTTGAGGAGGGGAAGGCACGGCTGAGTTTCTAGACCATGAAGCTACAGGCTGCCTCAAATGAAATTAATTTAATGGCTTATACATTTCATCTGCAGAGATGTGGGCGCTGGAATGTGCATCTGCAGGGGAGGTAGGGAGCTCTGGCAGGCACTCAGGTCACCCCCTGGCATGGTGCAGATGCCATGGGTGCACCAGGGACAGGGCTGGGTGCTGCAGGCAGTGCCCTGTGGCTGGCAGGGCCAGGTGAGCCATGGTGGGAGCCAGCGGTGCCCCAGCAATGAGGGGGCTCTGCAGGGCCAGGTGAGCCATGGTGGGAGCCAGGGCTGCCCCAGGTGAGCCATGGTGGGAGCCAGGGCTGCCCCAGCCCATGAGGGGGCTCTGCAGGGCCAGCAGGCACCACTGGCACAGCAGCAGCTCCCACCTTCTCCCCACTCCCAGCTCTGCTCCAACCAAGCACTCTGCATTCCCATTCTCCAAATTGGTTTTTGCTCATTTGGCCAAGCCCTACTTCATCTTCTGTCAAATATTTTTTCCTCCTGCCAAAAGCAGGGCTCCTATTACTGTTTCTCACATCCACTTCAGCCTAACAGTGTCAGTAAATAATGAATTTGCATAATGAGCAGGATTTATGAAAACCAGTTGCTCTCTGTGTAGGTGACCCTGTGACTCCAGGCATGCCAGTGTGCAGGGATGCAGGGCAGGGCTGCAGCTGCAGCAGCAGACTGGGGAAGCTGCTCGTTGTGTGGAGCCTTCCTGCCTGCTGGCTGCACTTACAACCCAAAATGTTCTCGCAGAAATGTGCTGGGCTCCCCCAGCTGTGCTGGTGACAGGGGTTGGCCATGTCCCATCACAGCAGTGCCAGTGGCACCACCTGCTCTGGCAGCACCCAGCAAACCTGAAGGGACAGATCCCATCCAGAAACAACCCATTCATTTATTAGTGATCACTGAGCCCCCAGCAAACCTGCCGGGACAGATCCAACACAGAAAAAAACCATTCATTTATTAGTGATCACTGAGCAAACCCGCAGGGACAGATCCCATCCACAAACAAACCATTTATTTATTGGTGATCACTGAGCAAACCTGCAGGGACAGATCCCATCCACAAACAAACCATTTATTTATTTGTGATCACTGAGCAAACCTGCAGGGCCAGATCCCATCCAGAAACAAACCATTCCTTTATTGGTGATCACTGAGCAAACCTGCAGGGCCAGATCCCATCCAGAAACAAACCATTCCTTTATTAGTGATCACTGAGCAAACCTGCAGGGCCAGATCCCATCCAGAAACAAACCATTCCCTCCTGATAATTTGTTAATTATCACCGTGCAACCCCGTTCCAGGGCAAGGTTAGATTTTGGGGATGAGCACAGTGCAGGGCAATGACTGATACCAATATTACACAACCACTGAGACCCCGCTGCTCTCTCCAGTCGCTGGCAGGAGGCTGCAGCCAGGCTCAAGTGTGCTCTGCTGCCAGGGAACAAGGCAGGACAGGAGGAGATGGCCCCCAGTGCTGCCAGCTCTCCCTGTGACACTGCTGGGGATGGAGCACACACAGGGACAGGGCTGGGCAGCTCTGACATCCCAGGAACAGCAATGGGAATGTGACAAACACCAGTGTGGATGGCTCTAGGAAGGAGGACAGCTGGCTCTGATTTCTTTGTTCCATAATGTGAGAGTTTGAGTGTGACCACCAAAATGAGAAGCCAGAAATAACTGAATGTAGTGACAAATGGAAGGCAGTAATAGAAAGTTTGCTGGTGTTTGCCTTTGAGGAAAATGTCCCTAATTCCTTGGATAATGATGGAATCCAACATACTCACAGTTTTAATGATATTTTTAAAGAATTAGGATAAGAATTTGGGTGAATTGAGGAGAAAGGTAAATTGTCTGGTAAAAAAAGTTCAGTATTTAAAACTCATTTTGGCTTGGAATAGGAGGAAGAAATTGCTTTTCACATCCTTTTCCAACAGATCTGGTTTACTAAATTTCCATAATGAGTCCACCTCATCTTTGTTCTTAAATAATTCCAGAGGTGATGTGGAGAGCTGCAAACCTGATCTCATATAAAACCTCCTGAGACGATAGAACTTGGGCTGAAATCTGAAGTCATTGTGCAAATACAAGGTTTCTCTGAGCTTTGCTGAACATGTGGAGCTGGCAGCAAATGACAGCCTTGCCCCTGCAGAACAGCTTAGTCAGCTCACCAGCGGGAACCTCAGATATTTTGTACAATATCAGGCTTTTCCAAACATCACTGTAAATTTCCCACTTAATTTTATAACATCAAACCTGCCCTCATTTTCCCCTCCTCAATCTTCCATTTGCTCATGAGATCATGGAGTCCCTGCTGATAGCCAGCTGTGATAAATTAAGTTTGTCACTTAAGAAAAAATATGTTTGAGTTATAACCGTTAACTCCAGCTGAAATAATTCTATGGATTCTCCTGAACGCAAAGAAATTCAGTCAGGACATCAGAGCTCTATACCTGTGTGATTTATATGTATGAATATTAAAGGCATCGGCTGCCCAGAGGATGAAAACTGTCAGAGCTGTGGGTGTGGCAGCACCAGCACTCCCTGGCTGAGCCTGGCATGGTGGGGAGGTGGGATCTCCACCTTGGAATCAAATCCCCCTGAGCTGCTCTGTGGGCAGCTCCTCCTGGCCTCTGCAGCCTGGCACTGCCTGAGGAGAGCTTAGGGCAGTCCATGGCCTCAGGGAAAACTGGATTTCCAGAGGGGGACAGAGGGGGCCAGGAGAGCCTTTCCCTGCAGGGGAGGCTGTTTCAGGGTGCTCTGGGGGTGTCACAGAAACGGCCTGGGGCTGGTGAGGGCAAAGTGCCACCTGCAAGGTCATGGCCAGGCTGGACAGGGCTTGGAGCAAGCTGGTCCAGGGGCAGGTGTCCAGGGGCAGGTGTCCAGTGGAAGGTGTCCCATGGAAGGTGTCCAGGGGCAGGTGTCCAGTGGCAGGTGGGACAAG
>NW_005054303.1:16818753-16820816 GCF_000277835.1 Geospiza fortis | reverse complement strand
ATAATATATAATATATAATATATAATATATAATATATAATATATAATGTAATATGTATCATATATCATATATATCACATGTCACATATCACATAATATTTATAAATTATATTATGTTATAGAATGCTATATTAAATTATACTAAAGGATACAGAAAGGATGCAGACAGAAGGTTTAACAAGATACTAATGAAAAACCTGTGACTCTCCAGAGTCCCAACACAGCCTGACCGTGATTGGTCATTAAGTAAAAACAATTCACCTGTTGGATAAACAATCTCCAATCACATTTCAAAGCAGCCAAACACAGAAGAAGCAATCAGATAATTATTGCTTTCATTTTTCTCTGAGGCTTCTCAGCTTCCCAGGAGAGAAATCCTGGCGAAGGGATTTTTCCAGAAAATGTGACAGTGATGCGCTGTGACACCCCTGGGGCAGCCCCTGCAGGGCTCAGAGCGGGGCTGGGAGCTGCTTTCACCCAGAGCAAACCAGTGGCCCTTGGGCCAGAGGCTTCCTGCAAACCTGAAGTGAGAAGAGAAAATCCTGGAGGCAGCAAAGCACAGAGGCACTGAGCTGAGCTCTGTGCGGCTGCAGAGGTTTGGGATGTCACATCCCTGGGGAGAGCACCATGAGCTGGAGAGCCAGGTGCTGCTGCTGTTGATGCTGAAGGGTCACCTGAACCCAAAACTGACTGAATAAATTCACCACAGAAAGAGCAATCCTGCCTTTTTATTTTAAGCAGAACCATTTCAGCCACCAATCACCCGAAACTGGAGAACGTTGTAGGATTGCAGGCTTTGATCTCCTTCCCAGTTAAGTGCTGTCAGCCAGCATGCAAGTCTGTCATCTTTGCTTTTAGGTCTGTCTTATCCCTGCACAAAGCATTTTACTTTGGTTTTGGCACATTTTCTGCCAGACTGCCAAATTTTCTGGCTACAGGATTTTATCTGCAATGTCAGCCTGCGTTCTCCAGGCTTGGTCTGTTATTCCCAGCATGAGGCTTCAGTTCATGGCATAGTAACTGATTTGCACAGAGCTTTAGGACCTGGGATTTGGAAGCACACTCCTTTCTGGCACACCTTGTGCTGGATAAATGGCAATATGGACTTTTGGTTGGACCTAGTGGCTGTTTGTGTCTTCTGCTGTATCTCTCACATTGGGAAATGGGATTATCTTTCATCTTGCAGAAATAATAGACTTATAGCTCTGATAATCTAAGGTAAAACTTGTAGATAGAGGTTATATTTTTAATAGAAATATGATAGATGAAGTCTCACATGTGAAGTGCTCTGGTTTTTGAATGAGTGTCTGTTTTCCTCCATCAGGCGCTGAGGTGAAGGATCATCTTTGCCATTAATCTCCCTTGCTCATGCCCTCAGTGCCTCGTGGCTGCAGCAGCCACCCCACCCTGTGAGAGATGAGCAGCATAATTCCTGTCCTTGAGGGAAAACATGGCAGGCTTAGAGTCCCTCCAAGCAGCAGTTTTAAAAATAGTCTCACTAAGCTGCTTCTGTAAAAGATAATTTGATCAAAAAATCCCCTATAAAATGGAGACTTCCCTCGGATTTCCATAGCAAAGCATCAGCAAGGAGCACACCTGGTGCTGCACTGAGCTGTGGGAAATGCAGGCAAGCTGGACACACAGGAAGGATTACTCTGGCTACCCACGTGCTTCAGGCTGCTTTCAACTGCAAACAAGGATGAAAGAATAAAATACCATAAATCAAAAATAGAAATATAAAATATTTCAGGCATTTTTCACAACATTTTCTCCTCCATCCACCTCTCAGAGGAAGACTCCCCTCCTGCTAGGAGACGTCGGAAGTCACAGGAATGGTGAACTCTGGGTGCAGCCTTGCCTGAAAACCTGCTGGGAGGAGCAGGGTGGGGCTGCAGTGCAGTTCCTGCAGCCTGGCCTGTGGGGTGGGGCTGCAGTGCAGTTCCTGCAGCCTGGCCTGCGGGGTGGGGCTGCAGTGCAGTTCCTGCAGCCTGGCCTGCGGGGTGGGGTTCCAGCAGCTGCAGTTCCTGCAGCCTGGCCTGCGGGGGGGGGGTTGCGGGCAGGTTG
>NW_005054303.1:16806535-16818175 GCF_000277835.1 Geospiza fortis | reverse complement strand
CCTGGGCACATCCCTGGGCACATCCCTGGGCACATCCCCGTGGCACGTCCCCATTGCTCATTGCACCAGCCCAGCACAGGCAGCCCCTGCCCTCCTCCTGGGCAGTGGGACAGGGCTGCTGTGGCTCTGCAGAGGTACTCGAGGTATTGGCAGGAGTTATACATACATAATGTACCAGAGGCAAGGAGTACTGGCCAGGAGCTCCTGTAGGAGAAGGCCCAGAATGGATGAACAGGGTGGGACTGGTGGGACCCGTGCCAGCCCCGAGGGGTGGCAGGACCATTCTGCTGGGACTGCCCAGGTCCTGCAGAAGGGGACCCCTTGCAGGGCCCTCTCACCTTGCAGAAACACCATTTGTCACATACAAACGCTATCTAAGTGTCTGACTGAGGAGTGACATAATTAATGGCACACTGAGGAGCCGTGTGTCACCTGATAGATCACACACATGTGACACGTTGTCAGAGAAACCATTCCTCATTGCAAACCTGTCCTCTGCAGTTCTGAGCCTCACAGCCCAGTTTACAAGCCCCAGTTCTGTCGGGCTTGGCTTGTTCAGGTATCCCCTTCAGGTTAAATGTATCTTTTTCCTGGTTTTATGCATTTATTCAGTCTGTACTAAGTAGTGGTCATTATTTACCACTGGATCACCTGGCAGCGAGCTCTGCCTGGAGCTTGGCTCTCTGGAGGTGCCTCATTTGTCTTGTGTTTGCCTTGAACATAAGTCATGAGCCACCAGGGCTGCTTGGAAATGCACCATTTTTCTGAAAGAAAAATCACTCTGCAAACCAAACACACAAATAAAGTGTAAATTGTGTGGGGTTTTCATGGCCAGGTGTTGGTTGTGGGGGGAATCACAAGGGTGGCTCCTGTGAGAAGCTGCCAGAAGCTCCCCCCTTTTCTGATGGAAGCAGTGCCAGTGGCTCAGAGGGATTCAGTGGTGGCTCCTGCAGGTGACATCCACCCAGCCTCCTCATCCATCCTGCTGCTCCCCTCCCTGGGTGCTGTGATGAATAAGAAGCTTGACTAGGCCAATATTCAAGCAGCAATCAATTTATTAATTAATGGGGTAAAGTATGAGCAATACAGCGCTGGGTACAGTGGGGGAAGTTTTCCCTCCAACTGCACACCCATAGTTGAGGCTTACAGGTATTTATAGGGGTACTCATCGGCTTTCTCAGCAGTTTCTATTCCAATTTTTACTCATCAGCAGTTTCTATTTCCAATTTTTACATCACAATTCTATACACTGCTGTGATTTAGTTTTTCTCAGGATGTATCCCAAAAGGAGTATCCCAGGTGGTGGTGGTCCAGTTTCCGAAAGAAGAAAGACGAATCCTATCTGGTGGAGTCCAGCTCCCCAGATGTGGGTCCACCTTTTAATTGCAAGGACTATAAATCTCATAACAGTGATGTCCAGCTTCCCTTGGTCGAAACCATAAATCCTTAGGTGGTGGTCATCTTCCTTTCTCAAGCTGTTTTTCACTGTTTTGTTAAGGTGTGAGATAAGCGTGTTTCCTTTATATATATTCCAAAGCTATAGTTTCAAGGACACAAGTAATATTCTAAAATTATACTTCAAAAGGTTATTATTGCAGAACTCTTTATGGATTAACTACAAGCAAAAAGCAACATCCTTAACGCTTTAATTCCAATGCTCCTAAATCAACCAGGGTGAACTGCAAACAAAAGATAGGTTCAAAGGCCTTCTTCCATGCTTTATGTTGCTCAGTTATTATTAGAATTCACAACTGTCCCACTGTCGGTCACACATATCACAATCACAAATACACACATTGCCTGTATGTACCTGACACCAAACACAGCTCTGTATTTCACAGTGCTAATGGATGTATTCCCAAACTCATCACTGAACAGGGCAACAAGCAACTTCTAGGGAAGAAATTGCCATCTGCTGTGTGAAACAATGAGGGGAGAAAGTAAACAGGAGAGAAGTACAACCTCAGGGCTGGGTTTCTTTTCTTTGTCAGTGCTAGGTTTTGGGAGAGTGGAATTGGAAAAAAATCCCTTAATTTAAATTTCATTCAATGTCAACCTTCTCATCATCAAAGAACAGTAACAAGCATGGTGGGTTGTTTAAACAAAGAACAAACTGCCCACAAACCTGCTCTGAGGAGCTAATAAGGAATCTGGGGTTCCAAGACACCGCTTGAGGAAAATAAAAAGCCAGACTGTAATGGTATTTGGAGTGCCATTTTCTTCAGAAATGTTGCCTTATTTGCTTCCACGAGATTCCCTTAGACATGTTTCCATCCTCATCAGCTCAGCCATGGGACTGAACTGAAATTTCCCCACTCATGAGAAGGTGCCAGTCGCTGGGTTCGACTTTGAGATTGAAATGCTGCCCCTGCTCAGATGCACAGTCAGCAGCCGGCAGGCCAGGGCACAGATTGGTTTTTGTAATGCAAACGAGATCCTCCCGAGCCCTCCACATGGAAGCCCTCCAGTCTTGTTACACAAGTCTTAAATTCATTATTAACAATGTAGCACTGCTAATTGTACAATTGTAATGTAGCATTTGGTAATTGCTCACTCTACAAACACTGTAAAGGCCTTAGAGAACGCATCTAATTATGGGCTTTTGACAGAAAGCAGGCTGAAAATCAGTCCAGGGCTGCAGCAGGGAGGGCTCAGCTTCCCCATCCTCACAGAGCACTGGCAGATGGAGTTACCCAGGACCTGAGAATCACAGGAAAAGCAGGAAAACATGCCTCTTTAGGGGCTGGACTTTAAGAAAAAAGGAAAAGAACACCGGTGTTTGGAAGCTGCAGTGGGAAACTGAAGATCAGAAGTGAAACAAGCATTTTTGTCGAGGACAGCAGAGACTGGAGCAGCTTACCCAAGGGGCCAGTCGAGTTTTGCCGATTGAAGTTATTTTTCTTTAGTCCAGCCTGGGTTCATTTCCAGAAGAATTTCAAACAGCAGCAAACCCCAGACGCAGGGGATCCCAGTGTGTGCCCTGTGGCAGGCCAGACTGGCAGGATGCACCTCCCACTTCTCCTTAAGGGATGGAGCCCCAGGACCCAGGAGCCTGTCCCTGAGAGGGGTCAAAGGCACAGGAACTGAGGATCCTGTCCCTGAGAGGGGACAATGGCACAGGACCCAGGAGCCTGTCCTTGGGAGGGGACAAAGGCACAGGAACCAGGAGCCTGTCCTTGGAAGGGGACAATGGCACAGGACCCAGGAGCCTGTCCCTGAGAGGGGACAATGACACAGGAGCTGAGGATCCTGTCATTGAAGGGTGACAGTGGCACAGGAGCGCCTTGTGGCCACAGCAGTGAGAGGGTAATTAGCAGTGAGGGGGTAATTAGCAGTGCCATCTCCTGACCCAGGCATTCTGATCCCCCTGATCTCTGTAAAGGAAGTTGTTTGTCAAATCCTGTGCCTTCAATTACTGCTAATTACCGAGGAGTCATGGCATCCCGAGATTTTAAACACAGTGAGGAAGTCCTGTGTGATTGGGGACCATCAGATGACTGTCTGAGGGGTCTCCACGCAGCATATTCCTGACAAGATGCTTCATGCCAAACAGGTGACTTTCAATGATGTTTAATCTGCACATAATATTATTAAAATAAAGCAGCCTGGCAGACTGAGACACAGCAGACAGCCCAAGTCCTCCTCTTGCACCTCTCAAAATCCAGAATCAAAGGGATACCTGGAACCTTGTGAACGTTCCTGTGATTCCTGGTCAAATGTTTGGCTAACACAGCCCATAGCCACCAGCCTGGTGTGTGCTGGGAGAGCATCACTGGCTCACCGAGAGCCCCACGGTGGCAGGAGGTGGCCAGGGAGAGCTGAGGGTCTGCCGTGCAGCCACTGCTCCCTGTCCCTGCAGCAGCATCCCCACACATCCCTGTCAGCAGGCTCAGCTGGGCCTGCTGGCTCTTGGGAGCGGAGCACGCCGAGCTGGGGGGTACAAGAGCCAGCTCCCCCCAACAGCCTGTGCAGTGGGTCCCACAGCAGCGGGATGCTGAGCTTTCCCTCCTCAGCCTCCTGTTGTGCTGCAGGGGATGCCCTCACCATGATGATGGAGGGGAGGAATGAGCACTCACCCCTGGGCTGGGATCTCCTCTGCTCAGAGCCCTGGGATTCAGCCATGGCTCATGCATTATGGAATCTCATTGGCTTGAGGGGTGAAGGAGTGAATTCATGTCAATCCCTTGGGCAGAGGCGATCGAAACCTGGCTGTTGTGCTTGGTGGTTGCATCTCCTAATGAGTTCATTAAAAAAGCCTAATTTACAGAGCACTTTGTCCTGTGAGAGACCCAAAGGAGGGTGGCTGTGACCGTGTTCACAGGGTCCCAGGATGAGGGAAGAGACGAGGATCTGACTCCATGTTTCAGAAGGCTTGATTTATTGTTTTATGATATATATTACATTAAAACTATACTAAAAGAATAGAAGAAAGGATTTCATCAGAAGGCTAGCTAAGAATAGAAAAAGAAAGAAGAATGGTAACAAAGGCTTGTGGCTCGGGCTCTCTGTCCGAGCCAGCTGGGCTGTGATTGGCCATTCATTAGAAACAACCACATGAGACCAATCACAGATGCACCTGTTGCATTCCACAGCAGCAGATAACCATTGTTTGCATTTTGTTCCTGAGGCCTCTCAGCTTCTCAGGAGGACAAATCCTAAGGAAAGGATTTTCCATAAAAGATGTCTGTGACAGGTGGCAGCCCTGCTGTGGCTCCTCCTGCCAGCTGTGAGGAGGGGTGGCTGTGCCAGGCAGGGCAGAGCAGGGGTCCCTCCAGGAGCAGGGGCTCAGGGGAGCAGGGGCTGTCTGTCCCACCGAGCCTTTTGGGACACTCAGGGTTTCCACCTGCTCAGAGATGTGTACCAGCAACACTGAGCCTGCAAAAATGAAAGGAGGGTGGGCACCAGGAGCAATGAAGTGGTTGTTAGCATCTCTGTGCCTCTAGAAGGGGTTAAATCCAAGCCTGGCTCAGGATCTTGAACCTGGTTTGTGTTAGGAACATGCACAAGACCCTGGTAGTGAATGGCCAGGCCAGAGAGAAGAGCAGATCCTGGGCTGGAGACACTGTGTTGTGGTTCAACTGAGGAATTCAGCACTTGGAAATTGCTCTGTTTCTGCCTTATTAGATTATCTTGCTGCTCTTTCTTCCTCCTCTGTAGGGTTCTTTATTCAGAATTTGCTCAAATATTTTCCTTCAGAAGATTTAATATCTCAAAGTGCAAATATCCAAACCCTGTATAATTCTGTAATTTCATACTCTGTAGTTCTTTCATATGCATATCAATCATTTGCCATCCTTTTGAAGGATGCAGCTTGAGCATTGGTAGTGAAAGAAAACCCATTCAGTGTTGATTTTAATTGAACAAGCTCGGAAGCAGTGGGGATCCATGCCAGACACCAGTTCTCTCTTTTTTGAAGAGTTATTACTAGAATTCTTTTGCTTCTGTGTCTCTATTTTTTTTTTTCCAATTAGCAGCTTCTCAAAAATATTAGTTATCTTATTATTTCCCCGGTTCTGCTTGTTTGGGATGCTTATGCATAATAATCACTAAATTCACTTTCTCCTCCTCCCATTCCGTGGAATATTGTATTCCTTGTCTGTGCTGGAGCAACACTCCAGCCTGCATTCCAGAGCAATTTTTGAAGTGAAGATCAACTCATTTTTGGTGCAAGCTTTTCATTGTGATTATGGCAGTGGTGAGCTCCTGCGTACTCTAAACTGCAACTGTAGAGACTGTAAACATTATAAATTGAAGACTGCAAAGGCTGTAAATAAAAGTTTATTCTTTCTTCTGTGTACAAATGAGGTGTAGGCTAGCTCTTCATTCTCCCACCATGATGAGTTGAACATTATCCCTCAGCTAATGTTGTTGGATAGAAGAGAGGAGATGGAATATCCAGAAGAGTAATATTTTGAATTACTGGAGACATTTTCCCATGCAAAATTTGGCTTAAGAAAAATACTTAAATCAGCAGCTGGTAGAACAACAAATTCCTGTCTGTTCTGGAAAGGAGCTCTGCACTTGGCTCTGACAGTGCTGAGGGAATTGGGGCAGGCTGCTGGTGGAGAATTTGCTTTTTTTCTACTGAGAAGTCATCTGAACAAAAAAGGAATAAATTGTGTAAGAAATAAATGTGAATAAGGAAGAACTTTAAAAAATCGAGACCCAAAACTCCAACGTGAAGAGAGTGCAGGTGTTAAGGGAGCACATTACTGAAATTCCAGAATCAAGGAGGAGGAGACAGGCAATGCAGCACATCTTTGTGTTTAAACAGGCCAGGGGAGGGGCACTGAGCCCTGGTGGCACAGGATGAGGTGCCTGTGCTGCTTGTCGGGTGATGCCCATCCCATCTGCACGACACCCAGCATTTCTGTCTGCTGAAATCATGGAACCACAGCATCATTTAGATTGGAAAAACCCTCTGAGAGCATCGAGTCCAGCCACCCTCCCAGAGCTTTCCAGCTGTCCAGCGATGGAAGCTGCCCCCAGGGATGGGCAATCATTGTTCTTCCATCCAGCAGGCTGAATGCCACCTTCAGAAACCAGCGTGGAGCTGTTTTCCCCCAAACCAGCTCATCAGAGCACAGCACTGCTCACAGCCCTGGGTCTTTCCCTGCTGTCCAGGCTGGCTTTGCCTTCCATGTCCAGCTGCACTGGCCCCCTCCAAACCACAAGAACTCAAACCCACGAGTGTGTCTGTTTATAGAGGTGGGATGAGGGGCTGCCCATGGTGTCAGCAGCCCTCTCCTCGTGTAAGCTCTGCCCCAGCTCCATCCCACTCATCAGCACTGCCTGCCAGCCACAGTGGTCCCTGGCAGCCCCTCACTGCTCTGACCCTGCCTGCCTTGGGAGTACCAAGTCCCAGGGCCTGGAGGTGACAGCCACACCTGTCAGAAGGAAATGGCCTTTTGCAGGTAACAAGTTCTTTTTGGGACAGGCTATTTTTCTAAAATATGACTGAGCTTAGTCCCTATGTTTGTTCACAGCCCTGCAATATATCTGTTTCTTCCCATAATATTTCCTCCACCCCTGTTTCCAAATTACACAAGCCATGCTCTGTGTGAGCCCGTGCCCCTGCCAGGCCACCATGGGGGTGAGAAAACCCTTGGTGTGGGGCACAAAGCTGGCTGAAGAGAGCCCTGAGCTGGTGTGCTGGCTCCAGGCTGGGCAGGGCCTGCCCATGGGGTGTGGGCTGAGGCAGACAAGGCTCCTTGCCAGCACAGTTGGCTTTTCCCAGTTGTGCCTCTGGACCTTCCCAGAGGAAGCTGTGCCCATGCAATGCAGAACTGTGGCAGATGTGCCATCCCTGCAGGACACTCAGTGCTTATCCACCACAGTTAAAGCACTTTAAATAAGCCAGGTACCAACAGCTAGAAGCCTTCAGATAATCATGCAAGAAATTAAAAAAAAATAAAATAAATCAGCACATTATTTTATTTCTTAAAGAACAAATCTGTTAAAAGATTAAGTAAACAGACACTACAATTACTTTACTCACGACTTTAAATCTGTTTTTTTGTATTAAAAATGCACAAAAGGGTGCACTCCAGCTATTATTATCTTGGTTTGGTTCCACCAGATGAAGCGAGTCTGTCTGAGGCTAAGCCTGTCACCAGCCCGTGGTGGTTTTGGGTGTGAGGTCTCATTCACTGGCAGTGTGGGGCTGGCACACGAAGGCCAGGGCACCACTCCATGCTGGGGCTTCACCACCCACCAAGGCACCCCAGGGAGAATGCCACACCAGCTCGCCTTAAATAAAAGCAGAAGCAGTGCTGAGGGTCTGTGTGCCCTGGGCAGGCTCAGCACTGCCTGCCCTGAGCCTGCCTGGCCGCGAGGGTGAGGGCTGGGGCACCTCTGGCCTGGCAGAAAGCAGACACAGGGCTCCCAGAGGAGCAGGATCGTTCCCTGCCGTTCTTTGTACAATGCAACAGCTCCCCCATCTTACAGACTAAAGAACTCAAAATGGAAAAGCATCCCCAGGAAAGGATGGGTTCGCTCCGCATGCTTCCCCCGTTCTTCTGGAAGGAGAGGCTGGCAGTGCACGGTACGTGAGGCGTGCTTGTCTCCAAGGTGCGCCAGGGAAGAGAAATCCACTTCACACAATGTGACATTTGACATTTCAGTGGTTAGGGCAGCGAATTTTCTCCTTGGAAGGATGAACAAGCTCTGCCGGCTGCAGACACTTTTGGATGAGGTACCACGGTCTCTCTCAAGCAGTACCATGTACTGCCTCTTGCCGTGCTTCTCGCCGGGCTGTCGGAAGCTGCGGAACGAGCGCCGCTGCCCTGCAGTGCTGCTGCTCTCCTTTAGGGTGTACACGCGGCACGCGGTACCGCGCTCCGAGCCTGGGGAAGGGCCGGGAGAGCCGGGCTCAGAGCGGAGTGATGGAGAGCCGAGATCAGAGCTGAGATCACTGCAAGCCGTGCTCAGAGCCGGGCTCAGTGCACAGCGATGGAGAGCCGTGCTCAGAGCTGTGCTCAGAGCTGCGCTCAGTCCACAGGGATGGAGAGCCGGGCTCAGAGCCGGGCTCAGTGCACAGCGATGGAGAGCCGGGCTCAGAGCCGGGCTCAGAGCTGCGCTCAGTGCACAGGGATGGAGAGCCGTGCTCAGAGCCGGGCTCAGTGCACAGTGATGGAGAGCCGGGCTCAGAGCTGGGCTCAGTGCACAGGGATGGAGAGCCGTGCTCAGAGCTGGGCTCAGAGCCGGGCTCAGTGCACAGGGATGGAGAGCCGTGCTCAGAGCTGGGCTCAGAGCCGGGCTCAGTGCACAGGGATGGAGAGCCATGCTCAGAGCTGGACTCAGTGCACAGTGATGGAGAGCCGGGCTCAGAGCTGGGCTCAGTGCACAGTGATGGAGAGCCGGGCTCAGAGCTGGGCTCAGTGCACAGGGATGGAGAGCCGTGCTCAGAGCTGGGCTCAGAGCCGGGCTCAGTGCACAGGGATGGAGAGCCATGCTCAGAGCTGGACTCAGTGCACAGTGATGGAGAGCCGGGCTCAGAGCTGGGCTCAGTGCACAGTGATGGAGAGCCGGGCTCAGAGCTGGGCTCAGTGCACAGGGATGGAGAGCCGTGCTCAGAGCTGGGCTCAGAGCCGGGCTCAGTGCACAGGGATGGAGAGCCATGCTCAGAGCTGGACTCAGTGCACAGTGATGGAGAGCCGGGCTCAGAGCTGGGCTCAGTGCACAGTGATGGAGAGCCGGGCTCAGAGCTGGGCTCAGTGCACAGGGATGGACAGCCGTGCTCAGAGCTGGGCTCAGAGCCGGGCTCAGTGCACAGGGATGGAGAGCCAGGCTCAGAGCTGGACTAAGTGCACAGTGATGGAGAGCCGTGCTCAGAGCCGGGCTCAGTGCACAGCGATGGAGAGCCGGGCTCAGAGCTGTGCTCAGAGCCAGGCTCAGTGCTCAGGGATAACAGTGACATTATCCCCAAGCAGCAGCTGGCACAGCTCCTGGCACAGCTCCTGGCACAGCTGCCACCACCTCTGCCATGGGCACCCCACCCCTCCGGTGCCCCAGGTCCAGCAGCAGCTCCCAGGGATGCTGCTGACTGCCAGCACAGCTCAGAGCATTGCCCCGGGCTCTGCCCTGGGGCTGGGGAGCAGCTCTGAAGGGATGAGGGACAGGCAGCCCCCTGTGGCACCGGGGTGCTGCGGACACCCTGTCACCAGCAGCTGCAGCACGGTGGCACTGTGCCTAAGGCCCCAGATCCCTCCTTCCGGAGGTGACTAAGGGTTAGAAAGTGCATAAAAGAGCTCTCTGTGTTATTTAAACAAAGCACTTTCCTCCAGGTCTCATTATTTCAGCAAAAAAAAAGGAAATATGAAATAATTTTAAAATAATACCTGTGAGGGGAAAAATATTTCAGGTTAAGGAGTTATCAGCTCTGCCAGTAAAAAAGCATTTTAACACTAGTTGGAGAGAGCAAGATAAAACCCCATCAAGGGCTTGTTCAGAAGGGTAATAGGGGAGGTGACTGAGCCCCAGCAGGGTGAGGGTGCCCAAGGCAGGGTGAATCCTGGCCAGAGCTAGGTGGGAGCTCACCTGAGTAATCCTGAGCATCCCCAGAGCCAGGGCCACGCAGGACAGTGCTGTCTGTGAGGTACACTGCCAGGTACTGGGAATAACAATGCCAGCACACAGAGCTGCCCCTCCCAAGTGCACTGAGATTTGTCCTGGAACAGCCTGTCCCCTTGTCCCTGGGCATTGGAGGGAGCATTCAGGCACAGACACCCCCACAGAGTCACTGAGGCAGCCAAGAACACCCCAGGAGAGAGCCCAGGAGAGGCCCCAGGGGAGGGGGGAACAAGAGGGAGGGGAGCAGTTTCAGGGTGAGACCTGCACGGCACAGCAGCCACACATTGTCACTCAGGTCTGGGTCCAGGATCAGACAAGTGGGCTCTCCATCCCAGCCAGGAGCGAGCGAACCTCCCCAGCACACCCACAGCTCCCACACTCCTGGATGCCCCAGGGAGGCGCAGTTTTCCCACTGGGTACATTAACTAGGTGCTGGTGTCATCTCAGTCTCACGTCCAGAAGGGAATTCAGGCTGACAAAGAACATGAAGCAGCCTTTGCTCGAACACCTGAGGCCAGAGAGCACAAGACATTGCTTTAGCTGCAAGGATGTGGAGTGCCTGGGCTGGTACCAGTTCAGAGTGGTCCTGAACCAGCCCTCACAGTGTGTTTGTGCTGGATGGTGCAAACCAGTGCACCCCCCAGTATGCACCAGGCTCTGGGCACATGCTTCCACTGAGTTTCCACCGAGCTTCTCCATGTTCCTACGGCCAGGGAAGCTGTACCCTGATGTTTGCCTCCTCTGCTACACTGCTGGCATTGCTGGCATGCCAGGCCCTCTGCTTCTGGGGCAGCAGAGAACTGACAGAGCAGCAAATGCTTGAACCTGAAGCCCAAGGCGCTGGTGGATGCCAGCCAAGACCACGGATGTTTTACCAGGGAGCCTCTTATTGTCACTCTTCTCTCTCCACAGGGGAGCACACTGTGAACGCCAAATCAGGGCTGAGCACGACACTGCCTCCAGCTCCAAAGGAGACCGGTGCTCGGACTGAGTGTGGGGCAGAGACCGCCCCAGCAAAGCCAGCTGACATGAGCTCCTTTCAGGGAGAGAAGATTTAGACTAATTTCCTCCTGCCAGCTTCTCTCCGCGGTAACAGCTCGAACGAGCTCTGCGAAACAGCAGCTGGTACTTGGAGATAAACACTAACTGAGGCTCAGCCTGGCAGCCCAGCCCTGGACAGCTTCAGAGGCTGCCGGGAGGACAGAGGATGATGCGGCTCTGGCAGCTGAGTTCCTTGCGAGACAGGGTCACGGGCTGCTGCGGAGACCATTTCCAAGTTCTCAGGTCACACGCACAGCCCTGAGCCCAGGAATACCGATGTGTTCCCTCTTCTCACCCTTACCCAGCCAGACGCTGCATCCCAAGGCACAAAAAACTTTGGCATGGTATCAGCACAGAGAGGCATGAGGAATGCCACGGCTCCTTCCCGTTTCTGGAACGGGGCTCCCACCACGTGCATCCCCAGCCAGAAGATGCATCCCGGCAGCATTGCTCCCGCTGCCTCCGAGCGTGCCGAGCAGTCCGTGGGTTTTCTCCTGCACCCTCGGCGGCGGTGGCGGCTACAGAGAG
>NW_005054303.1:16806072-16806415 GCF_000277835.1 Geospiza fortis | reverse complement strand
CGCTGACGAGGTTCGTTAATTAGCTGCTCTTCCAGGCTCTGCAGGCAGCGCTCCTCTTCTTCGGGTCCTGCAACATCCCCGGCGTTTTCCCACAAAAGAGCACTAGAAAAGGGTGTCAGTGTTCCATAGCACGAAATGCACTCTCCTCCCTGTTAGAGATCCAGGAGACAGGTAACGATGCCGCAATCCCCAAAAGCGCTCCAGTTTACTGCCCCCACAGATGACCCAGCGTTTCCTTCTCCTGTCAGGATCATCCCTCCTAGAAGTCCGGTGTTGCAGTCCCCGTCCGCGGACCGGCGGGGCACGGGCAGGATGCGGGCAGCTGCGTGCCCCGAGGGTGGAG
>NW_005054303.1:16804070-16804305 GCF_000277835.1 Geospiza fortis | reverse complement strand
GGCCGCCACGCGCACCCCGCTCTCCCCGCGGCTCTGTCCCCAGGGCCGCCGCGGTCCCCTGCGTCCTGGGATGCGGCTGCGCCCCCCTCTCCTCCTTGCCCTCCGCCCCCTCCGTGGCGAACGCCGCCGTGTGCGGGAGAAGGAATGTAGGACAGAATGGCCCTTCCCCGCCGGAAGGTTCCCGTTGGGGAGATGGCAGAGCA
This sequence comes from Geospiza fortis, assembly GCF_000277835.1. Lineage (NCBI taxonomy): Eukaryota > Metazoa > Chordata > Aves > Passeriformes > Thraupidae > Geospiza > Geospiza fortis. The sequence continues at coordinate 16,804,102 of NW_005054303.1, read as the reverse complement.
GCGGCGGAGAAGCCGGCGGAGCCTCGCAGCCA
>NW_005054303.1:16799727-16804037 GCF_000277835.1 Geospiza fortis | reverse complement strand
GCGGGAACCGGCATGTCTGGGCCAGGTGCACCGGGGAAGCCTCTTCCCGAGCTGCTCCTTCCCAGCACGGACCGGGGAACATTGGCTCTGCGGCTCCTCTGCATCCTGGGACAGCAGCTCTTCCCTTCCTCCCTTCCAGTCTGTTGCGTCTCCGGGGCACTCATTATGTTGTGTGTGTGGAACAGAGGCATGTGTTGGTTCCAGCTGTGGTCATGAACTCGGCCTCAGCAGTCCTGGAGACCAAGGGTGGGACAGCAGGTGCCCCCAGCCAAGCCCAGCCCCGTGTGGCCTTTGGCTGGGTGCCGTGGAACCGGACAGGCTGGGTGTCCCTGCCCTTGGCCATCGCGCTGTCGTGCTGGTGATCCTCCCCACCCACGCTTCCATTTCGCATGTTCCTGTGTGACACGTGGTGTCAGCTCGTTCCCTCTGAGCATCCTCGGGCGAGCCTGCGTGTGCAGGGCTGCTCAGGCCGGCACAGCCAGCCAGCCCACTGGCGAGGCGAGGTGGATCCATGCTGGAATTGAAGCCTGTTTGGTTCCAGCGGTGCCTCTGCAGATGGAGGGTCTGGGCTGGCCTGGCAGCAGCTGTGTCCAGGAGCATGGGGCAGTGCTGCCCAGATGGACTGCATGTGCTGGCTCTGGTCTGCCCTGCTGTGCAGGACTGCATCCCAGCTGCCTGGAGCTGGGTGCTCGGGGCTGTGTGTGCTGCCACAGGGACTGCTCCAGGTGGGCACCCTGGTCCTGTGTACAGCCACCCCTCGGAGCTGGCCCGTGGGCTCTGTGGTATTCCAGTCAGTCCTGGCAGGTAGAGGTGTGCCAGGCCTGGCAATTCCACTGCTGGTCTGGGAGTCTGGTTTGGTTTTGCACAAGCAGCCGTAGCAGAGACTGAGTGTTCTCAGTGCTCAACACCTTCCCAATCCACGCTGCTAAATATATACTGTACTCAAGGGATTATGCATTTGTTTAAATGCATAATAAATGTGTTTAAATGCGTAAGGCTGGATCATAATGCACACCAGAGCTTGCCAGTTTGGCCTCCAGTTACCAGCCTCTCTAAGATACATCTCCTGGCATATTACCTCATCTTTCTGCTTTCAGAAAGAGCAGTTCTTGGTTTTATCATGGCAGGGCAGTCAGTGGAAGCAAATCCTGGATATTTCAGGTGCCCAGTGCAAGTTAAAGCTGAATTAGTTCTCCTGTTCAGCAGACACTTCCAGGTGCAGGAGGGGACTTGAGATTGACACATTCCACCCAAGACATGCAGATGTGGAAGTGGCCTCCAGATTGTCCTATCCCAGTGAGAGCTGGTGGGCTGAGTGCTCATGTCATCCTTACAGCCAAGAGAAGCTGCACTTGAGTGCAGCTCTGTTCAGGATGGTGCCCCAAGGGCTTGGTTTGAATTTTTCATGCAGGTCTGTTGTGTGGAGAGGCTCGTGTTGGCCACTGAAGGTGTGAGTGGGGCCAGGGGGAGGAGGCTGAGAGGTGGCTGCCCAGCCCAGGATCTGGGCTGGCTGGGAATGTGGGGAACCCAAGAAGAGATGTGGCTGAGCAGCATGGCAAGGAAAAAACAGATATTCCTCAATTTTTTGAGAAAGATTGGAGGGGCTGTGAAGGCAGGTGCATCAGGAATGATGGCCTTGGCACACTGGGTGCCTGCCTTGGGTGGGTGGAGCATCCCCAGGTGCCTGGAGGGCCTGTCCCTCCGCTGGGGCACGTGGGGTAGTTCAGAGGCTGGAGGGCTAATGGCTTTGCACTGCTGATCGATCCTGCCTGTGCTTTCAGATGTGGTGAGGCTGGGTTTTATGGAGCAATCTTTGCATATTCCCTGCACAAGCAGCTGGGCCCGAGCGCCGCTCTAATGGCCTCGCTATTAGCGGGCTCAGAACCTGAGCCAGACTGAAAAGGCTGTGTAAGTGCTGCTCAAGCGTTTTGGGCCAGGCATATTCCATGCATTAGGGAAGATTTGTACTCTTTGGACCAGACATCACTGAGTGTTGTCTATTTATACACATCTAAATATATCCTCTGCAGTCTTCAGACTTTTCTAGCTAGTAGTAAAATTACTTTTCAATATCATGCTATTAAACCATGCTTGCTGACGCTATCTGATGAAGTTTGTGCTAGGAGAGGCTTATGTGTGTGTGTTTGTTTTAAATAAAAACTATTCTTGAGGTAGTTACCTAAAATGCTTTGGAAACAAAGGCTTGTTGTCTGTGTGGCTGGGTAGCAGGGAGAAATGTGGTCAAAGAGGAGCAGCTCTGGAGACATGCTCAAGCCTGGGAAACCAAATCCAAACCTTATCCAAAGGTTTAGGGTACCTTGCCCAAAGTATAAGCTTTTGTTGCTGAAGAGTGAACCATTCTTTCTAGAAAGTTTGTATGAAATAATCATGCACTTTGCAGCAAAATAGAAACATTTGCTTCAAATTAGTCAGATATACCTTCTGGTACTCTGGAGTTTGAGATGTCGTTCTGAAAACAGAATGACGAATCCTGAAGTAAGGTGGGTTATGGAATTCCTCTGCAGTGCCCAGATCCAGGCTGTGCAGGGTGTTCCCTCAGAGCCCTGCTGCACGGCTGGCTCTGTGTCCTGGGTGCAGTTCTCTGGAGCTGCTGTGGGTCTCAGTGGGGCTCCCGAGGAGGGTGCAGACCTTGGCTTGTCCCCAGTAGCCATGGACTTGCTGGGTGGGTGGTGGGGACAGACATGGCTGGCTGATGCTGGCAGCCCGACATGGAATAGTGATGGCCATTGTTTTGTTTTCTGTGGCAGCTCTTGCTGTCGGTTTTCTGAGAGCTAGGAGGCTGCAGAGGAAGGGAAGGGGGTTGGTATTCACAGGGGAGCAGGTGAGGTGAGGAGAGGAGAAGACAGGCTCTTGGAGAGGGCCCTGGCCCTGAGCCCCTGGAGCCAAAGACAGGTGCTGGTCCCTGGGCCACCCCAGGTCCCTTGGCTGGGGCTCTGGGCTCCATGAGCCATAGGTCTGTAGTGTGGTGACATGGTGTGGTGGCAGGAGCCGTGTCCTGCCCTGTGGGCACAGGTTGGTGTGAGGATGACTGAGGTGTCTGAGGGCTCCCTGCCCATGTGCCCTATCCCACATGGGCACTGAGGCACAGGCTGGGCACACCATGAATGCTGCCTGAGGGGTCTGAGGGCTCCCTGCCCATGTACCCCATCCCACCTGGGCACTGAGGCACAGGCTGGGCACATCATGCCCTGAGCTGGGCAGCAGCTTCTGTGTTCCATGGGATAAATGGCTGTCCAAGTCCTGTTTGTTTCGAGCAGGCTGGATGATGTGGAAGGTGGTTTGTCAAATGGCTAACTGAGGCAGTGATGGGAGCCTTGATGGGTGCCTCCAAATGTGTAGCATGTGGCCTCAGAGTATTTGAGCCAGTTCCCAATGCTGCAGAGCTCGTGTCCAGTGCTGTGGTTTTGAGTTTGCTCTTGTAGATGAAGCTTCTCCCCAGGAACTGTCTCATGGCAAAACATTTCCATGAAAACATATGATTAGGTAGCTTTGCTTTAAAGTGGAATATCTTTTTTCCCTTGAAGTTTTTATTTAGGCTTTTCTGTCAAGATCGTGTTGGAATTCTTTTGGATTGCAGACAGATAAAACTCTTCAGTTTTTGTTGCCTCAGCATTGTTTCATTGCCAGAGAGCTGATATTCCCTGCTTATTTATTTCCAATTATTTATGGTTCCTGGTCTCTGTAGTTGGCCATGGGGAATGGAGAAGCAGGAGCCCACCACAGTGAGCTGTGACAGCTCTGTGAGTCCTGCAGCAGGACTCACCAGCTGTGGGACAGCAGTGTACAAGGAAAGCACAAACAAAGAGGAAAATGCACGGGGGAGAAAGCCACACTGAGAGGAATCCCCAGGATGTGTTCTTAGTCCTGTGGTGCTGCTGGTCCTGGGATTGGGATGGGATTGCCTTAGCACCTCTGGGGAGTCATGCAGAGATGTTCTGCTGCACATGGGTGAGGTGCTAGTTCTCCGTGCTTAAGCCAGACTTAAGAGTTTGCCTGGGATGTGAAATGCCCAGCACCGAGAGGCAGGTGCTGCTGGCACAGGGAGGCATCAGGACAGGAAGGCAGGTGCCACTGCCACTGGCACAGGCAGGCAGGTGCCATGGGCACAGGCAGGTATCCCTGGCACAGCAGGCAGGTGCCTACAGCAGGCAGGAATCACTGGCACAGCAGGCAGGTGCTGTGGGCACAGGCAGGAATCACTGGCACAGGCAGGTATCACTGGCACAGGCAGGTATCACTGGCCCAGCAGGCAGGTGCCGGCACAGGCAGGTGCCACTGGCACAGGCAGG
>NW_005054303.1:16794926-16798240 GCF_000277835.1 Geospiza fortis | reverse complement strand
GCAGCTTTGGTGTCACTGTGCTGTGGGCAGGCTGGGTGTCACTGTGCCGTGGGCAGCTTTGGTGTCACTGTGCTGTGAGCAGCTTTGGTGTCACTGTGCTGTGAGCAGCTTTGGTGTCACTGTGCTGTGGGCAGCCTGGGTGTCACTGTGCTGTGAGCAGCTTTGGTGTCACTGTGCCATAGGCAGCTTTGGTGTCACTGTGCTGTGGGCAGGTTTGCTGTGCTCGTGGCTCCTCCTGACACGTCAGCCTCGTGTCTCATCTCTGCCGGTGCCCAGCTGCAGTGACGCTGCTCTTGGGGACCAGGCTCCAAACTGCAGTTCCCAAGAAGTGACTGCTGCTTTCCTGTGTCTGAGCCTCAGCTTTGGCTGCCTTTGGGGACAGTGTGCTGTGTCACAGGCGGGCAGGGAGGGCTCTGCACACCAACAGTACCCTGGGCAGGAGAGCACCGTAGCCCTGAATGCCACAACAGAGCCTGGGCAAGCTGACAAAGACAGCTGAGCTTCTTTCAGCTCTGGTGTAAAGAACCAGGATAACAGCACAGGCTCCAGATTAGGCTCCAATGCTGCCCAGCTGCAGGGTGTCCCAGCAGGCCCTGTGCAGGGGTCCTTGGCATGGCTGTGCTGGGTTGGAGATGTACTGCAAGTGCCTCCAGGTGACCACCTGTCCTCATAGTGTGGGTCTGGTAATGTTCAGGCCCCATATGCTGTGCTGAGGACCAGGGATGGGGATGAACATGGAGACAATCAGCCACCCTGGTGACACGTGGCCTCAGAGGCTCAGCCAGCAGAGCACCTGCATGGGGACACCTTTGTGGGCTAATTGCCACTTGCTGCCCTGGTGTGTTGGGCCACTAAAACCAGATGTGTCCTTGTCCCCAAGTACACGACAAGGATTGCATTTAGTGACTGGGGGTGCAGCCCCCTTCTAGTACTCCATGTTCCTTGCACAGAGCGCCCTGGTCATCTGCAGCTGGATCCTGCAGGTGTCCCACAAGCACCTCCCTCTCTGCATTCCCGCTTTGGCAGCAGCGAGGATCCCTCCATCGGGGTCTGGTGTCCTGATGTGGCTGAAATGAGAGGCTGCCCCAAGGGCTGGCCTTCCTGTTGTGTTCATTATTGCCCTGAGTTGGACACACCTAGCATGTGTTATTTAAGAAGCATTCTGCAAACATGCAGCTTCTGTGGATTGAAGCAATCCCCTGTCCTTGCCTGCCCTAGAAGGGAAACATGATAAATGCCGTGGAAGAAGGCACAGTAGGTCAGGGTGGGTGGTGGCAGCTGCTGTTACTGCCAGATGAGGACTCTGTAACTTCCAAGGGAACAGATGAGGACAGCGGTGTTTAAATGAGCATTGTGCTGTGTGCCCAGGTGGGTGCCAGCTGAGCTGCCCAGGTGAGTGCCCTGTGATTCTGGCACTGGGTGCCCCAGCAGCTCTCTTCAGCCCCGCCACGCTCCACCAGCTCTGCCAGGGCCTCCCGTGGTGTCACCAGCAGGCACAAAGGGCTCACTGAGTGAGCTTCATTTCTTCTAAGGAGCATTAAAGAAGCCAATCAATGTACAGAGCCTGTGACTGCACTTAAATTCCATCTGGAAAGTTATAACAGTAAATAAGGAGCAGTAACGAGGAGTGAAATTGTGTGGCCAGAAGGATGCGAGACTTGGAATTCTTGGGAGAGGCTGGACTTGCTCCTTGCCATCTGGAATTTGGGTTTAGGTGTTAATAAGGTATCCAAATGGTTCCCCAATGGTCAATAATGCATCCCTGGTTTGTACTGGGGATGTGAGGAGACGTGAAGGCTAAAGGAGGAGAGTGAAGGACAGCAGTATTACAGCTACCACACACGGGTCAGAGGAATCACTCCTACTCCAGGGGCACCACATGGTGTTCCTGTGATGCCAGGCACAGAAAATCTAACCCAAGCATCTGGGGAGCAGCACACATGTCTGGCAATCTGGGTGTCCCTGTAGGGACAGTGTAGAGCATGCAGGTCCCAGCTGCACTCCATGCCCTGTGCTCTGTGCCCTCCATGCTGCTGGTGTGGCCAGCAGTGCTGTGTGGCCTGCATGTGTCTGTGCCCTGTTCCATCCTTGCTCTCAGCATGGCCAGCAGTGCTGGGTGGCCTGCATGGGTCTGTGCCCTGTTCCGTCCTTGCTCTCAGCAGGGCCAGCAGTGCTGTGTCTCTGTGCCCTCCTGTGTGGCCAGCCTGTGTCTGTGCCCTGTTCCGTCCTTGCCCTCAGCATGGCCAGCAGTCCCAGCTGGAGCAGCAGTGCTCCACTGGTGGTTCCGGTGCTGGAGTGGATTTTGTACAGCAGAGGCTTGGTCCTGAGCTGGACTGGGTGTGCATGGGGCATCGTGGAGCAGATACCTGCCTCCTGCAGGGCGTGGTTTCCCTCTGCCAAGGCTTTTGAAGTGTGCTAACCTTCACAGCTATGGTTTTGGTTTACATCTGCAGCAGCAAGTTGTGTGAGGCAGCAGAAGGGGATTTCTAGGGTGAGAGGATGGACGAGGAGGAGCTGCATCCCCTCCGTGTGTGTCAGGGCACTCAGGTGGCACTGTGTGGGCAAGGCCTGGTGAACTGAGTGTGCACAGGGGGCTGGAGGCACTGGGGGGGCTGTAGTGCTCCCCTGCCCACGATGCTGTGCCTGGAAGGGGCACTGGTGGGGGTCACCCCTGCCCTGCACACCGGGGTGGGCAGCAGGGCTGGGGGCTGGAAGGACAGGGTCTGACTGCCAGCTGCTGGTACTGCTGGTGGTGCTGGTGGTGGTGGCAGCTCCACAGCCTCGGGAGCAGTGCTGGGACTGCTGGGTGTGGAGAGAGCAGCGTGCTGGCTCAGCTCCCTTCCCAGCTCAGCCCAGAGCCGACTGCTGGCATATGACACTCGTTATCTCTCCAGCTCAGAAACGCAGTGCTCAGGGCATCCTGATGGATTTGTGACACTTCCCATGGGACTCTGTGCTCATAAACCAATTAAAGGATTACATCCTTGTAATGTGGAGAGTATTCTTTGTTTATTAAGTAATGCAGGTATAATTCAATTAGTGACAGACTGACCTGCTGATGTCAGATGTGGATGCCAGGCAGGCTGGCCTCAAGCTCTGCTCCCCCAGATGGGAGCAGCAGGAGCTGAGGGGAGCAGCTGCCCCTCCTGTAGCTCCCTGTGCCCAACAGGAGCCATGGGAGTTTTTTATGGCTTTTGCTGACCTGTTTCCTTTACAGACGCACAGAATCCCAGAATTGTTTGGGTTGGAAGGGACCTTAGGGCTCATTCCACCCCCTGCCATGGCAGGGACACCTTCCACTGTCTCCGGCCGCC
>NW_005054303.1:16792951-16794889 GCF_000277835.1 Geospiza fortis | reverse complement strand
CGGGGGCCAGCCCCAGCTGCTCTGGGCACCTGTGCCAGGGCCTGCCCACTCTCATAGGGAGGAAGTTCTTCCGTAAAAATGAAATGGTCTATTATTGTGAGATGGATTCAGGCTGGGCCGAGTGTTTACTGTTTGTCGTGGCTCAGAAAGCCCTGTGTCACCAAACCGTGTCCAGGGCACAGCCTGTGCCCCCGTGCCCCCCTCTGGGTGGCTGTGGGTAGCTGCAGTGCCCTCCCTGGCCCCAGCTCAGGCTCTGCCATGTGCTGCTCCCTGTTCCTGCAGCAGCCTGGGCTGCACGAGTGCCTCGGGGTGCAGGGGTCAAGCGTCTGCTCCTCTGGTGAGGTGCTCAGCGCTGAGGGTCCTGTCCCCGGGAGATCCCTCTGTCCCTTTGGAGAGGTCCTCAGTGCAGAGAGTCCTGTCCCGGGAGATCCCTGTGCTCTGGGCCTTTGCTGAGGTCCTCAGTGCAGAGAGTCCTGTCCCCAGGAGATCCCTGTGCTCTGGGCCTTTGGTGAGGTCCTCAGTGCAGAGAGTCCTGTCCCCCGGAGATCCCTGTGCTCTGGGCCTTTGCTGAGGTCCTCAGTGCAGAGAGTCCTGTCCCCCGGAGATCCCTGTGCTCTGGGCCTTGTGAGATCCTGTCACCAGGGAGATCCCTGTGCTCTGGGCCTTTGCTGAGGTCCTCTGTGCAGAGAGTCCTGTCCCCAGGAGATCCCTGTGCTCTGGGCCCTGGGACAGCCCAGGGCAGGCAGAGGGCCGCAGGTGTTTTTCGCTCTGGAAAAGGGAGGTCAGGGCTGGCGGGTGACGCATGGTGCCTTGGCACTGGCTGGGCACCCGTCTGCCAGGAGAGATGGGCAGAAACACAAGTGTAACATACCCTGTACAGCAGTGCAGGAGTGATTCTGGAGTAGAACAGGACTGATTCTGCAGATTTGGAGAATAAATTACAGTTCACATCTCAGTAAGGGGTGGTTTGCTCCTTGGTAAGAGACGGTGGAACTCGGACAGCATGGACCAGTGTGTGGCTGGGAACAACTGGGTGCAAAAGGTGTTTCCAGACTGCCAGACCTTTCCAGAAAGATCAGTATGTTTCAGTGTCCTGAATAATAAATGCTGGTCAGAAACCTGCTCTGGTTTTCCATGCAATCTTATGACAGAATTGCACTTAGTTTGCAGCACATACCGAGCAAAACTTTAAGTATTGAATGCAAATATAATGTGGAAAAGGAGGATCTACACATGTGTGAGCTAATAGAGGCACAAAAGCAGCTTGTGTAGCCTGGCACTGCTGAGGAACATAAGCACCTGACAGCAGAATTATCTCTGAGGACCACAGACTGACTTGTAAACTGTGGAATAAATTGCTCTTATTTTGTAGCATTTATGTGCTCAGCTGCACTTCACAGGGTTTTGCTTGTCTGGCAATTCCTGTTTGTCAGGTGGAAACCCTGGGCTGCTGGGGGCTGGCAGCTAGTGCGCTCTGAGCTGGGCAGAGGGCACAGCCTGGCAGAGAACTCCTTCCCTGACAGAAAGGGCCAGGTAGAGGGGCCAGGAGGGTGAGCTTGGCAGCAGGGCAGAGAGGCTGAGGCTGTGCAGAGGGGGAGCTCTCCTGGCCCCCTCTCCCCTGCAGGGCAGTGGAAGCCCCAGCCCTGAGCAGAGCGTTGCTGCGCTCGTGGGCAGTGGCACTGAGGTGGCACAGGCTGCTTGAAGCACAGTGCTGCTCCAGGGGCTGGCACTGCCTGTCTGGGACACTGCGAGACCTCTCAGGTGCTGCTTGTCACTGCAGCTCCAGCAGCTCCTTGCGATCCTTCCGAAATGACAAGATGTGAATTGCTGTTCTTGGGGGACAGCAGTGGCAGCTCAGGATCTCCATGCCCAGTGCCAGGCTGGCAGCTCCCTGTGCCCAGTGCCAGACTGGCAGCTCTGTGTGCCCAGTGCCAGGCT
>NW_005054303.1:16791198-16791808 GCF_000277835.1 Geospiza fortis | reverse complement strand
TCCCTGTGCCCAGTGCCAGGCTGGCAGCTCTCCTGCCACACTCACGCTGACAGTGATCCTCTCTCCTGACGTGTTGCCTGTTCCTGTCCTGGTGCCATGCAGTGCCAGGCTGCTCCCCTGTGCCCTGCTCTGCTCCCAGGCGATGCCATTCCAGCCTCAGGGCTTTGTGCTCTGGCACAGCTGAGTCGTGTGGCTGTGGGGGGCAGTTTTGGTCCTTCAGAGCATCAGTTTGTGTCGATGCACAGACCCTGTTTTCTGATGGGTTCAATTGCAGGTTTGGCACCTCTGGGCAGGCAGGAGCAGCAGTCCCTGCCGTGCTCCCTGCTCCAGAGGCCAGAGCAGGATGGAGTTCATGGGGTTGGAGACATGGGAGGGACAGATTACTGCTCAGAGAAGGGGAAGGAGGCACCGGAGGGATGGCCACTCCCTGCACATGAACACAGTGATGGAAACACAACCTGCCCAGGTCTCTGGTGCCTTGGAGCTGATGCAGACCCGTGCAGGTGTTGGCTTCCTCTGCATGGTTTGTGGTGACCTGTGCTCCTGGGGCAGGGCTCAGGGGCAGGTTCAGCATGGGCTGCGCCCGTGCTGATGGATGGTGCAGGCTCCC
>NW_005054303.1:16782843-16790649 GCF_000277835.1 Geospiza fortis | reverse complement strand
CTGCAGCACCCATGCAGTGGTGCTGGGCTGCCTGCAGCACACATGCAGTGATGCTGGGCTGCCTGCAGCACACATGCAGTGGTGCTGGGCTGCCTGCAGCACCGTGCAGTGGTGCTGGGCTGCAGCACCGTGCAGTGGTGCTAGGCTGCCTGCAGCACCTGTGCAGTGATGCTGGGTTGCCTGCATCACCATGCAGTGGTGCTGGGCTGCCTGCAGAGCAGTGCTGCTGGGGCTGTGGGCAGGAGAAGCAGGGCTGTAGTGCTGGGTGGGCACAGTGCTGGGGACAGTGTGCTCCTGTGTCCCTGTCCTGCCCATGCTGGGCATGGAATCAGTCCTGCAGGAAGCTCTGTTTGTTGGACTGATGCCAGGATGATTGTTTGCCTTTTGTTTTCTATACCTTTTCTGTGACTTTTATGTACCCTCAGTATTCTTAGCATGGGTGCGTGTAAGTCCTTGAGTCTGATAACTTAGCATAGTCCTGGTATACTGTTAGGCCAGGAGACCAAGCATCCTAAAGGCCTCCTAATAAACCTTGTGCTATCTTGGGAAACCAAGGTCCCCTCTAGAACATGTCCTGTGAATTGGAGATCTGGCCCATCCAGTGGGGGAATTCCACAGATGGAGAATATCAGGCCATTCATCCAGGCCTCCTACTGGGGCATCCTTGGCAGGTATGCTAATTTGTGAGGTCTGTAAATGGCATATGTGACCCATGGTGTGTGTGCATTGCGGTGCATTCCACCATGGTGCAGTGGTGCACCAGGAAGGGTCCTTATTCAAATACTGAGGTAAAAACCCCTTATCCCTTAGCTGTATGTGCCTCTCGAATTTTTAAAACCAGGGAGAGGCATTGGGACCTCATTGCTGGTGTCAGTGCCCGTGTCACACAGAGGGTTTGTCACACTCTGTCAGGGTGTCCCCAGGGTTATCACAGGGCACAGAGCTGGTGGCTGGAGCCTCTGCTCTGGCTGTGGGCTGGGCTGCTGTCTGTCACCCTTGGTTATGGGGACACCAGCCTTCCAAACAGGATCACTTGGCTCTGCAAAATGTCTGTCTCAGTATAACTCCAGCTGTGCCCTGGCGGTGCATGTGTGGAGTGCCCAGGTGTGGTAAGGAGCTTGCAGAAGTGGCTCTTACACTGGGGAGGGCTTACATGAGGACAGCTGTGTCTCACTCAGGTTGTGTGGAGGACAGGCTGCCTGGGAGTGAGGAGCTCCTGCTGCAGGAGATCTTCTCTGGGAGACCCTGCTCTGGGAGACCTGGGGATTGGTTTGTCTCCTTCCTCCTGTGTGAGTTTAACTGGTGGCACATCCCCTAATTACCATGGGTGAGGCAGAGGCGCATTGCCCTGTCCCTTCCCAGTGGTGTGAGCTGTCCTATGCTGTGGACAGGCTGTGGACAGAGCTGCTGCATGGAAACCCAGTGTCTCCATGTCCTCCCTCGGTGCCAGAGCAGCAGAGGAGCTGCTCTTGTGCCTGGCACTGCCCCAGTCCCCTGGAGCTGAAGGTGTTGCTTCCTGCCTCTCGCCAGCCCAGAGCAGGATCCCATGCCTTAGGACCTCTGTCCTGAGGGTCTGTGTCTCCTGGGCACTGCTCCTGGCAGCTCTGTGCTGGCTCTGACACAGCCTCTTGGGGACTGTGTTCCTCCCAGCAGCTCCTGGGGGGTCTTGGTGGGGTTCTGGCAATCATGGACCTGATGGTGATGCTTCCTCTGGTTACTCTGAGAGAGGCAGCCTCACGCCAGGATGTTTTACTTGGCAAATTTACTCTTGCCTCCAGCAGCCTGATCTAGGGGAGGGTGTCTCTGCCCCTGTCAGGGGGTGGAACAGGATGGTCTCCAAGGTCCCTCCCAACTCACACCATTCTGGGATTCTGTGCTCTTCCAGAAGATCCACAGTCCTGTTCATGGGAGCTGCGTAGGGTCGCTGTGCCCACAGAACCAGCAGTGCTGGAGCTGCTGACTGATGGAAGGGCTTGGAAACGAGCCAGTGCTGTGAGCAGGATTGGAAGTGCTGCCCAGGGCATCATTCTGCTCTGCTCTGTCCCCTTGCTGGGACACTGAAGTAATTGAGTTTTCTCCAGCTCCCCCACCTCATTCTTAATTACAACAGTGAACAGGAGGACCAGACAGCAAAAGAGATAGGCAAGGGAGAGCTTAGATAGCAGAGCTGAGAATTAAAAAAAAAAGTTATGTTATCCTTACTTTAAGGATTCCTTAAAGTGAGATTTTTTTTTCCAGTGAAAGGTTTTCTTATTAAAAGAGATTCAGTTGGCATCGGATCTTTGCAGCAGAAATTAAATGCATGCAAAGGAATTTGTGTATCTCAAGAATCTCCAGTACAGCAGGAAGGGCACAATGCCTTTGCTTTTCTGTTGCTTTCTTTAATATAAGAAAACTTGAATTAAAAAAATGGTGAAAAGCTTTAAAAAGCCAATCAACAGCAGCACAACTGTTGAAATGTTGGCAGGTGCCTGTGGCACTTGTCTGGCATTGGGGTCTGCTGTCCCCTCACACTGTACAGGACCTGCCCCTGTCCCCTCTGCTGTCACCTGTCCTCCTCCCTGGGGCCACTGCATCCGTTTTTCAGCTCAAACCTCTGGGTGTTTCCTGAGCTGTGACCAAGGGGCAGCTGCTCCTGTGTCAGCAAATAACCAGGACATTGTCGAGGCAAGCTTCTCTGCTAAAATGGCCTGTTTTGGAATGCAAAGTGCCCTTCCCACAGGGGTTCCCACCTGATGACTTCTCCCTGTGTTTGGGGCAGGTTTTGGCGTGGCCTGCCCGGGTGGGGCTCTGTGGGTCCCTGGGCTGTGAGGGGCTGAGCCAGGCACCCCGAGCCTGCCTGGTTCCCTTTGTCGCTGCAGGCACTGCTGGTGGCGCTGAGCCCCTCAGCCTGGGGAGCTGGGCTCTCCAGAAATAATTCTGAGGAGGAAGATGGATTCTTGATCTGTTCAGAGTGAAACAAATGTTAAAAAACCCCCACTGGTGTTCCCTGCCATCATCTCTGTGTTTGTGTCTCACTTTCTCTCACCTCTTTGTGCAAACCCAAGGAGTGTTGAGCAGCAGGAGTGCCTGGGATGGTGTTTGGGTTCTCTGTGTGCCCTCTGTCCCCTGTTCCTCCTGTTCTGTCCCTTCCTGCCAGCCCAGCTGGGGTCAGGGGCCGGGCTGGGACAGGGACAGGTCACACAGACACGTTCCTGTGCCGCGGAGCTGGGAGAGGAGTGTGGGAATCTGAAATGCAGGGAGCTCCCCCAACTCTGGGCCTGTGAGCCAAAGCTGAGAATGAAACCCAGGATTTGGTCTGAGACCTTGGGAAAGGCTCCCAAACTGAGGCGCTATGTGGTATTTTCTGAGGACCCCCATCAAAGGAAGGAAATGATGGATCTGACTCCATGTTCTTAAAAGGCTTATATTATAATATTATATATTATATTATATTATATTATATTATATTATATTATATTATATTATATTATATTATATTATATTATATTATATTCTGACTGTGATTGGTCATTGAGTCAAAACAATGAAACAATCACCTGTTGGATAAACAATCTCCAACCACATTCCAGAGCAGCAAAACACACGAGAAGCAAATGAGATAATTATTGTTTTCCTTTTTCTCTGAGGCTTCTCAGCTTCCCAGGAGAAAATCCTGGGCAAAGAGGATTTTTCAGAAAATGTGACAGTGACAGTGCTGGAAGTGAGAATGTGGATTTATGGTTTAAAGCAGAGACACGTTGAGCTAAGGAAAGGAAAGTTTAGGGTTTTAGAGTTTAAGATATAAAAATAAAAGTAGTTCCAGAGGCAAACAAGGAGTTTAGAATGCAGCACTGTGGGTTTGTGTGTCATAACATGAGTGGCTAAGAAAGCTCACACTGTAGCATGGGTGCATAAGACATAATATTTGAGGATTGGGTCAAAACCATAAATATCCTTGTTGGCAGTGTTTTATTGGTCAATAACTCATTAAGAAGTCTTGTGACTGAGGGTCTTGTGACCTTCTGAGCCATCAGTGAAGATGTGAGCTGAACTCACTCTTCCTGCCTGTGTAGAAGATAAGAAAATAAACCAAAAATAAACCAAAAATAAACCACATCATCTAAACCAACTCAGAGGTCCTGTCTCTAACTTACTCAGAACTCCCCACAAGTGAATTACCACAGATGAGGAGCAGTGATGTATTTTTAAAGAGGACATTGTGTGGAGGGCAAAGTGTCTCTCCCTCTCTGCTTTGATTTCTGGGCATAATTTGAAGAAAACTCAATTAGCTGCAGTAAAGTCATGCTGATTTACTTGAGGTAAGAGTTTGAGGTTCCTTGTTTTGTTTCTACAAGCATTTCCCTGCACAATGCTGCTCTGCCTCCTCTTGTGAGAGGAAAACTGTGTAATTCTCCTGATATTAATTAAGATAAGAGACAATTATGCCAAAATGTATTAAAAGGGCAATAAATAAGTGTGAAACATGCCCAAACTCCAGATGACAGTCCCTGGCCTGGCAGCCCAGGCAGGGGCCTCTGTGGGAGCAGCTGTGGGGCTGAGGGGGGATCTGGCTCTGGTGCCACTTGGATCCACCTGGGCTTGGTTTTCCTTTGAGAATGGTGCTGTTTGGGGGCATGCAGGGAGCAGCTGTGCTGGGGGCACCATGAGCAGAGGTGGGTCTGTGCTTGGCCAAGTGGGGCACCGTGTGGGCACCATCTCCTCTTGGTGGGAGCGCTGGGGGTGAGGAGATGCTGTGTGCCAGAGCTGTGTGCCAGAGCTGAGTGCCAGAGCTGAGTGCTGGAGCTGTGTGACAGTTCTGAGTGACAGAGCTGTGTGCTGGAGCTGTGTGCTGTGTGCTGGAGCTGTGTGCCAGAGCTGTGTGCCAGAGCTGTGTGTGCTGTGCTGTGTGCTGTGTGCTGGAGCTATGTGCTGTGTGCCAGAGCTGAGTGCTGGAGCTGTGTGACAGTTCTGAGTGACAGAGCTGTGTGCTGATCCTGTGCTCTGGAGCTGTGTGCTGTCTCTGGAGCTGTGTGCTGACCCTGTGTGCTGATGCTGTGCCAGTGCTGCCCCTGATGCTCAGAGCAGGGCTCCTGCTGCCGCCTTGCCGTGCTGGTGCTGGGCAGGGCAGCAGAAGGGCAGGGGGAAGGTGCTGACCCTGCAGGCTCCATCCCAAGCTCCATTCCTGACCAGAAGGGCTGGAGGAGGCGGTGCTGGAGCTGGCAGTGCCCAGGGTGAGCTGCAGTGCTGGGTTCCCTTTTGCTGAAGGGTGAAGGATTCTGGTGTCCCACATGGGCACCCTGCAGGCTGCTGGGCAGTCCCAGCCAGTGCTGCCTGCACCTGGTGGGTGTGCCTCAGGAGCTGCCTCTCAGGTTGGTTCAGAGCACAGCGCTGCTCCTGTGAGCCGTGGGGAGTCGATGTGGGAAAAGGTGGTCAGGACCTCCCAAGACCTCTGCCTTCTCCAGGCCACAGCTGGAATGCCAGAGGAAGGCTCCTCCAGCAGGGTTGCAGGCACGTAGCATGATGGGCAGAGCCTGGCGTGCTCCTCAGCAGCTCCTGCGCAGCTGGCCACAGCTGGACTGTGGTGTGAGCAGTGGCTGCAGCTGTGCAGCCCTTGTGAGGCATTGCTGCAGGACCAGCCCCAGCTGTGCAGCTGGATTATTTGGGTGTGGGTGGCCATCTGTTGGCATCCATTCTTGAGTTCCGTGGAAATCTTGCCATAGCAGGACAATTGATCAAATTTTGAAGAAGCAATTAAAATCTAAATTTCTTTGCCAAAGCCTTAAGTATGTCTCTTATCTGAAATGCTCAGACTCTTTGCTGAGTGAAGAACATTAGGACCAAGAGACCCATTAAATTTTCTGGCACAGACAAAGGAGATAAATCCTGCAAACTGATGGGATCGCATGTGGCAGATCTGATGGTGTCTGCTTCATGCACTGAGATGTAGAGGAGGAAAATTAACCTTTCAGAATAATTTCTGTGGGTTAGAAGTTTTGGAAGTGGCTGTCTTTTCCTTTTCCAGAAATCTGTGTAAAGCGGTTTTGATCTTGTCCAGCTGAAGGGAAACCAGTTTTATTTGCTTGTGTTACTTTTTCTGTCCTACAAGATGTTGGGAGCAGAGGAAGGGACACAGTGGCACTGTGTCAGCCCTGGCCTGAGCAGTTCACACCATCTCTGGTCAGCTGTTCACAGGCTTTTCACAACTGATGTAGGTGAGGTCACAGGCAGTCGTGGTTCAGCTTCTCCTGGTGGCAGTGATGCTGTCCCCCACTAATCCCTGCAAGTGTGGGAGCTGTGCTCCATTAATGGGAGTAGCTCAGCTCTGAGCTGTGCTCTCTAGCCAGGGCTTCCATCCCAGCAACTGCAAACACCAGTGCCAGCATTGCCCCAGTGGCCCTGGCTGCAGGCCTCAGTAATGTGAGGTGACAGGGGGTGGAGAAGTGGCTAATTAACAGATGAAATAATGAGGCACTTGCTCGTTAGTGTCCTGGTGGCACCTTGTTCAAAGCTATGGGTGGGAAGCACCTGCAAGGGGCTGCAGGGGGCTGCAGGGCCGAGTTTCTGCTGCAGCTGCCCTCTGACCACCCTCTCACAGGCCACATCCTGCCAGACCACTGAATTACAGAACCATCAGGGCTGCAGGAGCTTCCCAAGAGCAGAGTCCCAGCTGTGCCCCATGCCCACCCTGTCCCCAGAGCTCTGAGTGCCGCCTCCAGGAATTCCTGGGACACCTCCAGGGATGGGCACTCCCAGCCTCCCTGGCCCCCCTGTCAGTGACTGACAACCCTTTCCATGAAGAAATTCTTCCTATGCCCAAAATTCCTTCCTTCCTTCTTTGCTGCACTGCCCAAGAATGCATCCGCACACCGAGGGTCTTTTTTGTGCCTAAATATTTGTCTTCTGAGATTGGTGGGAGTTTTGTAATTAACATATTCAGTGTCCTTGGCTCTGGTACCAGGAGCAGGAGGAGAACTATGCCTGAGATACAAACACAAGCCTGTTAAGGGCTGCACCTCACAAAGCAAAGCAGGAAAACTTTGGGGTGATACAAAAGTTTTCTGTGATTATTTCTGTTTGCCATTTGCAAAGGAATAGCGAAATGCAAACTCATGGCAGCTGTTTTCTACTGCTGCAGAAGCTAGGAAAAAGGTTAAAAAGTGACAGTTTAAGTAAGGCAGTTTAAAAGTGGCAGAGCTGGATAACTGGTACCCAGGAGTATTAAAATAATTGGCCGAGGAGCTCCCTGAGACAGTAATGGTTTATTTTTAACAAATCCTGAAATGCTGAAGATGAACCAGAGGCATGGGAAAAGGCTAATGAAAATTGATAGAAAAATTAAATACGATTTGGTCTTGGGGGAATTGTGCCATCTGCTCTTCCTGGGCTGGATCCCTCTCCCACTCCCCTCCCTCGCTGTTTCCACCACTGGCTCTTCCTGCATTCCTGGACAATAAAGCAGGGACATCTCCTGTCCTCCCTGCTGCTGTTGGGTGCTGCTGGGACAGCAGGGCCGTGCTCAGCCTCTCCCCCAGCCTGTCCTGGCACGGTTGGTGCTGATGCCATCAGAGGCTGTGTGACAGATGCTGCTCCTGGCTCTGTGGCAGTCCCACAGCCTCTGCCACCTGCAGCAGCCCCTGGTGTGCCCAGCCTGTGCAGTGCCAGCTGGACAGCTGTGGGATGTGACCGTGTGATGGGTGCTGACCCAGCAGATGACCAGTCCTGTCCCTGAGCGTGGGGACACCAGAGCCAGGTGGGTGTTCCTGATCCTGACTGACCAACCCCCATGCCAGGGCTGTGCATTTCACAGGCTTCTGAGGTTCTCCT
>NW_005054303.1:16776840-16782801 GCF_000277835.1 Geospiza fortis | reverse complement strand
CTCATCCCATCCCCAGCTGTGGCTGCAGCTGAGCAGCCCTGTGCCTGAGCCCGTCCTGTCCTTGGCCAGGATCCCTGGGGCAGTGCCAGGGCTGCCCTTCGGCTTCCTTTACTCCTGTCCTCCCCTGACTCTGCTGCTGATCCCGGCTTGCTGTCTGTCCTGCTGCCAGGCTCTGTAACATTTCCTGCAGCTTATCATTACTTTCTTCTGTTCTTATTCCCTATATCAGGAAACCATAAATATGTATTTTAGAGCCGTCAGTTTTTTCAAGCATGTGGAGTGCTGCCTCCTGAAAAATCCCAGCAGCAGATTTTGAGCCAAAGGGAAGATTGCAAAAATAGTTTCTCCCTTATGGCACATTGAAAGTTTCCCTTTTAGGCGAAATTGCCCAACCCTGACAGATGTATCTGAAGTTTTAAAAAATATGAGTCCCAGTATTTCACTTAAACTGTCATTCTTGGTAAAGGAAAATATTCCTTTTGGTATGGCCATTGATTTCCTTTGGATCTAAATGGGGGCTGAGGTCTGTCAGGTTCCTGCTGCAGCTCTGTGGTCAGTGAGCTCTGTGCAGGTGCTGAGCAGCTGTTGCAGGCTGGCTCTGTGCTCACACTCTGTCCTGAGCTGCTGGGGCAGCTGCAGGGGCTGCCCAGAGCCTGTCCCCTGCCTGTGCTGGGCTCACCCTGTGCCCAGAGCCCGTCCCCTGCCTGTGCTGGGCTCACCCTGTGCCCAGAGCCCGTCCCCTGCCTGTGCTGGGCTCACCCTGTGCCCAGAGCCCGTCCCCTGCCTGTGCTGGGCTCACCCTGTGCCCAGAGCCCGTCCCCTGCCTGTGCTGGGCTCACCCTGTGCCCAGAGCCCGTCCCCTGCCTGTGCTGGGCTCACCCTGTGCCCAGAGCCCGTCCCCTGCCTGTGCTGGGCTCACCCTGTGCCCAGAGCCCGTCCCCTGCCTGTGCTGGGCTCACCCTGTGCCCAGAGCCCGTCCCCTGCCTGTGCTGGGCTCACCCTGTGCCCAGAGCCCGTCCCCTGCCTGTGCTGGGCTCACCCTGTGCCCAGAGCCCGTCCCCTGCCTGTGCTGGGCTCACCCTGTGCCCAGAGCCCGTCCCCTGCCTGTGCTGGGCTCACCCTGTGCCCAGAGCCCGTCCCCTGCCTGTGCTGGGCTCACCCTGTGCCCAGAGCCCGTCCCCTGCCTGTGCTGGGCTCACCCTGTGCCCAGAGCCCGTCCCCTGCCTGTGCTGGGCTCACCCTGTGCCCAGAGCCCGTCCCCTGCCTGTGCTGGGCTCACCCTGTGCCCAGAGCCCGTCCCCTGCCTGTGCTGGGCTCACCCTGTGCCCAGAGCCCGTCCCCTGCCTGTGCTGGGCTCACCCTGTGCCCAGAGCCCGTCCCCTGCCTGTGCTGGGCTCACCCTGTGCCCAGAGCCCGTCCCCTGCCTGTGCTGGGCTCACCCTGTGCCCAGAGCCCGTCCCCTGCCTGTGCTGGGCTCACCCTGTGCCCAGAGCCCGTCCCCTGCCTGTGCTGGGCTCACCCTGTGCCCAGAGCCCGTCCCCTGCCTGTGCTGGGCTCACCCTGTGCCCAGAGCCCGTCCCCTGCCTGTGCTGGGCTCACCCTGTGCCCAGAGCCCGTCCCCTGCCTGTGCTGGGCTCACCCTGTGCCCAGAGCCCGTCCCCTGCCTGTGCTGGGCTCACCCTGTGCCCAGAGCCCGTCCCCTGCCTGTGCTGGGCTCACCCTGTGCCCAGAGCCCGTCCCCTGCCTGTGCTGGGCTCACCCTGTGCCCAGAGCCCGTCCCCTGCCTGTGCTGGGCTCACCCTGTGCCCAGAGCCCGTCCCCTGCCTGTGCTGGGCTCACCCTGTGCCCAGAGCCCGTCCCCTGCCTGTGCTGGGCTCACCCTGTGCCCAGAGCCCGTCCCCTGCCTGTGCTGGGCTCACCCTGTGCCCAGAGCCCGTCCCCTGCCTGTGCTGGGCTCACCCTGTGCCCAGAGCCCGTCCCCTGCCTGTGCTGGGCTCACCCTGTGCCCAGAGCCCGTCCCCTGCCTGTGCTGGGCTCACCCTGTGCCCAGAGCCCGTCCCCTGCCTGTGCTGGGCTCACCCTGTGCCCAGAGCCCGTCCCCTGCCTGTGCTGGGCTCACCCTGTGCCCAGAGCCCGTCCCCTGCCTGTGCTGGGCTCACCCTGTGCCCAGAGCCCGTCCCCTGCCTGTGCTGGGCTCACCCTGTGCCCAGAGCCCGTCCCCTGCCTGTGCTGGGCTCACCCTGTGCCCAGAGCCCGTCCCCTGCCTGTGCTGGGCTCACCCTGTGCCCAGAGCCCGTCCCCTGCCTGTGCTGGGCTCACCCTGTGCCCAGAGCCCGTCCCCTGCCTGTGCTGGGCTCACCCTGTGCCCAGAGCCCGTCCCCTGCCTGTGCTGGGCTCACCCTGTGCCCAGAGCCCGTCCCCTGCCTGTGCTGGGCTCACCCTGTGCCCAGAGCCCGTCCCCTGCCTGTGCTGGGCTCACCCTGTGCCCAGAGCCCGTCCCCTGCCTGTGCTGGGCTCACCCTGTGCCCAGAGCCCGTCCCCTGCCTGTGCTGGGCTCACCCTGTGCCCAGAGCCCGTCCCCTGCCTGTGCTGGGCTCACCCTGTGCCCAGAGCCCGTCCCCTGCCTGTGCTGGGCTCACCCTGTGCCCAGAGCCCGTCCCCTGCCTGTGCTGGGCTCACCCTGTGCCCAGAGCCCGTCCCCTGCCTGTGCTGGGCTCACCCTGTGCCCAGAGCCCGTCCCCTGCCTGTGCTGGGCTCACCCTGTGCCCAGAGCCCGTCCCCTGCCTGTGCTGGGCTCACCCTGTGCCCAGAGCCCGTCCCCTGCCTGTGCTGGGCTCACCCTGTGCCCAGAGCCCGTCCCCTGCCTGTGCTGGGCTCACCCTGTGCCCAGAGCCCGTCCCCTGCCTGTGCTGGGCTCACCCTGTGCCCAGAGCCCGTCCCCTGCCTGTGCTGGGCTCACCCTGTGCCCAGAGCCCGTCCCCTGCCTGTGCTGGGCTCACCCTGTGCCCAGAGCCCGTCCCCTGCCTGTGCTGGGCTCACCCTGTGCCCAGAGCCCGTCCCCTGCCTGTGCTGGGCTCACCCTGTGCCCAGAGCCCGTCCCCTGCCTGTGCTGGGCTCACCCTGTGCCCAGAGCCCGTCCCCTGCCTGTGCTGGGCTCGCACTGCCCAGAGCCTGTCCCCCGCCTGTGCTGGGCTCTGCCCAGACCCTGTCCCCTGCCTGTGCTGGGCTCTGAGCCCCTTCAGCATGGATGTGCAGCGTGTGCAGGGACAGGGAGGGGGCTCTGCCCCTCTTTGGTGGGGACTGACCCCTGCTTCTGTCACAGCTCCAGCTGAGAGGAGGCACCACTGCTCCTGCCTCACACCCAGTGTCCCCAGAGTGCCACAGAGCAGGGCCCTGGGGTAGGGCATGTGCTGCTCCTCCTGCCTGCTGCATGGCCAGCCCATGGGGACAGGCTGGGGACAGGGGCTGGCCCTGCCCTGGCCCTGCTCCTGGTGCTCTGGGTGCTGGACACAACCTGTGGGTAGTGGTGGAAGGGCTTGGAATGTTCTCTGGGTTGGGTGAGAGCCTCTGGAGGGGCTCACCTGTGGGGCAGTGTCACCTCATGTCACCCTTGGGGAGCTCCCTGCTGTGACACAGTGCCCTGGTCACTCCTTGGGGTGCTCTGGTCACCCTTGGGGAGATCAGGTCACCCTTGGGGAGCTCCCTGCTGTGACACAGTGCCCTGGTCACTCCTTGGGGTGCTCTGGTCACCCTTGGGGAGATCAGGTCACCCTTGGG
The DNA here is from genome assembly GCF_000277835.1 of Geospiza fortis. Classification (NCBI taxonomy): domain Eukaryota; kingdom Metazoa; phylum Chordata; class Aves; order Passeriformes; family Thraupidae; genus Geospiza; species Geospiza fortis. The sequence goes on along the minus strand of NW_005054303.1, from coordinate 16,779,024 downwards.
GAGCTCCCTGCTGTGACACAGTGCCCTGGTCACTCCTTGGGGTGCTCTGGTCACTCATTGGGGAGCTCTGGTCACTCCTTGGGGAGCTCCCTGCTGGGACACAGTGCCCTGGTCACTCCTTGGGGTGCTCTGGTCACTCATTGGGGAGCTCTGCAGCTTTGGGGTGCCAGTCCCAGGGCAGGGCACTGGGTTCTGCTGGGCTCCCTCTCTGGGCTGCTCTCAGCTTTGGGGTGCCAGTCCCAGGGCACTGGGTTCTGCTGGGCTCCCTCTCTGGGCTGCTCTCAGCTTTGGGGTGCCAGTCCCAGGGCACTGGGTTCTGCTGGGCTCCCTCTCTGGGCTGCTCTCAGCTTTGGGGTGCCAGTCCCAGGGCACTGGGTTCTGCTGGGCTCCCTCTCTGGGCTGCTCTCAGCTTTAGCCTCGGTCTTTTAAACGTTCCACAGCACGCCAGGGGCCACACAGCCAGCGCCTGTCCTGCCAGGCTGGATTGCCTGGCTTTCCAGACGAGATAACTCGGTGGATTAATTAGATAGTGAAGTGCTAATAGCGATTGAAAAGAGATGTGCTTGCTGTGTGCCCCGAGTTTGGATTTATTACTACTACTTTCTGTATGGCCTATTAATTTTTGATGACTTTAGATAAATTGCATTCAGCCTGAAATAAATTAAAATAAGTGCATATAAATCATGCTCTATTCTTGGCTTCTGCAAAACAAATTTCCATTTCATCTCTTGTTGTCCTTCCTTTATTACATGTATCCTGCCGGCGCGTGTCACCCGTTATTGTGATGGAAATGCTTTATCTCCTTGAGATTCCCGGGGTTTGCCTTTGAAGTGTCACGGCTGCTGTAGACATGGCACATCTTAGATCATCTCAGTAGCTAATTTGGCCACATCTGTTTGATTTACCAGTTAACAAGCCAGACCTAAATACTAAATAGGTGTTCTTCCATGAGAGCGATCTACAGTTTGTACCCAGTACTCCTTGACATTAAATTAAACTTTAGAACTCAAAATCCAGCTTGTTTTATGACTCACATCCTCAAGTGATGTTCAGGCAAGTGTAGAGACAACCCTAATAAACGCCTGGTTTTAGATAGTGTTTAATTTACTATATGTTTATGTAGGGTACAGTGACTAAGAACAGAATTGGCCTCAGTTAATGCTGTGACGATTGCAGGATATTATTACGCAGATAATAAATGTCCATCTGGAGTAAATCATTGTTAGTTTACTTTTCATTTAATTTGGTGGGCTGTGCAGAAGCAAGGCCATGGAAGAAATAAGTTATTTTTACAGTGCTTGATAAAACCTGTGGACTGTTGAGGCTTGGCAATCTGCTTATGGTTAATCCCCGTTTTCTCTGCTGTGTCGTGCTGCAGTGTTGCCCTTCACAGCGCTGGTTCCTGTGCTTCTGATTGCCCCCAGTTAAACCGTGTGTGTCTGGTGGGCATGCTGGGTTTGCCCACAGTGCCCCGGCCAGTGCCTGGCTCCCTCTCCCAGTGCCCGCTGGGGAGTGACAGTGTTGGTGCTTTAGAATGGTGGCATTTGTTGGCAAAGGAAACCTTAAGAACAATTTTATTCACAGACTCATGGAATCCCAGAATGGTTTGGTTGGGAAGGGGCCCTTGAAGTCCATCTTGTTCCATGCCTCTGGCACGGGCAAGGACACTTTCCACTAGACCAGCTTGCCCCAAGTCCTGCCCAATCTCGCCTTGAACTCTTCTGGGGATGAGGCATCAATTACCTCATTTTCCATTGTTACATATTCACCACAGCAATAAGTTACAAACGGCCAGTGCTGGGTAAGCTGTGCTGCTGTGGGAGGGTGTCAGGATGGAGAGTGCCAGGGAGCTGTGTACCCACTGTGTGTCCTGGGGCCTGTGTGCTCACCATGTCTGGAGCCATCTCCTGTGCCCCCTGGCTCCCCTCAGCCCCTCTGGCAGCCTCACACAGCTCTGTGCTGAGGTCAGCACTGGAGGGAAGGGATGGCATCCAGGGGCTGGAACGGGCTGCAGACGTGGCAGTGGGTGAGGCTCAGTGCCACTGAGCTGGGCTCAGCGCTGGGCTCAGGGCTGGGCTCAGGGCCTGGCTCAGTGCTGTGTTCAGTGCTGTGTTCAGTTCCTGTCTCAGTGCTGTGTTCAGGGCCTCGTTCCGTGCCTGTCGCAGCGGTGGTTCGGGGCCCTCT
>NW_005054303.1:16768604-16776712 GCF_000277835.1 Geospiza fortis | reverse complement strand
CAGCTCTGTGCTGAGGTCAGCACTGGAGGGAAGGGATGGCATCCAGGGGCTGGAACGGGCTGCAGACGTGGCAGTGGGTGAGGCTCAGTGCCACTGAGCTGGGCTCAGCGCTGGGCTCAGGGCTGGGCTCAGGGCCTGGCTCAGTGCTGTGTTCAGTGCTGTGTTCAGTTCCTGTCTCAGTGCTGTGTTCAGTGCTGTGTTCAGTGCCTGTCTCAGCGCTGGTTCAGGGCCCTCTCCCCATCCCTGGAGCAGCAGCAGCAGGTGCCCCCAGCCTGGCTGTTTCCTCACGCACAGCTATTAATACCTCACCAAGCTGCAGTCGTGCTCTGCTCTGCTGCTTGACTCATCCCCTGGATCACTCTGGGCTCTGTCTGAGGTACCAGAGCCTCGGTGAGCTGCCTGCACTGCAGCCCTGCAGGGAGGGAGCCCCTGGGCTCTGCTCCCTCTGCCCTTGCCCCAGGGCACAGCATGGCAGGAGCCCCGGTGTGGCTGTGGGGCTGTGCCAGCAGCAGGTGGGCAGGAGCAGTGCTGGAGGGTCAGGGGCAGTGCTGGAGCGTGCAGGAGCAGTGCTGGAGCGTGCAGGAGCAGTGCTGGAGGGTGCAGGAGCAGTGCTGGAGGGAGCGGTGCGTGAGGGGGCAGGAGCAGTGCTGGAGGGTGCAGGAGCAGTGCAGGAGCGTGCAGGAGCAGTGCTGGAGGGTGCAGCAGTGCAGGAGGGTGCATTGAAATCCCTGGGGATGCCATGTCTGCAGCCCTGGCTGGGCTGACCCCAGGGTCATTGTGTCAGGGTCACTGTGCCGACCTGTCCCAGGGGTCACGGTGCCAGGTCACTGCCCCAGGGTCACTGTGCCAGGGTCACTGTGCCAGGTCACTGTCCTAGGGGTCACTGTGCCAGGGTCACTGTGCCAGGTCACTGTGCCAGGTCACTGCCCCAGGGTCACTGTCCTAGGGTCACTGCCCCAGGTCACTGCCCCAGGGTCACTGTCCCAGCAGCCAGCAGTGCAGGAGGCAGGGCCAGGCCAGGCTGGTGCTGGCTGGCACTCTGTGCCCTGACTGCAGCCATCCTGACGCTGCCCATCCCTCCTGGGAAGGCTCCAGCATCCCTGTGAGATGCAGGGCACGGGGTGCTGTGTCAGCAGCAGTGAGGGGCAATGCCCAGGATGTGCCCACGTCCTTGCTGCAAACACTCTGGCTGTGACATGTGCACTGCTGCAGGAACCCCGTGGGGCTTTTGCCTTTCTGAGCACTTGGCATTGTTAGTGCTGTCTGCTGCAGACAATGTGGAGCAATTCTAAAATAAAGTGCTTCAAAAAAAGGATATTCTATTTTTCTCCTCGATTTCTGAACTTTATGGGCATGTTTTTAAGCTGTGTATTGCAAGGGCGAGTGCTGAAGCTGTTTGTTGTGTACAAGACAGGGGAAACCCAGCACAAGCCCAGAAATGGAGCTTTTGAGGAAGGAACATTCATTATGTCAGGAGAGGCATTATCCCTGTATGAGCTGGCAGCGCTGCCCCTGGCCTTCCCTTTGGGCCCCTTGCTCCTGCTTCTGAGGTCCCCAGGGGTCTGAGGGGCTTGTGGCTGTTGGAAGCCCTCTAACTGGGACCAGGTTCAGGATTTCCCAGTCTCATGGCTCCCTGTGGGGATTCACCTCTCCAGTCCTATAGCAGGGGTCAAACGTGGTGGCCTTGTGGTGCTGGCTGGTGCTCCTGGCTGGTGCTCCTGGCCAGCTCAGCCCTGGGTGCCTGGCACAGCCCCCAAAGCAAACCTCTGGGTGAGTTTCTTGGATTCAAATGGTTTTTTCTCAGGTACTTTGTTTCCGATTCAGCAAAACCCTCTGACCTGTTTGCAAACCACTGACCTTGGTGAAACTGAAGCTCCTTGTTCTCCATTTCACTGGTGCCAGCAGCTGCAATGCCACAGATCCCAGAATCTCCTTTCACGTTCCACATTCTGGCATGGCTGGGGGGTGCCTGTGGTGGCTGGTGCTGTGATTGCCCTTCCTCCATCCCCAGCAGATGAACACCGTCAGCTTCCAGACTATTTTTTCCTCCATCATGAAACTGAATTTGCAAAGACTCTTGAGAACCCTGGGTGGATTCCTTGCCACCCGTCCTTCTGGAGGGGTGGGGAGGGCAGCCAGTAGCTCTGTTGTGGCCTGAGCGGTGACAGAGGATGTGTGAGGCAGGCCCTGAGCTGGCAGCTGCTGCAGCAGCTCCCGGTGTGCACGCTGGGCATCCCTGGCATGCTGGCCATGCAGACAGGAACTGATGTGGTTTGCTGATTAATGGCTGTCTTACGGATTCTTCTGCTCCCATGTGTTGTGTGATCCATGATGTGTACATGACCCTTGGAGCACTGGGCACACGGGCAGATGCTGCACTTCATGTCCCAAAGAGGAGGAGGCAAAGCCCCCAGCATGCAGCGTGTTGGGCACAAGGAGCCATCACATTATGTGCCATTTCAGTCCTGGGTTCCTTGGATCCGTTCCAGGCAGGAATTTCCAATTCATTAGCACTTCCCCTGACCTCTGTGTGCTGCTGGAACAGGTGGGCAGTTGTTCCCACAGCCTGCAGCTGACTGGGTGCCAGGCTGTGCCTGCTGCTCGCCCTGGCAGTGCTGCTGGGGGCTCAGAACAGCTGTGCCCACCGGGCTGGGCTTACTCTGCCCGTTCTCAGCACCTGCCACAGCTTTGTGGTGGCAGTCTGCCCCGAGGAGGTGCTGCCCGGAGGGTCTGTGTGTGCCCAGGATGCACCAGGGGCTGTTGGGGTGTCCCCCAGGAGCGGGTGGCTCCTCTGGAAGCTGTGGAGATCCTCTAGTGGGTCTCACAGAGCCCTGTGTGGGGCTGGAGCTGGAGACTGACCCTACCCCCTGCCCGTGTGTGGCCTGGGTCCCAGGCCAGCTCAGGGCTCCTGCTCTGGGCAGGGATGGCTGTTCTGCAGCTGCCAGGCCTGGGGCTGGCATGAGCCTGGCAGCCCTGGAGAGGGAGCTGGGCTGGATGGAATGGGGGTCTGTGTTCCGTGGATGGGATGGGATGGGATGGGATGAGATGGGATGGGATGGGATGGAATGGAATGGAATGGAATGGAATGGAATGGAATGGAATGGAATGGAATGGAATGGAATGGAATGGATGTCTGTGTTCCAGAGCTGGGATGGGCTGGAATGGAGGGCTGTGTTCCAGAGCTGGAATGGAGGTCTGTGTTCCAGAGCTGGGATGGGCTGGAATGCAGGGCTGTGTTCCAGAGCTGGGATGGAGGTCTGTGTTCCAGGGCTGGAATGGAATGGAGGTCTGTGTTCCAGAGCTGGAATGGAGGTCTGTGTTCCAGAGCTGGAATGGAGGGCTGTGTTCAGGGCTGGGTTGGAGGTGGTGTGAAGGCCAGAAGACCTGTGGGAAACACCTGACAGGGGAAGGACCATGGGAGTGTCACCCAGTGTGTGGGGATGTCCCAGCTGAGAGTGACCAGGGCAAGGTGGGCAGGGGGGGCAGCGCCAGAGGGGTCCCTGCCTCCATGAGCCCTGGCCCTGCCCAACACTGTCAGGCCTGCTCCATACCTGAGAAATGGGGAAGGAAAGTCTTCCTGTGCTCAGAGACAGGAGCAGAGTCTGGGGACTCCAGACCATCCCCTCCAGCCAGTGGGGGAGCAAGGGGGCTCCCAGCCCCTGCAGTGTGCTGGGGCTCACAGGTTCCTGATGGGGGAATGGGGGGCTCCCAGCCCCTGCAGTGTGCTGGGGCTCACAGGTTCCCTGGCTCTTTGGAGACACAGTTCCCACTCTGTGTGACCATGCAGCCCACAGCAACCCCAACGCAGGTTTTATAGACAGATGAGTAACTCAAAGTGATCAAATGTAGCAACAGAATGGATGTAAAGAGCAGTATATGCCAGAGGCTTTTTTTGTGAATCACAAATGTCGCATGAAGAGCTTGCTACCCTTGTCCTGTTGCAGGAGTAAACGAGCAGTGCCCACCTGCCCAGGAAGCTGGCATTTGTTTTATGTAAGAAGGCAGTTTCCTTTCTGTTTTGTCATCTTTCAGACAGGTAATGAGAATCACATATTGCTTTCATTAGTCCAAAAGGTGTTTTCTGCAATGAGCTCTCAGCCATGTCAGCTCTGCTGTCTCTATAGAATTATCTGTGTGGGGGATGAGGTGTGCTGGGACAGGAGGGGACACATGTCCCGGCTGACTTGCAGCAGGTGTGGTTTTTGATGGCTGTCCTCCTAAGCCACCAGCTCCTGCAGTTGGTGTCTGGAATGTCTCAGTGGTGGGGCACCGAGCACTCTGGGAGGAAATGCTCTGTGTTTTTTCAGCGAGGAGGTGAAATGTTTCCCTGCAGCAAGGGATGATGCCCTTGGGGAGGATGGGCTGTCCCCATCCCTGCACATCTGGGGCACCTGCTGCCTCATGCAGATCCAGGTGTGGCTTTGCTGTTTCCATCACTTGCGGCGTCCAGATTTCAAATCCTCACTGGTCCTCGTTGCAGTCAGGGCTGGGGGGTGCTCAGCTCTCTGATCACCAGCACCTCTCCATCAGCACCCCGGGCTCTGAGGGCTCAGTCCCTCCTCCTGGTTCAGTGTCATTGCAGGTGTACGTGGGGTGCACTCAGCCCAGGTCACTGGGAGGGTCATAGGAGAGGACTGTCCCTAAACCCAGGGCATGGGGCACAGTGCTGGTGACTGGCCTTGCCAGGGGGCTGCTCTTGCCCCATTTCCTGCAGCCCTTTGAGCCTGATGTTCACTGATAGCATTGCATCCAGCCCTGGCCATGTGCTGGGCATCTGACCTGAGGATATTGGCAGAGACAATATCCAAAACTCTTAACATCCAAAAAACCCACCTCTGGTAGGTTACTTTGTGCTAACCTTGTCATCCCAGCTGTTGTTTGAGTCGTTTCATCTTGTAATGGTATTTCCAAACTCATGAACTTGCTGATTTGGGCTCAAGCCTGTGTTAGTCTTGGGTAGCTGTAGCAGTGGACTTGGCTGAATCCAGGCACATGACTTCAATCATAGCCATGAATCTAAACTGGCAGCCTTAGGTCAGCACATTCAAACGAGCGTGCTGTCCCCAGCCGAGGCTGTCCTGGGACCCCATGGCTGTGCTGCAGGTGCCCTGAGCTGCTGAGCCCATTCCCATTCCCGTCTGGTCCTTACCAGATGTACATTAAAGGAGCAAAGTCCACCTGGAAAGGACAGGTGGCAGTCCCTGGCCATGAGGTGCAGCTGCTGGTCGGGGAGGTGGCTGGTGGGTGACACCAGTGGGCCTGGGGGCTGCAGCAGGCAGTGTCCTTCACTGCTGGGCATTGCCCTTCCCCTCCAGGTCCTTGTCACCTGCAGGGCCACCCTGATTTGCAGTGCTGTCATGAAAGTGAGTGCACAGAGCATAGCTGAATGCTGCCATGGCACTTTGCTTTCTGCTGCAAGTCATGGCAGCCAGAATGGTGCTGGTTATGCTGGTTTGGGAGCAGCTCCCAGCACTGCCCACAGCGGCACACTCTGCTTTGGACTGCAGCAGCAGGCTTTTATTTTTCCAGTGGGAACTCAAAAGCTGGAGTAGTCCTGAATACTTGCAGTCCCCAGAAGTATCAGGAAAAAGTACATTGATTGTGCTGAAAAGCAGGTTTAGGGCTGGTATTTTCACTAATCATTTTGTTGCCTCTGCTTGCACGGCACCACAGATTTGGTTTGGTTTAAGGATGGACTGGATAACAGGAGCAATAGTTGTTGTTCTGACGTTAAATGTCTTTAAATATCAATGACGACTCAAGAGCTCTGGTTCTGGCTAGCTGTGAAACTGTATTTCAGCTGAGCTTCATTAATGCATCTCTGGGGTGGTAATGGGTCTGAGTAATCTGATCTGAGCACGTATAACTGTGCCAGTCCCAAAGGGAGCTGAGTGCTTCAGTCTCAGCGTGGAGCCCCTCTGAGCCCTGCTCACAATGGCACAATTCCCTCAGACACGTGGTGGGTGCTTCTCCAGGGACCCTGCTCCCTCCTGCTCCAGGGAGGAGCATCCCCAGCCTCCCTCCTGTTCCTGCTCCAGGGAGGAGCACCCTGAGCCTCCCACCTGCTCCAGGGAGGAGCACCCGAGCCTCCCACCTGCTCCAGGGAGGAGCACCCGAGCCTCCCACCTGCTCCAGGGAGGAGCACCCGAGCCTCCCACCTGCTCCAGGGAGGAGCACCCGAGCCTCCCACCTGCTCCAGGGAGGAGCACCCGAGCCTCCCACCTGCTCCAGGGAGGAGCACCCGAGCCTCCCACCTGCTCCAGGGAGGAGCACCCGAGCCTCCCACCTGCTCCAGGGAGGAGCACCCGAGCCTCCCACCTGCTCCAGGGAGGAGCACCCGAGCCTCCCACCTGCTCCAGGGAGGAGCACCCGAGCCTCCCACCTGCTCCAGGGAGGAGCACCCGAGCCTCCCACCTGCTCCAGGGAGGAGCACCCGAGCCTCCCACCTGCTCCAGGGAGGAGCACCCGAGCCTCCCACCTGCTCCAGGGAGGAGCACCCGAGCCTCCCACCTGCTCCAGGGAGGAGCACCCGAGCCTCCCACCTGCTCCAGGGAGGAGCACCCGAGCCTCCCACCTGCTCCAGGGAGGAGCACCCGAGCCTCCCACCTGCTCCAGGGAGGAGCACCCCGAGCCTCCCGGCCATGCTGGGAGCCTTTGGCACAGTCCCTGGTGGGTGACCTTGCTGAGCTGCGTGGGCACTGCTGCTGGCAGCCCTGCTCCCACTTGCCACGAGGAGCAGGCCTGGCAGTGTAAGCAATAAAGCTGATTGAACTGCTGGGCTTTCCAGGGGGAGCCGGAAAGCTGTGATCAGCTAAAATTAGCCCAAGATCCATTTTTATTTAGATCTCTGTTGTGGGGGCTTTTCTTGGGTTTTTGTTTTCTTTTGTTTTGTTTTTTGGGTTTTTTTTTTGTTTCATTTTGTTTTATTTGCATTTTTGGGGTTTGAATGACATAAAATCAGCTCCTTCTGAGTTCATTCTGAAAATAGCATTAAGAGCTTACATGTTCAGTGGAGATGGCTGTAAACCCATTGAGCTGCTGCGATTTCAAGGCCGCTGAGAGTTTCAGCTTAGCAAGTGAAGCACACATGAGCCACTCCTCGTTTTTTGTACCTGGACATTTGTCACTATGGCCAGCAGCCTGGGAGGGCAGGGGCTCTGCTGGGATGTGGAGCTGCACTGGGCAGCAGGGTGGGCTCGAGCAGGAGGGGCCCGAGGGGCGGCTTCCCAATGGCTTTGTGATTTTTATGAGTGTCAGTGTGTATCCATGGAGCTGCAAACATCCCTGACTCTCAGCTGCACTCCTGGCAGGCACTCTTGTGTTGGGATGGGGGGATGGAGAAGGACCAGGTAACACAGGGAGGGTGGCTCGCTGCCACCTGAACTTCAGTTCCATGGTTTAACCTCAGACTGTCTGTCTTGGCTCTTTTATTATGTCTGTCTTAGCTCACAGAGACTAACCATTGTCTGCTGTCCCTTGCAGGCTCTTGAATCTGTTCTACAATGGAAAAACTGCTTTTGTTTCTGCTGTTCATTGGCGTAGCGGTGCGAGCTCAGATCTGCCCCAAGCGCTGCGTCTGTCAGATCTTGTCTCCCAACCTCGCCACCCTGTGTGCCAAGAAAGGGCTCTTGTTTGTTCCTCCCAACATTGACAGGAGGACCGTGGAGCTGCGGCTGGCAGACAACTTTGTTACAAACATTAAAAGGAAAGACTTTGCCAACATGACCAGCCTGGTGGACCTGACGCTGTCCCGGAATACAATCAGTTTTATCACACCTCACGCGTTTGCCGACCTGCGCAATTTGCGGGCTCTGCATTTGAACAGCAACCGATTGACTAAGATCACTAATGACATGTTCAGTGGGCTCTCCAATCTCCACCACTTGATACTGAACAACAATCAGCTGACTTTAATTTCTTCCACAGCTTTTGATGATGTTTTAGCTCTCGAGGAATTGGATTTGTCTTACAACAATCTGGAAACCATCCCTTGGGATGCCGTGGAGAAAATGGTCAGTTTGCACACTCTCAGTCTTGACCACAACATGATTGACCATATTCCTAAGGGGACCTTCTCCCACCTCCACAAGATGACCAGGCTGGACGTC
>NW_005054303.1:16768107-16768546 GCF_000277835.1 Geospiza fortis | reverse complement strand
CAGGAATTATCAGCCCCTCGACGTTTGCGCTGAGCTTTGGTGGGAACCCCTTGCATTGCAACTGTGAGCTCTTGTGGCTGAGGCGCCTTTCCAGGGAGGACGACCTGGAGACCTGTGCCTCTCCTACGCTGCTGTCGGGCCGGTACTTCTGGTCGATCCCCGAGGAGGAGTTCCTGTGCGAGCCCCCGCTCATCACGCGGCACACCCACGAGCTGCGGGTGCTGGAGGGGCAGCGGGCAGCCCTGCGCTGCAAGGCCCGCGGCGACCCCGAGCCAGCCATCCACTGGATTTCACCCGAGGGCAAGCTGATCTCCAACGCCACCAGGTCCACGGTGTACGACAATGGGACGCTCGACATCCTCATCACCACGGTGAAGGACACGGGCTCCTTCACCTGCATCGCTTCCAACCCCGCGGGGGAGGCCACGCAGACCGTGGA
>NW_005054303.1:16764904-16768086 GCF_000277835.1 Geospiza fortis | reverse complement strand
TGCTGAACAGCACAAACCACATCCACGAGCCTGACCCGGGCTCCTCGGATATCTCCACATCCACCAAGTCGGGCTCCACTGCCAGCAGTAGCAACGGGGATACTAAAGTCAGCCAGGATAAGAAGGTGGTCGTCGCAGAAGCGACGTCCTCCACAGCTCTGCTGAAATTCAATTTTCAGAGGAATATACCTGGGATACGTATGTTTCAAATCCAGTACAATGGTACTTACGATGACTCCCTTGTTTACAGGTAAGGCAGCCCCAGCCTGCCCGTGTGGGACCGTGCTGGGTGCGTGGTGCTGCCGTGTGGCCCTGGCCTGGGCACCCCTCTGCTGCAGTTCCTGTGCCATGCCGTGCCAGCTGAGCAGAGCCCAGCCCCGGCAGCTCGTGGTGGGAGCCTCCGGAAGGACTCGTGCCATTTCTACTCACAAACGGGAAAATTACTTAGAACAGTGTTATTTTTAGGTAATTCAAGTGGACCTCTAATCCTCTGAACTGATCTGAGAAAGGTTGTGAAGGTAGATGGATTAAATGGTGCCTAATGTGCTCGGCTTTGTGGAAGCACAGGGAGGACAGTGTCTGTAAGCATGTTCCTCGCAGCACTTTCTGGTGATGCCTGTGCTGGGGACGTGCAGGGGGCTCTGTGCTGCCTGGTGTGGCTGTTGCACCCTTCAGCACTGGCTTTGCTTGGTCATTTCTTCTGTGCATTTCTCCATCCATTACTAGGACAAGGGGTGCTGGCTTTAAACTGAAAGAGAGTAGATGTAGATCAGGTAACTGAAAAAAATTTTCTCTGTGAGAACAGTGAGACCCTGGCACAGGTTCCTCAGAGAAGTTGTGGGTGCCTCATCCGTGGAAGTGTCCAAGGCCAGGCTGGACAGGGCTTGTCTGGTGGAAGGTGTCCCTGCCCATGGCAGGAGGGTGAACTAGATGGTCTTTAAATGTTGCTTCCAACCCAGGCCATTCTGTGATCCTGTGAATCCATGTTTTTGATGTGGTGGTTCTAATGGGGGGCTCTGCCATGCTGAGCTGTGCCAGGGGCCTTGGCAGTGACTGCTGCTACATGGAAGGCTGGGCAGGAGCTGCTGGGGGATGGAGATGAGCCCCACGAGGACAGTGGACAAGCCATGGTGGTGCCCAGCACAGCCTGGGCTGCCCCACAGGGTGGGAAGGCGCGGCTGTGTCCATCAGGTTCATTCACAGTGGTTTCCTTCTCCCCCAGAATGATACCTCCCACGAGCAAAACCTTTCTGGTCAACAACCTGGCTGCGGGGACAATGTACGACCTGTGCGTCCTGGCCATCTACGACGACGGGATCACCTCGCTGACGGCCACCAGGGTGGTGGGCTGCACACAGTTCACCACCGAGCAGGATTATGTGCGCTGCCACTTCATGCAGTCCCAGTTCCTGGGCGGGACCATGATTATCATCATCGGTGGGATCATTGTGGCGTCCGTGCTCGTGTTCATCATCATCCTCATGATCCGCTACAAGGTGTGTAACAACAACGGGCAGCAGAAGGCCACCAAGGTCAGCAACGTGTACTCGCAGACCAACGGGGCTCAGATCCAGGGCTGCGGCGGGGCGCTGTCGCAGTCCATGTCCAAGCAGGCTCTCGGGCACGAGGAGGGCGTCCATCCAGATTCAATGCAATGTTTTCTTTAACCAGCTCTCATCAAATTTATTATTCATTTTTTAGCCTAGCTTTCAAGTTAAACGGATGAGGATATTAAACTATGAAAAAACCTTTCAGATGAAGGGCTGGCTTCATCTCTCAAAAAGCAGGAGAGCCAAGGTTAAAACTGTCACTACTAGGAGACCTCTACAATATTAAAGAGACACAATGAGAGCAAGCTAAAAATGGTATTTCAGGATTAACTCAAATTTTTTGTGTGTTTGCAGATTTATTACAGAACCAACTCCTACTCATGTTAGGTGACTAATCTCATTGCAATGTAGTAACTTGTATAAGTAGGAAAATAAATAAGACTTAGCCTTTACTGATTGTTAGATTGCTGAATTAAATTATAGCTTATTTTAAAACTCTTTAAATATATTATACCCTTAACTACTGCACTGATTTATATTTTTGATATTTAGTCCTACCAATGACAGAATGAGTTGGATTTTACAGAAAAAAATAGCAACATGTGAATCATGTTAAGCGATATTGCGTGGCATGCTCTGAGCACTGCCATCCCAAGTGAGCAAGAGAACAAGAACATAAAATCAGTGTCATATTTAACTGTGCTCCTTGGCCTTACAGATTTCAAAAAAAAAAAAAAAAGGAAAAAAAGATTAAGGGGGGAAAAAAAGCACGAAACAGCACCAGTGCCTTCCCTGCTCTAGGACTGGCTTCCTGGTTCTGCGGTAGCAGAAAACAAAAGAGAGAGTTTTCACAGAAAAAGCCTTTTATAAAGGAAATGCAATTTCCTCCAAGCTAACAAATAACCACTTCTGGATCAATCAGTAAAATGATATTTTTTAAACCGGTCAGACTGTACATTTCTTTTCCGTGACAATGGTGTTGCCTTTGTTTTTAGGCAGATGCTGTACAGGAGCAACAACGCTGTGTTGTTATGTTGTGTAAAATAAAATATTCACTCGGTACGCCAGCCAGCCTCGCGGTGACTGCCCTGCCGGGGCCGGGCCTTGGTGCTGCTGCAGAGCTCCCGCTGTGGGGCACCAGCAGGCACCAGGGCATGGGGCCCTTCCCCTGTGCCGGCTCTGGCTGGCTGGGGCTGGCACTGGTGGAGCGCTGGGATCCCACATTGGCTCTCCCTGAGAGCTGCCTGAGCTGGGATCCTCCCCGAGAGCTGCCTGAGCTGGAATCCCACAGCCTGAGCTGGGATCCCACACTGGCTCTCCCCGAGAGGTCCAGGGCACCCAGACCTGGTGCAGGCAGTGCCCTGTTCTGCAGCCCTCGGCAGGGAGTGGGGCTGGGGCACCTCAGGGTGCTGGGCACAGCTGAGCAGGGCTGTGAGTGGGACAGGCAGATGGGCAAGTGGGCAAGTGGGCAGGTGAGCAGGCAGGTGGCTAGGTGGGCAGGCAGGCAGGTGGGCAGGTAGTGGGTAAGCAGGTGGGCAGGTGGACAGGCAGGTGGACAAGTGGGCAGGCAGGTCACCAGGTAGGTGGACAGGCAGGTGGGCAGGCAGGCGGGCAGGTGGACAAGTGGGCAGG
>NW_005054303.1:16761107-16764859 GCF_000277835.1 Geospiza fortis | reverse complement strand
AGGTGGGTAAGCAGGTGGGCAGGTGCACAGCCAGCAGGGTTGTGGCCATTCAGCACCTCATCTGGTCAGGTGTGGATGGGCATCTCCTGCTGTCCTAGACTCCTGGGCCACATTTCCTCAGAACTTCATAGTTTGGTCCAGTTCTTTTCAGCCCCTGAGTGCGTGGAGGGCCTGGAAGATGATGGTCTCACCTTTGAGCTGCCCCTAATTGCTGTGCCTGTGGGATGGAGTGATTCTGGGCCACTCTGCAGGGACAGAGCCCCACAGCAGCAGGGGACAGCAGGTGCAGATTTTGTTGTGTGCATGGCAGCTGCTCTGCTCACTGTAAAGGGAAGCCTGCAGTTAATATTAATTAAACTCATATGGTCATCATATTCAAATTAGAGACAGCTTAACTCTGAATATTTGAGCACTGTGCATTCTCAGATGCCAAATAACAGGTTCATGATGGGCTCTGTGGCCATAAAAGTGAGAGAATAGTTAAATTTTATACCCTGTATGCTTGTTCTTGGGGGCACAGTAACTCGGGCAGGTGCCAGCCTGGCTCCAGCCAGGGCAGCAGCCGGCCTCAGAGCAGTTTGGGGGCACATCTCACAGTGGGGCACAGCCCCTGGCACCCCATCTCTGCCCCCAGGACTCTGCACTGAGGGGCTGATGCTCTTGGCCAGCGTGGGCTGCTCTGGGTGATTTTATTGCCTGTCACAGAAGAACAAAGTCAATGAGGGTGGTGTAAAGGACCTAAAAGGAAGAGGCTGCTTCTTTTTTAGGAACCCTTTTTGCTTCCCTCAGGAAATGCAGAGACCAAATAGGAAACAAAGCCTCAAAATGAGAAAGCCTGCTTCCTGCTGGAAAAGTTGAAAAAAAATACAACAAATCCCTCCTTGGATTTATTGGCAGCCATGAGCATGCATGAACAGAAGTGAGCTGTTAAACACGTGCTGTGGGGGACAGGGTGGCCTGTCCAGGGTCTGGCACTCTGATGCCAAGGGCTTTGCCCAGTGTGGGTCAAACATGAAGGTCTGAGCCCCAGTGGGGGGCTGTGCTGGCAGAGGCACCTTCCCCCCACCCTGGGGTACAGAGAGGGTGTCAGAGGTTTGCTGTGGAGTGCCTGGGTTTAGTCATGCATTTTAAAAACATCCAATGAAAATGCTTTTCTATGTTGTCTAAAACTGGACCTAAATCTGTGTGATGTTTTGTGAAAGTGCTAAAATACTGATGGTGTCCTGTGGTTTAAGGAAGTTTATTTTTATATTTGTAATTTTTCACTCAAAGGAATAATTTTCTAAGCACTGCAGCTGATGTTCTGTCCACGGTGCCTCTGTGCCAAGCAGTGTGCAGGGACCACATGGCCCTGTGTTTGGTGCCTTTCTGCTGGCAGTGCAGGCAAGGGGATCTGGGCAGCCAGGGGTTCCTCTCGTGCCAGCTCCTCTCCCTGGCTGACGGGATCATTCGTCCCTTGGGAGTGCCCTGGGCATGGAATCATCCGTTCCCACTGGAGTAACTGTGCAGTGGGACATTGGTTTGATTCAGGGTTCATTCAAAGTGTGGGAAGCCTCGTGGAGGAGGGAATTCTCTGTCCCTTCTGTTCTGCAAAAACCATTGCCAGCTGTGAGACAGAAAAGTGCTGAGATGCCCCTGGGTCAGAATAACCCCAGGTTATTTCCCCAGGCTGCAAGAACTCCTCAGCACAGGTGATGGAGTGGGGGCGATGTGCTGTGGCCCCAGCATCACCCCAGCCATGGAGGGCTCTGCAGGGACTGAGCCCAGGGTGCCTCCTGCCCTCGGGCATGGCCTGCCTCAGCTGGCCTCTGTGTGCTGCTGCTCAGCCGTGGATTATCTGGGTTTTAGCCATGGGAGGGGCTTTATGCATGGGCCCTGGTGGAGGAGAAATTGCTGCAGGAAGTTCTGAGCTCTTCCTGGGCTGGGCTGTGCTCCTGCCTCCCAGGGACCATCCCAGCCCTGCTGGGCATTGCTCTGGCAGTGTCCCAGGCCAGCACAGGGTGCTCCTGCCTCCCAGGGACCATCCCAGCCCTGCTGGGCATTGCTCTGGCAGTGTCCCAGACCAGCACAGGGTGCTCCTGCCCGCTGGGGACAGATCATGCTCTCCTGGATTGCTGTGTCACCTCAGGTGGCTCCAGAGCTGCGCTTCAGCAGTGTCTGGGTCAGGAATCTAAGGGCTGAGCCCGGGCTGCTGTGCCTGGCTTGGTGTGGGCTGGTTTTGCTCCTGCACTGCCAGGCTGCTGCTCTGGAGGCACCTGCAGAGCTGTGTGCAAGCTGTGCCTCCTCCTGTGCAGGAGAAATTCACCTGGGAGAGAGGAAAACCAGCCAGGCCTGGAGCCCAGCCCCTCAGTGGGCACACAGGGACCCCGCCTGGCCTGTGCTCAGTCTGTGCTGTGGGGGCTGCTTGTCTTATAGATCACAACAGTTCTATTATCATTACATGTTGTCTTATATATTAAGAGTTCTCTTATCATTATGGTGCAAGGGTTCCACAGCCTCAGAGTCCCATACCTCCTCAATGTTTGTCATAGGCATCTCCTCTGAGCACCAACTGTTCCTGGTCCTTGCAGCAACCACCTGACTCCAGTTCCCACCAATCCACTCTTTTATGCCACTTGTTCTTATTGGCTGCAGGTGGTGCTTGTTATCATCTGGCCTGCTCCTAATCTTTAGTAATTGGTTCAGCTGCAACTTGTTGGGGATAAGATTACATTCTACATTGCCCATACTGTGTGCTCCTACAGGAGCTGTAACCCAGAGCACGCACAGAGGAGCTGAGGTGGTGCCTGGCTCATGGTGTTGGCACATGGCAGTGGCACACCTGCACTCCCCCAGGTGAGGGGGGCTGTGCTGGGTGCCAGCAGCAGTGGGACCAGGCCCAGAGGTGGAGCAGCTGCCCATGGGCTGTCCCTGTGCCCCGGGCAGGACAGTGGCACGTGGCACAGCGTCCTTGCAGTGACCTTTCCTGGTGCACACACACTCCTCAGGAAGGTGGGTGCTGTGTGTTGCAGTGTGATGTGTATTTGATTCCAATACCCTGTTGCTCTGCTCTGGATTCCCCAGCTCTGTGTGACCCCCTGGCAGTGGGCAGAGCTGGGGTCCCTGCCCCGGGCAAAGGCTTGGCCTGTGCAAGGGCAGCGGCAAATGTAGAAAACAGAGAACTCTCTGGTTCTGGAACAATGAGCTTTGCTGGTTCTGCTGGGGGTTCTGGGGGTTGTCTTGTTGGATTTTCCCTGCAGCAGCAGCAGCAGCAGTGCTGTGCCTGCAGTCCCTGATGGTGACAAGATGTGGCAGAGGTGTGGGTGGGACACTGGGTGCTGTTAGCCCAGTCTCCTGTGAGCCCAATCTGCTATCCCTGCCTCCTGTTAGCCCTGTCTCAGTCCAGCCTCCTGTTATCCCAGCCTCCTGTTATCCCAGCCTCCTGTTATCCCAGTCTCCTGTTATCCCAGTCTCCTGTTATCCCTGTCTCCTGTTATCCCTGTCTCCTGTTATCCCAGTCTCCTGTTATCCCAGTCTCCTGTTATCCCAGTCCCAGCCCTGTCCCCTGTCAGCTGCCATGCTCTGCTGCCCCAGCCCCTGCAGGGCACATGGCACCAAGTCAGTGTGTGCCAGGGCTGAGGGCAGGGTCTGCTGCTGCTTCCTGCCCACAATGGCCCCAGGGCAGCTCCTGGTGGGTGCAGTGCCCACAATGGCCCCAGGGCAGCTCCTGGTGGGTGCTGTGCCCACAATGGGTCTGTGGCAGCTCCTGGTGG
>NW_005054303.1:16752220-16760957 GCF_000277835.1 Geospiza fortis | reverse complement strand
TGCTGTGCCCACAGCAGCCCCTGGCAGGTCCTGCTGTGCTCCCACATCTGTGTCACCTGGGCCATGCAAGGGCAGCTGCTGCTCGCCGTGCCCTCACTGTGTGTGTTCTGTCTCTCTGTGCAGAAGCCGGGGCCTCTCTGCAGGACACCAGCCCCTGTGCCCTCCCTGACCACGCTGCCACAGATGCTGCTCCTCGGCAGAAATCGCTCCGGTTCAGCCTCTCCCAGGACTGACCTCTGGCTCACCCTCCGGAACCTTTACTTGAAGCTGCAGCCTGGGCCCTCCAGGTCAGCTGCCTCGAGGAACTGTCTTCCCCCTCACAGGTTTCCCATCTGCCACTTGAAGTCTGAAATTCCTGTTTTTTCTGGTGTCTGAGTTTTTTATAACTAAAAATGACGGCGAAGAATCTGGTGGCAGCAGCTGCGGTCCCAGTCATGTCCCATGTCACCAGTGGTGAGGTCACGAGCTGTAAACATGGTAGCTTCAATCACCTGAACAAATAAATGTTTTACTACAACGGCATGGGCATGGTGCTTGATCCAGGGCTTGTGCTCACAGGTTGGTTGATTCAGGGAGACCCCATGGTGCCTGGGATCTGTGCCAAGAGTGACCCCATGGTGCCCGGGTCTGTGCCCATGGAGGGACCCCATGGTGCCCGGGTCTGTGCCCACACAGGGACCCCATGGTGCTGGGGTCTGTGCCCATGGAGGGAGCCCTTGGTGCCTGGGGTCTGTGCCCATGGATGAACCCCATGGTACCCGGGGACTGTGCCCACACAGGAGTGCCAGCAATGCCATGGGGCAGCAAAGCACAGAGCACAAGGTGCCAGCAATGCCATGGGGCAGCAAAGCACAGAGCACAGGTTGCCAGCAGTGCCATGGAGCAGGCAGAGCTCAGAGCACAGGGTGCCAGGGGCACTGCAGGCTGCTCCAGCACTGTGCCAGCAGTGCCATGGGGCAGGCAGAGCTCAGAGCACAGGGTGCCAGCAGTGCCACGGGGCAGGCAGAGCTCAGAGCACAGGTTGCCAGCAGTGCCATGGGGCAGGCAGAGCTCAGAGCACAGGGTGCCAGCAGTGCCACGGGGCAGGCAGAGCTCAGAGCACAGGGTGCCAGGGGCTCTGGGGCACTGTCAGCCCTAACAGGACAGCCTGTGGTGGGGGACAGCTGGGGACTGGCCTGGCACTCTCATCCTGCTCCAGCCCCTCCATCCACACAGCCTCTCCTTGCTCCTCTAACAAGACCAAAGGGTTTTTTGGGATATTTTTCCTTTCTCCCTTGTCAGCATTCCATCTGGCTCACAGATATAATTAGAGCTTTCTCAGAACAGTGAATCAGCCAGCCTTAACATGACTTCAGGAGAGCAGATCCCAGCTCTGGTGTGTGTGTCCTGTCACCAGGCCTGGGTTGCCCAGATGGGCTCTCCTGGTGCCTCTGCTCCCTGTGGGGCTGGTCCCGCTGCTGGTCCCACTGCTGGTCCCACTGCTGGTCCTGCTGCTGGTCCCGCTGCTGGTCCCACTGCTGGCCCCTGCCCTGATGGACTCAGCTGGCTCAGTGACCTGCCCGTGCCTTGTCTGTAGCAGCAGAGACATCAACACCTCCCCAGGACACCGCAGCCCATGGAGGAGAGGCTGAGCTGAGCCAGGAGCCTCACCCATCAGCCTCACCCCTCCTATGGTTCCTCCTGTGATGCTGCAGAGACAGGATTGACCCCAGGACATCGGCAGGGAGAGCCAAGGCTGGTGCCTGTGTGATAAATCCAGTGCTGAAGTGGCCCCACGGACCCTGGGGCAGATGCTCCATGGTTCATGCAGTGATGAATGCCGTGCCGAACAGTTTATTGAAGGGTAGTTCATGTGGGGCTCAGCCTCTGGCAGAATTGAAACCCCATTTGCACTGCACAGCAAGGAGAGGGAAGAGCAGTACCTGCTGTTACTGTAATCCACAACAAACGCAGGCCGTGTGCAGTGCACAACATCGCTGCTCAGGCTTCCTGAGGAAAACAGAGATGATCCAATCCTGATCAAAGCCTGGCTTTTCCCCCTGCAGTGCCCCCTCAGCAGGGCATTCATCACTGGATGAACCATGGCACCAGGCCTGGGTTGCCCAGATGGGCTCTCCTGGTGCCTCTGCTCCCTGTGGGGCTGGTCCCGCTGCTGGTCCCACTGCTGGTCCCACTGCTGGTCCTGCTGCTGGTCCCGCTGCTGGTCCCACTGCTGGCCCCTGCCCTGATGGACTCAGCTGGCTCAGTGACCTGCCCGTGCCTTGTCTGTAGCAGCAGAGACATCAACACCTCCCCAGGACACCGCAGCCCATGGAGGAGAGGCTGAGCTGAGCCAGGAGCCTCACCCATCAGCCTCACCCCTCCTATGGTTCCTCCTGTGATGCTGCAGAGACAGGATTGACCCCAGGACATCGGCAGGGAGAGCCAAGGCTGGTGCCTGTGTGATAAATCCAGTGCTGAAGTGGCCCCACGGACCCTGGGGCAGATGCTCCATGGTTCATGCAGTGATGAATGCCGTGCCGAACAGTTTATTGAAGGGTAGTTCATGTGGGGCTCAGCCTCTGGCAGAATTGAAACCCCATTTGCACTGCACAGCAAGGAGAGGGAAGAGCAGTACCTGCTGTTACTGTAATCCACAACAAACGCAGGCCGTGTGCAGTGCACAACATCGCTGCTCAGGCTTCCTGAGGAAAACAGAGATGATCCAATCCTGATCAAAGCCTGGCTTTTCCCCCTGCAGTGCCCCCTCAGCAGGGCATTCATCACTGGATGAACCATGGAGCATCTGCCCAGGGGCTGTGGGGCCGCTGCTGCCAGGCAGGAGAAGCTGGGTGAGATAAGGAGGGTGCTACCACAGCGCTGTGTGCCTAAAGGCACAGCAATCCCTTTGGCCAGTTACACTGCAAACAGCCCAGTCCTGCAGGGTGACTTCAGGCTGCAATATGCACCACCACATCTGAGCTCATGCTGCTGAGGGGCAGTGACTGCACTGCTCAGAAACGCTCATTCATTCTGAGTGGTCTCATACTCATCTTCATTATTTAGGAGTGTTCATCCCTGAAAAATGTTCTGACTCTTAAAGTCCTACAACCCTGCTGAAATTTGCAGTAGATGGAATTTAATTTGTATCTGGGCTGATGTCCTGTCAGTGTCTCAGAGGCACAGTGTGGGTAGTTCACTGTTGGGCTGGAACCTTCCCTGGACATGAGGGAGATGAACAGTTTCTGTGCCTCAGCATTTTGAGCCAGGGCTGCTGGAGAGGCAGGAGAGAAGAAGGACTCTGGTGCTGCTGCCCTCTCAGGCTGGGTGCTGGGAGCAGGGAGGGCAGTGTGGGGCACCTCTGTCCTTGGAGGCTTGTGGGAGCCAAGGGGGCAAAGCCTGAGTGAGCTGGAATGGCCCTGCTCTGAGCAGGGACCAGGGCAGGGACCCTGGGAGTCCCTGCAGATCATGTTTGTGGGACTGAGCATGGAGCAGGGCAGGCCATGTTTGTGGGACTGAGCATGGAGCAAGGCAGGCCATGTTTGTGGGACTGAGCATGGAGCAAGGCAGGCCATGTTTATGGGATTGAGTGTGGAGCAAGGCAGGCCATGTTTGTGGGATTCAGCATGGAGCAGGGCAGGCCATGTTTGTGGGATTGAGCATGGAGCAAGGCAGGCCATGTTTGTGGGACTGAGCATGGAGCAAGGCAGGCCATGTTTGTGGGATTGAGCATGGAGCAAGGCAGGCCATGTTTCTGGGATTGAGTGTGGAGCAAGGCAGATCATGTTTGTGGGACTGAGCGTGGAGCAAGGCAGGCCATGTTTCTGGGATTGAGTGTGGAGCAAGGCAGATCATGTTTGTGGGGCTGAGCATGGAGCAAGGCAAGCCATGTTTGTGGGATTGAGTGTGGAGCAAGCCATGTTTGTGGGGCTGAGCATGGAGCAAGGAAATTGATGTTTGTGGGATTGAGCATGGAGCAAGGCAGGCCATGTTTGTGGGATTCAGCATGGAGCAGGGCAGGCCATGTTTGTGGGATTGAGCGTGGAGCAAGGAAATTCATGTTTGTGGGATTCAGCATGGAGCAGGGCAGGCCATGTTTCTGGGATTGAGCGTGGAGCAAGGCAGGCCATGTTTGTGGGATTGAGCGTGGAGCAAGGTAAGCCATGTTTGTGGGATTGACCGTGGAGCAAGGCAATGGGGGTTCACCCAACCCTGCAGAGCAGGGCATGGCACTGCCTGTGGGAGCTCAGGTGCTCAGGTGGCACTGGAGTTACCTGCCAGATGCCAAACTGCCTTTCTTTTCTTTCCAAGTGTTCCATGGTCCTGTGCCATGGCCAGGGCGATGGAGCTGGGTGACAGCCAGGGAGCAGGGGAGATGAGGGCACTGGGAACCAGCTGCCCAGCACAGAACAGCCCAGCCCAGCACAGAACATCCCAGCCCAGCACAGAATAGCCCAGCAGCCAGGGCGTGGGGCTGCCCCAGCTGGGCTGGGCAGCACTGGGGAAGCAGGGAGGGATGAGGGGCTGCTCCTGGGCTTTGGGGTGCAGCAGGAGTGGCAGCAGGGTGAGCCCGCAGCCCAGATACACCCAGCTCTCACAGGCAGTGATTTGCCTGCTTTGCTGGGAGGACAGGGCAGCTGTAAGAATAGCAAGACTGGCTGGGATGGCCTCTCCTTCGGGGTAGGGCTGGGGGCCCTGCAGCATCTCTGCTGTGCCAGGGAGGGATGGCAGCTGGGCTGGAGGGTGGCTCTGCTATGTGCAGAGGTGGGGATGTGTGTGTGTGTGAGATCAGCTCCAAGGGAACATCCTCCCTGCAAGTGTGCTGCTGGGGATGCGTGTGTGTGTGAGATCAGCTCCAAGGGAACATCCTCCCTGCAAGTGTGCTGCTTGTTGTGCACTTCACTGAAACCACAGAAAATGTAAAGCCGAGTATGTTTGCCTAGTGTTTCTGTAGAGTTGAAGCCCCTTGCAGGAGGTGAGAAGGTGGAAGGCAAACCCTTAGAGAGCATTTATTTTGTAGTTACAATAAAAGCCATTCTGTGAAGAAAAAGGAGCCAGTTGCAGCTGTTTCAGGAGGTTCTTACTGTAACCCATGCAAACCTGGGCTTGGTTACCCAAACCCTGCCCTGAAGGTCGGGGCTCAGGGGGTCACCAATGTCACAGGAGAGAGGAGGGGGGCACCTGGGGACTGTGTGGCTCTTGGGGTGGTGACAGTCCCCGTGGGGTGGTGACAGTCCCTGTGGGGTGGTAGCAGTCCCCGTGGGACGGTGACAGTCCCCGTGGGATGGTGACAGTCCCCATGGGTTGGTGACAGTCCCCATGGGTTGGTGGCAGTCCCCGTGGGGTGGTGACAGTCCCTGTGGGGTGGTAGCAGTCCCCGTGGGACGGTGACAGTCCCCGTGGGGTGGTGGCAGTCCCCATGGTGTGGTGACAGTCCCCATGGGTTGGTGACAGTCTCCATGGGATGTTCCTGCTGTGCCCACCCTGAGCCCAGCCTGAGGCCGTTCCCTCAGCTCCTGTCCCTGTTCCTGGGAGCAGAGCCCGACCCCCCGGCTGTCCCCGCCTGGCAGGGACTTGTGCAGAGCCACAAGGGCCCCCCTGAGCCTCCTTTTCTCCAGGCTGAGCCCCTTCCCAGCTCCCTCAGCCCCTCCTCCTATGACTTTCAAAATGAATAAATTTCCCCCCTTCCCTACCAGATACAGGCAGTCCCTGTGGGATGGTGGCAGTCTCCATGGGATGGTGGCAGTCCCCATGGTGTGGTGGCAGTCCCCGTGGGTTGGTGGCAGTCCCCATGGGATGGTGGCAGTCCCCGTGGGATGGTGGCAGTCCCCATGGGGTGGTGGCAGTCCCCATGGGTTGGTGACAGTCTCCATGGGATGGTGGCAGTCCCCGTGGGATGGTGGCAGTCCCCATGGGATGCTCCACAGGCTTGGCCAGCATTGCTGGGGGGTTTTGAACCCCTTACACAGTGACTGTATCTGACACTACAATAAGAGGTGTCTGGTGGAAAATGGTGCTGCAGGAGCATAGGGGGAATGCTGCTGTTTGAAACCATGCTGCATGCTTAGTGTGCTGGGTGAACTTCTGTCTGGAGCTCTGTGCAGCCTCAGTACTGCTTCTCCAACAGGGCTGAGATCTGTCTGTGATTTTTGCTGATGCAGTAGATAAATGTGGTGCACAGGTGTCCTTTCTGTCCCCATTACTCCCTCACATTAACTGAACAAATGACTGGTGGAGCTTGGCTGGGAGGCTGCTGGTTGTGCTGTGGAGTGATGCAGCAGGGTACAAATTGCAAAGAGCATCTTGACAGGTTGCAATAAACTGAGCTCAAAAAAATTCCTGCAATATGGGAGAGCTGGGACTGTGTTTCTCATTGGGACCCAGAGGAAGGTTATTAATGGTGCACTGGCATTGCAGAGGCACACGGCGTGCCTGGGCTGTGGCGGTGCAAGGGCCTGCCCTGGATCCAAGCTCCTGGCAGCCTTGGGAATCCTAAGGCAAAGGCTGTCCTGAATAGCGCAGGGAGGAGGGTGCGGGGGTTCAGAGGGGACCCCCTGGTTCACCATCGATTGCAGCTGATGGCAAAGGTTGTGTTCATGGATCACAAAAGGGTTTGGGCTGGAAGGGACCTTAGAGCTCATCCCATCCCAGCCCTGTCCTGGCAGGGACACCTCCCACTGTCCCAGGCTGCTCCCAGCCCTGTCCAACCTGGCCTGGGGCACTGCCAGGGATGGGGAGCCCACAGCTGCTCTGGGCACCTGTGCCAGGGCATCTCCACCTTCACTGTGAAAATCTTACTGATCTCCAGTTCCTGTTGCTGTAGTTAATGGTAGATCGTGTGTATCCAGCCTTTGCTGATCAGAGATCTGAATGTAGATGCTCAAATGAGATCTAGAACATGATGCCAGTGGAGAGAGGAGGTTCTGCTCCTGCAGGCAGGGTGTGCTGGGTCTGGGTTGCTGCCCTGGAAGCGCCGAGCAGGGTGGGTGCAGTAGTGCTGGGCAGGGCAGGTGGGTGCAGGGTGGGTGCAGGGTGGGTGCAGGGTGGGTACAGGATGGGTGCAGGGTGGGTGCAGGGTGGGTGCAGTATGGATGCAGGATGGGTACAGGATGGGTGGGTGCAGAATCGATGCAAGGTGGGTGCAGAATCGATGCAAGGTGGGTGCAGAATGGATGCAGGGTGGGTGTGAGATTCCTGGCATTCCCTGGTTCACACTGGGTCAGCCTCCTGGCCCTGGCCTGCCCTGGGGAGGGACTGCTGTGCCCCAGTCTCTCTCATTTGGTTCTGATGGCAATGACAGCTGCAGAGCCGGCCCACTGTCCTTGGCAGGCTCCTGTGGGAATCTGCTCCAAAGGCACTTGCAGCTCTTCAGGCACTTTCCTTCTGCTGCACAGAAAGTGCCTTTGTGGCATGGAGCAAGGGTCAGTGACTTGGGACAAAATCCCTGTAATTTGATAATTGATTTGATTTGTCATCCCTATAGTTTAATCCCTGTAATTCCTGAAATTTGCCATCCTCAGCAGCACTGGCCGGGTGGATGGACCCACAGCAGTTGGTGCTGGGTGGGTGCCCCATCCAGGGGAGGCTTTGCTGTCACTCAGCAGATTTACAGTGCAGCTGCCCAGGGCCTCTCTGTTAACAAGCTCCCTTAGAACTGCCTTCAGAAGAATCTCAGGCCTGTTGCATGTCCAGCTCTGCCAGGACCTGCTGCTGGCAGGGTACCCCCAGGACCGGGCCTTCCTCTGCCCTTCCTCTCCTCAGCCGGCTGGGGTGGGGGGCCTTGGAAAACACAAACCCCCACAACTCCTTAAACAAAATCAAAAACCACAAGGTAATTCAAGGAAGGAGTGGAACAGAGCTGAGCAGATGTTTCTATGTTGGTAATTTTTATTTAGAGAAACTAGGGATGCAGTAAGAAATGGTTTAGGAGTTTTTTTTTGTTGTTGCTTTTGTTTTGTTTTGGTTTTGTTTTTTTCTGTTGGATTTCATCTTTGCATTGTGAAATAATAAAACCCAGCCCTGATCAGATCCAGGCAAACCTTTCTAGCTCCCAAGCATGTACTGATGCTTTTGAAGGAAGAAAAAAAGGGGAGGAGAATGGAATCCACAACACATTTACCACGGTTTCACATTAAATCTTCATTATCTTTACCCCACTGGGGGTGTGATAGCGGTCCATTTGCCAGCTGTGCGCAGCTGGATGCTCTGGAGCTCAGCAAAGCCTCGAGGAGCACGGCATGGGGGGGATGCTGGGAGGGTCTGGGGGTCTCGGTCCCCCCGGTGCCCGGGCAGCTGCGGCCCGAGCAGTGCGGGTGATTGATTAGCAGGGCGATTAGCAGGGCCATTAATTTGTATCTCCGTGTCTCGGGGGTGTCCCGGGCTGTGCGGGGCAGGAGCAGCCCCAGCCCCGCCCGATCGCTGCCCTGGAGCATCCCTGGGGCCGCGGTGCTGCCCTTGGCCCGGGACAGGGGTGCTGCAGGGGAAACTCCCCCCCGGGCACTGTCCAGCTGTGCCCAGCTGTGCCCAGGGCAGGGCCAGCCCCTCCCCTGCCGTGGAGCAGCTGCAGCTCCTCATGGAACCCCCATTCCCCATCCCGGCTCTGAGTCTGTGTCCGGAGCAATAAAAACACCTGGAGTGAACACAGGGAGTGATGGGGGGCAATAGAAACACCTGGAGTTATCACAGGGCGTGATGGGGGCAATAGAAACACCTGGAGTTATCACAGGGAGTGACAGTGGGGCAATAGAAACACCTGGAG
>NW_005054303.1:16749309-16751328 GCF_000277835.1 Geospiza fortis | reverse complement strand
GGGGCAATAGAAACACCTGGAGTTATCACAGGGCGTGATGGGGGCAATAGAAACACCTGGAGTGAACACAGGGAGTGATGGGGCAATAGAAACACCTGGAGTGAACACAGGGAGTGATGGGGCAATAGAAACACCTGGAGTGAACACAGGGAGTGATGGGGCAATAGAAACACCTGGAGTGAACACAGGGAGTGATGGGGCAATAGAAACACCTGGAGTTATCACAGGGCGTGATGGGGGGAGCTGGTGTCCCCCGCCGCTGTCCCAAATTATCTTCTGCACGTCTACAAGAGTGTAACTGACGTGGGCAAAGAAATTGTCTTTAAGGGCTCCTTTTCATCTCATCTGTTTGTTGTTGGCTTCCCCGCACCCCCAAAAGAAGAGTTTGTTTACTTTTCTCTATCGATTATCTCTGCCTTTGCTTTAAATGTAGTCTTAGTGCCATTTGTCTTTGCCCCTATTCAGAGTCAATGAAGTGGTGCAAAAGGAGGATTTGCATGTGAAAGAATGTGTATTTTAGCAGCGCCCTTAGAGTGCTGGTGTGTTTTGGTTGGTTTGGTTTTGTTTTGGTTTTATGGGGGGTGGTTTGATTTTACTTTGCTTTAGGTTTTTGTTGTTGTTATGAGGGCTTTTGTTTGTTTTGGTTTTGTATTTTTTTTAAAGAACTTGCTTTTTCTCCTGTCCCTTTTCTGGCTGGAGCTTCTTGAATTCTCATACATTTCCCACTGTTGTCTTTGCCAGTACCAACGTAATTTCAAATACATTTTCCCCATCCAAATGTGCTAAGGAAACAAATCCCGTCTGAAAGGCTTGTTCGCTGAGGTTTTCCTTTGTAGTTCCATTAGGGGGTGTGAGGTGTTCCCCAGCACCTTCCCTGGGGACAGGGGACTCAGACCTGGGAAAACGGCGATGGATGGCAGAGAGGGAGCCCTGTGGGTGCTGCCTTTGTCACCTGCCCCGCCAGGGTCACTCCCTGCCTGGGGAAATGGACAGCCCTGAGCAGCAGGACCTGGGCAGGGAATCCAGCCCGGCTGCTGGGGCTGCTCACCAGCCGCTGTTCATCGTTCCTTCTCGGGTTTTGGTTGTTCATTGCTGCCCCGAGATGTGCAGGATGTCTCTGTTTCAGCCCGCGTGTCTGAAGAACGAGTCAGAGCTGTTCAGTTTTCGGTCTTGAGGTTGTTTATTAATTCTTATCTATAAAATTTTCTTTCTGCCCAGCGGAGATCTGCTCAGCAGGGCAGCCACAGGCACTCTGATCGACCCTGGCGTGGTGTTGTCCTTTTATACTACAAACTACGTATAACATATGTACACTTAATTCCCAATCCCTATCACCTGTGTTAGACAGTGAGCTTCTACTCTAAACCAATCCCAAAGTGCCACCATCACAGCAGAAAATGGAGACCAAGAAGAAGAAGAAGAAGAAGAAAGGCTGGACACGCCCATGTTCATCCATCTTGTCCCCGAAACCCCCATACCAAAAATCCTAAAATCTACATTTTCACCCTGTGATAATTTTATTATTATACTATTTAAACTTCTGTGACTTTCAGGTCCTCATACAAAGCTGGGGATTTGCTCCATGGGTCACAATCAAACCCGCAGGTGCTCTGGTCTCTGAGCCCCTGGCAGGGTCCTTGGCAGCTCTGGACACCCAGAGGGATGCACTGAGTTCTGACAGTTCCTGAGAAAATCACCAGTTTATTTCAATGTCCTAACACAGGGACACAGCCAGGCTCATGGCTGCTGGAGCTGTTCACCAGCTGCTGTTCATGGCTCCTGAGGAAATCACCAGTTTATTTCAATGTTCCAGCACAGGGTGTCCTGGTTTAGGGCAAATCTGGGAGAAAACCTCCAAAGGGGGCTCCTCCAGGAAGCAAACCCACACAGCCCCTCCCCACAACCGGGTCGGGAAGGATTCCTTGGAGAGAAGTGGAAAGAACCTGTTTATTTACCAGGCACAGCACCCCCAGCACACAGAACCTGTTTATTTACCCGGCACAGCACCCCCAGCACGCA
>NW_005054303.1:16744233-16748912 GCF_000277835.1 Geospiza fortis | reverse complement strand
GTGCTGGGGCAGCTGCTGCAGCCACAAGGTGCAAACTCTCGGGGTTCCCAGGCCCCAGTCCGGAGCAGGCTCGAGTTGGGCCAAAAAAGGGAAAGGAGAAACAGTCCAGGGAAAATTTGGACTGCTTAGCTAAACTAACTAATGAGCAGGAGCAAGAGCAAAGCAGGAGCAAAGCAGAAGCAAGAGCAAAGGGAAAAGCAAAACAAAAAGCAAAAGCAGCACTATGTGCTGCCCTGTCTGTGTGTCCCGCCAGCCGTGGGGGAGCGGCTGAGAGCAAAACCAAAACAAAACATTCGCTCTCCAGAGCCAGCCTTGGAGGCACAGAACATGATATCCAGCATGGACAGAACCACAACTGGGGATACAGGCATCACAACGTCACCCTAGGACACAGGGACACAGCCAGCCAGGCTGCTGGGGCTGTTATCTGCACAGCTTCAGCCCCTCCTGCTGCATTCCAGCCCAGGAAATAAACCCCAGGTTACCCCCGGTGCCAGTGCCAGGGCAGGTGAGTGCAGAGGGAGCCCCTGGTGCATCCTTGGGTGCCAGGCTGAGCTGGGGCAGGGCCTGGGTCAGCCGCTGCTCTGCAGCCTCTCCAGGGCTTGGATCAAGTGTTGTGAGCTGCAAACTGACTGTGATGAATCCCTTCAGTACCCTACTTTCAGTTCTGCTCAGACACTCTGGGCAGGCCTGCTGTTTGTTATGGATATTTTGCTGTAAAACACTGAAAATGCTGCATTCTTGGCTGCTTGCCCATAAACTTAGGCTAAGGAAGTTTCCTGACCTTGGAAGGGTGAAAAAAAGGCAGGCACATGCATCCATGTGATATTTGAGAAAATCATAAATCCAAGCTGGAATGAGAAGTAATTTAGTCATCCCTTTGGAGCTGTTTTCTATAAGAAAATATTACTGAGTATCAAATTTGCATCCAGTTGCTTTGATATCAATGGTACAAGACAGTATGAATTTCTTAAAAGACAAAATTTGAATTTGCCCTGTGTTTGTGGGTAGCCCAGAGCCAGGCTGGCAGCAGGAGCTGGGACTGGAGCAGGTTCCTCTGGGCAGCTCTGGGGGCTGTGCTGGGATGTGACAACTTGTTTTGCACAGAATGTGTCCTTTGAAAAGCTGCTGTGAGACAGCTGGGCCACAACTGAATCAATGTGCCGCATTTGGAAGGTTCTAAAGGGGTTTGAAGGTTCTGAAGGGGAACTCCTACAGATTCCAGCCATGAGCCCAGGGTGAGATCCAGCCCTGCAGCACCGAGGGCTCGGGAGGAGCTGTGGGAGCTCCTGCTGCTCACCAGAGAGCAGGGCACTGCTGCAGCCAGGGACATCCCTGTTCCTGCTGCTCACCCCATCAGGTCTGGCTGGCAGTGGGACTGCTCCATCATCAAAGGTGGGTAAAGCCAGGGAGCAGGGCACTGCTGCCAGCCAAGGACATCCCTGTTCCCTGTGCCAACCCAGCCCCCTTGCGCCGAGTGATGTGTGCAGGAGTGTGCAGTGACAAGGGGACAGCTGCTGGGGAAGATGGAACAGGAAAGCCTTACAAATATGATTGCCTGGCAAAAGATTGTGAGAATATGGAAACTATAAGCGAGATTGAAATGCAAGCAAGCTTTGAGATCCCTCAGTTACTGAACAACTGGAAAACAATGGTGTGGCCAGCTGAAGGCAATCCCCTTTTGATGGAACAACACCCTCTGCTTGCAGACAGGCCCAAGGGTCAGAGCAGACCCTACAGCTTGGCAGAAGGGGCCCAAAGAGGAGTTTTTAGGGTTTAAAATGTAACACAGTGTGGTGATGTAATGATTCTTACAGGCTGTATGGAAATGCTGTAGGATTTGTATCTTGTGCTGGATTGGTTAGTGAGAATTAGAATATTCAACACAGAAGAAGATTTATGGTTTTGTAACGGGAACCTCGCTCTCTTATCCTCTCTTTTACTCTCTCATCCTCTTTACCACGCTCTTGCCTTCTCTCTCTTTACCTCTCTCTCCCTCTTTGGGGTCTGAGGTCTGTGGCTGGCACCTCCCAGCAGGGCCCTGCACCCAGGCCCTTTGCAATAAACCCCCCAGGTCCTTTCCAATAAACACAAGTTCCAAGCCCTGGCTGCAGAGATCTCTCGTCTCCATCCTGACCATCCTACCCTGACGCTCCTGCAGACAGCTGTGCTCTGTCCCTCTCTGCTCTCACTGAGGAGCAGACCTGGGGAGCTGGAAGGGCCTGCCCTGACCCCAGCAGTGTCCATGGAGCAGTGACAGTGAGGTCACTCCTGTGCCCAGCAGAGCCAGCGTGGGATGGTGGGCACGGCTCTGGTGCCTCTGGCCGTTGCTGCCAGGGTGCCTCCTGCTCCCTGAGCATCTTCCCCAGTATTCTATAATGGCCCAGCTGGTTTTGGCATTTTTCCTCACCAGACGAGCTACCGAACATCTCATCAGTTTTAATTTTGCTGTTGCTAGGAGAGCCCTGTGGGCTCCGTGCCCATCAGGAGGTCTATCCCAGCTCAGCTCTGAGCTGGGGGCAGTGCCCTGCCCTGGGGCAGAACAACCCCTGCTGCCACAGTTTGCTTGGGCTGTAGTTAAGTCCCTTTAATGACAGACTCCCTGATGCTAATGAGGAGCTCAGCTGAGTGCTGGGACCCCTCTGTGAGCCCCAGTCCATCCCAGTGTGGCGTGGAGAAGCAGGGCAGGAGGGGTCAGCACCCCCAGTCCCCAGCTCCAGGCACTCCTGATCCCAGAAACACCAGGGAATTCACCTGGGGAGATTTTAGCTGTGTTTTTAATCACTTTTAAATAATGGTTAGCTAGTGTGCAGTGTAATGTCAGTGTTGCTGTAACTGGATTAATAATAACTGCTGCTCTGACTTCAGTGGGGCTGGTAGAACACTCGTGGGAGCAGCAGCGAACCCTGGCGCTGCACTGCCCTGATATCCTCAGAGTGTGGCAAAATTTCTGGTAAAAATTCCTGGTAAAACACTCGTGGGAGCAGCAGCAAACCCAACCCAGCCCCCGACACTGCACTGCTCCTTCACACTGCGCTGCCCTGACACCCTCAGTGTGACACATTCCTGGATGTGCTTTCATGGCAAGCCATAACACCTCCTCTGAGGCATCTTGGGTTTCACTGGGTGAGTCCAGCTACTCGTCCTTGAGTTCATTCCTGAGAAAACGCTGCTGCTATTGGGAATGATGGGGATTTTCAGGCAGGGAAGGTGACTGTCCATGGCAGTACCCTGTGAGACATCCTCACTGCACACCCAGGGCTGCTCTGTGCCATTCCTGCCCTGCTGCAGCTGCTGGAGAAGGGTAAGAGCTGTCACTGCTGTCACCTGCTGTCCCCTCTGACTGCTCCTGGTGACAACCACCTCCACTGGCCTTGGGGACTGTCCTGGTTGGGGGACACCTGGGATAGGTATCTGTGACCGTGTTCACAGGGGTTCTTGGATTGGGGAAGAAACGAGGATCTGACTCCATGTTTCAGAAGGCTGATTTATTATTTTATGATATATATTACATTAAAACTATACTAAAAGAATAGAAGAAAGGATTTCATCAGAAGGCCAGCTAAGAACAGAAAAGGAAAGAATGATAACAAAGGCTTGTGGCTCGGACCAAGAGTCTGAGCCAGCTGGACTGTGACTGGCCAGTAATTAGAAACAACCCCATGAGACCAATCACAGATGCACCTGTTGCATTCCACAGCAGCAGATAACCATTGTTTGCATTTTGTTCCTGAGGCCTCTCAGCTTCTCAGGAGGACAAATCCTAAGGAAAGGATTTTCCATAAAAGACGTCTGTGACAGGTACCCAGAGAGCTGCAGGGACGCCCCAGCTGCTGGCCCCAGCATTCCCTGGAAGGACAATTCTCCTCAGCCCACAGCAGCTTTGGTTTGTAATCCACACACCCTCCACTGCAAGCATTTTGTAAACATGAATGTAAGTTTATACTCATGGAATAAACAAACAAAAACTGAAATTTGCTTCAGAGGCTGGTGAGACAGCTGTACCGGGGGCACAGCTCTTTGAGATGGCACTTTTTTTTTTCCCCTTCTTGTTGGCATTTCAGTGAAGAAAGGATTTAAAATACAGCACATTTTAAGGGTATGAATAATCATATTCACTATCTGATTTACATTGACTTAAGTAAGGACTAAGAGCTTAGAGAAGTAATTTGTCATTTGAGGGGGTTTCACCCTGGTTTTGTGAAAGGTTTTTGATTGGAAAACAAATGCAAAGCAGAGAACATGTAAGAAGCAGACACAGCCACTGAACCAATGCTTTGCAAATCCTGTAAAACTTTCCAGTCCTGTTGATGTAAACCCTGTGATCAGGCTGCACCAAAGTGCCATGGGTCAGTGCTCCCCACGTCTGTCCAGAGCCCAGGGGAGGCACAGGGTGTGATGGTGTTCACAGGGTCCCAGGATGAGGGAAGAGACGAGGATCTGACTCCATGTTTCAGAAGGCTGATTTATTATTTTATGATATATATTACATTAAAACTATACTAAAAGAATAGAAGAAAGGATTTCATCAGAAGGCTGGCTAAGAATAGAATGGAATGATAACAAAGGTTTGTGGCTCGGGCTCTGTGTCCGAGCCAGCTGGACTGTGATTGGCCATTAATTAGAAACAACCACATGAGACCAATCACAGATGCACCTGTTGCATTCCACAGCAGCAG
>NW_005054303.1:16742736-16744189 GCF_000277835.1 Geospiza fortis | reverse complement strand
CATTTTGTTCCTGAGGCCTCTCGGCTTCTTAGGAGGACAAACCCTAAGGAAAGGATTTTCCATAAAGGATGTCTGCGACACAGGGAACAGCAGAGCTCTGGTGCCAGGCACAGGGAGGACAAATGGATTTATGGGCTGGCCTTGGGAAGCTGTGCTCCCCCTGCCCTGCCCTGGGCATGCTGTGGGGCTGTTCCATGGAGTGACTGTGCAACCATCAGGATGGGCAATGGAGTAAAATAAAGGGGCACAAAGTGCAGCTCCCTGGCTGTGCCCAGACCCTGCCTGAGCCCCAGTGGGGATTTTTCTGGTGCCCTGCAGTCTCACCTCTGAGCCAAAAAGGGCTTTATTGAGCCTCAGGTCCCTTTGCCCACCTTGGCTCACTGACAGAGCAGAGCACTGGCCCAGCCTGGGCAAACTGACATCTCAGGGTGGCCAAAATCCTGTTTTGTTTTTGTTGGAACATCTCTGCCTGCAGATCTGACACTTGTCACCGGCTTTACTGTGTGCTCAGTGCAGAGGTGAGCCCTGCAGAGCAGCCCCGCTCCCCTCTGGGAGTGCCCTTTGCTGTGATGTGAGCACACTGTTCTGCAGAAATTGAAGTTCTATCTCAATAAGAACCTTTGCAGTTTGTTTAAAGAGCAATAACTACCTGGGCCCCACTTGGTCTGGGCACCTGGCATTGCTTGGGCACCTCCTGTGCCAGTGTCTGGTTGCTGTTGCTATGAGGACAAGGCCTTTCCTCTGCCCCTTGGGAAGCTCCAGACGGATCTGTCACCACAGCGGCGCAGGGGAGCAGCTGTCCTGCACAGACACACACTGGGGCATGTCTGGGAAATGAGCTGGTTTACTGGCACCTTGGCACAGGGCAGAGCACAGGCTGGGGGGATCTCTGCTGAGCCCTGTCAGCTGCCCAGGCAGCCTTTGCCAGGGAGAAAGGGCCCTGGGGGTCTGTGCGAGGGTCTGTGGCCATGGCAGGGTGGCTGTGTCCCACAGCAGTGTCACAGGGCTGCCCTGCTGGCTTCAGCCCTGCTCTGGGACCCTCTCCCTGCTCTGGGACCCTCTCCCTGCCCTGGGACCCTCTCCCTGCTCTGGGACCCTCTCCCTGCCCTGGGACCCTCTCCCTGCCTGTGACCCTCCCCCTGCCCTGGGACCCTCCTCCTGCTCTGGGACCCTCTCACTGCTCTGGGACCCTCCTGCTGCTCTGGGACCCTCTCACTGCCCTGGGACGGGATGATGCCGAGGAGCAGGGGCTGGCACAGAAGGCGGCTCTGCAGTTGTTCCCAAGGGATGCTGGGCTGGAGCTGCTGTGGGAGGCACAGCAGTGAGCCTGGCACCGCCCAAGGGATGCCCTGCTGTCCCTGCTGTCCCTGCTGTGTCCCTCTGTGTCCCTGCTGTCCCTGCTGTGTCCCTGCTGTCCCTGCTGTCCCTCTGTGTCCCCGCTGTCCCGCGCCTG
>NW_005054303.1:16735087-16742687 GCF_000277835.1 Geospiza fortis | reverse complement strand
CTGTGTCCCTGCTGTCCCTGCTGTGTCCCTGCTGTCCCTGCTGTCCCTGCTGTCCCTGCTGTGTCCCTCTGTGTCCCTGCTGTCCCTGCTGTGTCCCTGCTGTGTCCCTGCTGTCCCTGCTGTGTCCCTGCTGTCCCTCCTTCCCAGCCAAAGGGGAAATCCCTGCTGGGTGTCACGGCCCCAGTGCTGATCAGATGACACTGACCCACTTCAGAGGATTTGTCTGATCCCTTTTTAATTGGCTTGGTCTCCTTTACACTGAATGTACACAATCTTTCCTCATGTCCAATTAAGGTTTCTCCTAGGTCCAGGTGACACTTCACTCCCTGTTCAAAGGCTCCTCTCCCTGCTCAGGAGAGCTCAAGCTGGTGTTTGGAGCTGTGGGGAGGGGACAATTTCCTTGCTTGTTTTTCTGGTCAATTTGGCAATTAAGCAGTGTTTCACACAGCCACAGCCACAAAATAATTGGCCACGCTGCACTTTGCTGGGTAAGCCTGGGAACCATGTGGGACTGGTGCCTCGAGGGCTGCAGTGATGCTGCCTGTGAGCTGTGAGCCCCGCTGGGGCACCTGGCACTGCTGGGTTTGTCTGCCAGCTGCCAGGCCCAAACTGGGTGATGTACAGCATTCACAGGGGTCTGAGGGTGGGGGGAGAGATGAGGATGTGACTCTGTGTTTCAGAAGGCTGATTTATTATTTTATGATATGTATTACATTAAAACTATACTAAAAGAATAGAAGAAAGGATTTCATCAGAAGGCAAGCTAAGAATAGAAAAACAAAGAAGAATGATAACAAAGGCTTGTGTCTTGTACTCTCTGTCTGAGCAACTGACTGTGATTGGCCATTAATGAGAAACAACCCCATGAGACCAATCACAGATGCACCTGTTGCATTCCACAGCAGCAGATAACCATTGTTTACATTTTGTTCCTGAGGCCTCTCAGCTTCTCAGGAGGAAAAATGCTAAGGAAAGGATTTTCCATAAAAGATGTCTGCGACAGGGTGTGAGGAGGGTGGGGAATTTCCCTGGCAGGGCCTTCCATGGGACCCTGTCCCCTGCTCCTACAGAGGGTGATGCTCTGCATCATCCTGTGCCACCCCTTCCATGGGACCCTGTCCCCCTGCTCCTACAGAGGGTGATGCTCTGCATCATCCTGTGCCACCCCTTCCATGGGACCCTGTCCCCCTGCTCCTACAGAGGGTGATGCTCTGCATCATCCTGTGCCACCCCCACGTTCAGCTGCTGGTCCCACCTCTTGCTGGCTGTGGATCACCACTCGAGCAGGGAATTGCACGCCAGAAATGACATTTTTAGAGATATCTATTTCCTGCGAGGAGTGTCCTGATGTCTGAGTGACACAAAACCTGTCTGATCTCCTTTTTCCTCCTGCAGCCCTACCACGGTGGGAGCAGCCAGCTGAGCTGTCTCCTGCATCTCCAGGGGTTTCTGCTCATCTGGCTGGTCAATTATACTTCAGCAATGCCTTCAAAGGCTTTTTGTTTGCACAGGTGTCACTGAAGATTAAGTTTAGCATATGAAGTCTATTATTTGGAGCTCATGCTTCCCCTATTCCCAGGAAAAGACTTGGCTCAGTTGTCAGGGCCTTGGAGAGGTTCGCAGAGCTGGCAGCCAGAAATACAAACAGCTCCTAACAGCTCTTTTAATCCAGCAGAAATAAAGTTTAGAGAAGCCAGTCAGTGAGAGCTCAAAGCTGACAAACTCAGGCAGGATAGCACAGGCAGGGCTGGGTGGATGACTGGGATATCATTTCTGTGGGGTTCAGAGCTGTTGGGACCCAAAACTGAGGACATGGTTTGGTGGTGAACATGGTGGTGGTGGGGTCAGGTTGATGGTTGGACCTGGTGACCTTAGAGGCCTTTTCCCAAAATTAATGATTCTGAATTAATGATACTGACCTACGAATGGTCAGTAGAGGAATCTGTACTTTGCTTTTCACCATTCCCCTCTGTCCTTGGGTTAAGTGATCAATAACAAGTATTACTATTATACAATACTAATTGTATAATACAATTAGTAGATATTTTTAATACAAGTGTATTATACAATACTAATTGTATAATACAATACAAACTATATACACTATATAGGCTGTAATACTAGATTATATCTACTATATACAATACTATAGTATACAATAATCAGTATTGAGGATTCATTTGAATGATAGCTGAAATGTGCATCAGGACAAACTGTTCAGTTATCCCTCATCCGTGACTGGTAAATTCCTTGTGAGATGAATTATGTGGGAACTCTCTGGGGCTTTAGGAGAGCTCCTGCCCTGCTAGGGGCCAGACTGGCAGGATGTGTGGCTGGGGTGCCATGACAAGGGTTCTCCAGTGCCATGAGGCACCAGCGTTTCCTCCCTCTGCTTGTCCGGGAGATGCAGCTCTCCTGCTGCTGCTTCCAGAAGTGAAAGGGCTCTGCCCTGGGAGCTGGGCTTGGTGGGTGTCCCTGGGAGCAGCACCCAATTCAGCCCATGCACAATCCAGCCTGCTTGTACTGATGGACAATGGACACGTGCACAAACAATGAATAATGGACATATTCAGAAATGGGGTCTGTATAGCCTTGGAAGGGATACAAGAAGAAGAGATATCAGGACTCAGCAGGTTGGTCAGCGAGCTTGGGAAAGTAAGAAAAAAGTGAGTCATGTGTGGGCCAGACGATCACAGCAAGATGTGTGAAAAATTAGGTGATCCAATCAGCATTCTAATTTAGACATGTGAACAGCTGGGATTAACCAATCATGTATTAGCTAGAGACACTTGGACAGTAGAGATTTATTATAAATATAGTCTTTTTAGGGATAATAAATTTGGCTTCACTGAATCATATTGGTTATGGTGTGATGTCCCTGAACCTCCGCACCCCGCAGGAGGGTTTGGGTTGGAAGGGGCCCTACAGCTCATCCTGCTCCACTCCAGCCCTGGGCAGGGATACTTTCCACTGTCCCAGGTTGCTTCAAACCCTGTCCAGCCTGGCCTTGGGCACTTCCAGAGATGGGGCAGCCACAGCTTCCCTGGGCACCCTGTGCCAGGGCCTCTCCTGGCAGTATTACAATTTAAACTTTCATGACCCAAAATGAAAGCATACCTCTGGCAATATTTTAATATTGATAGGCAAAATTGTGATTCACCCTCCCAGGGAAGAATTTCTTCCCAATATCCCATCTAAATCTCCTTTCTTTCAGATTAGAGCTATTTCTCCTTGTCCTGTCACTTGCTTGCCCTTGCAAAACATCCCTCCTTCCTGCAGAGCTTTTCCTTTTACAGCTTTTGGGCAGTCCTGCAGCCCCAGCGGTGCTGATGGGACTGCTCCAGTTTTAAGTGACATTTTGTGGAGCTGAATTCATGTTTTTAAGGCTGCTGGTGGTGCAGCTGCTCTCAGGTATTACCTCCTCAGCTGTGCAGAGGTTAAGTGTACATTAACAACCACTTTCCTTCGGCGCTCTCTCCAGACTCACCTCTGAAGGAGTTTTTAAAAGAACTGCCTTTTCTGCAATGTGACCTTTTCAGCTGTGAAATTACCGAAGCAGCAGAGCTCTCATCACACTTGCTTCTAAGACTCATTCTTTTTGCCTGTAAATTAACCCGAGTAACTCTTCACTCTCTGTCTTAAATCACTGCGAGGAGCTCCCTGGCTGCCTGGGGGCTGTGAGCTGATGGATCTGCAGGGGCAGGCAGTGTCTGACCTGGGCCTGGAGGTGCCCTGGGCCACCCTTGGGGCACCCAGAGCTGCTGTCAGGGCAGCTGAGTCCTCACAGCTCATGCTTATTGCCCGTGGTTTATTTGTGGTAACTCACGAGGCCTCACAGCTCACGTTTATTGCCCGTGGTTTATTTGTGGTAACTCACGAGGCTGTTGGGTTCTGTGTTTCTTTTCCCCTCCAGGAAATCCATGGTGAAACAGCAAAATCTCACTGCTGTGGGATTGCAATCTGCTTTACCTTGGGCTCGCTTTTGGGCCGCTCATTTGGTACCTCTGGGAAGTTTCCATCTGACACAGCATCAGCTGCTCTGAGAGGCAGCGATGATGCTCTCAATGTCCTTTATCCTGTCTTGGGGTTTGTTTTCTTTTTCTTTATCCCACGGAATGAGGCACAGATCCACAAGCCTTTTGGGAGACCTGATCCTGTGGAATATCGGCCCTGAGCCAGGTCTGTGCCCCAGTGGCCACAGAACCAGGAGGGAATCTCAGCTCTCCTAAATCATGTTTTTCTCACCCCAGGTGCCATTAGCTGCTCCCACTCTTCCATCCCCCCTTGCAGCCTGCTCAGATCTCCATGGAGCCAGTTTCCTGCCTGCCATGGATGTTCTGCCTTTACACCTGAATGTGGCCCATGCTCTGAGCCCAGCCAGCTGCAATCCTGCATTTGTTATCCCAGAGCTCTGCAGGCCAGCCCCGCTGCTCCCCAGCTGCTGCCTGAGCCTGCTGCCCTCCCTCCCAAGGGCTCTGACCACAGCCCCGTGATCACAGAGGATTTTACCTGGGCATTGCACCCTCCACAGGGCCTCAGAAGCTCTGTGTGAGCTCGTGTGACCTGTGAGTGTGCAAGAAATGTCTTTGTTAGGCACCAGAGCAAAGGGAGAGCTGGTGCAGTGACAGCCAGGGCTGGGACATGGCAGGGCAGCGCAGGAGGGGTGGCTGCTGCTCAGGGTCCTGTCCCTGTGCTCAGGGTCCTGTCCCTGCAGTGACCATGGCTGGGAGGTGAGCAGGGCTCTGCTCCCCCATGCTGGAGTGGGGGTTCTTTTGCAGAATCATGGTTTGGTTTGAAAGTGACCTTACACACCCTCCTGTTCATCCCACCGTCCCAGTATCCAGCCTGGCCTGGGGCACTGCCAGGGACCCAGGGGCAGCCCCAGCTGCTCTGGGCACCTGTGCCAGGGCCTGCCCACCCTGCCAGGGAACAATTCCTCATTGCCAATGTCCCATGCAGCCCTGCCCTCTGAGTCCCTTGCCAAGGCACCCTTTGCTCCCGTCCCTCTGGTGCAGGGCTGGGCTCTGCTCATCCCCATTATCCTTTTGCTGCAGCTCTGGAGGTAATTCACACTTCTTGGGAGCATAGAGGCTTCTCAAAGTGCTCACCATCTGGTCTCACTTACCACATTAATCATAGTCCAAGGAACAAACTAGTTTTGAGCTGAGGTTTCCCGAGTAACTGGATTTCTCTGATTTAGATGCTGTTATTGATAAGTCTGAAGTTTTGCAAGATACCTTATGTTCCTGTCATTTCTTCAATGGGAGAAAGCAAATAAAGATAGCTCAAAACCCTCAAATCTGAAAACAAAACTTGGACTCCTCTGATTTTGCAGCAAAGCTTGGGAACACAGGATGCTGCATTTCTGACAGTATTACAATTTAAACTTTCATGACCCAAACTGAAAACATACCTCTGGCAATATTTTAATATTGATAGGCAAAATTGTGATTCATCAACATCAAACTGTTTAATTCATTAGCCAACAACTTCTAGGCAGTGTGGGAATACATTTAAAAGAGAATGAGATGAGACCACATATTAATTATGCAGTCACTGCACAAATTGATAATTATATGTCACAAAGAGCTCCCTATGTATTAACACTTTAGAACCTGCTTCCTGCCCCGATTTGAGAGTTCTTTTGAGGTACATGGATATGATGTATTTTTAAATCAAAAATGGTAGGCAGAACCAAACATGAAAGACTGACGTAACCAGCCCATGGCTCTGGTGGAGGTGAAGTTCTGAAATTCTGTGATCCCCATATGTGTGTGATTCTCATGCATAATTGTTGGCAAGAATTGCCATAAACAGTTTTGTGCCACAAAATGATTTTATTGCCTGGGATAATTTTGTCCCTGACCCCATGGCTGTGTTAACCCCTGTGTCTCTCCTCGGGGCAGTCAGATGGAGCAGCAGCAGCTGTGGGGTGTGGAGAGGGCTGGGGTGGGCTGGGAAATGCCCCCTGTGCCCCAAGGACTGGGCTCACTGCAGCTGCAGCTGCTGCAGCTCATCCCCTGCAACAGGAGCAGTGCAGTGAGCAGCTGGGCTGTCCTGGGACCTGTGCAGGAGCTGTGCAGGAGCTGCAGCTCATCCCCTGCAACAGGAGCAGTGCAGTGAGCACCTGGGCTGTCCTGGGACCTGTGCAGGAGCTGTGCAGGAGCTGCAGCTCATCCCCTCCAACAGGAGCAGTGCAGTGAGCACCTGGGGCTGTCCCAGGAGCTGCGTGGGGCTGCAGGGCTGGGCTGGGGCTGGGATTGAGCTGGGGCTGGGACTGGGTTTGGTCTGGCTGAGTCTGGGCTGGGTTAGGTTGAGCTGGGGCTGGGGCTCAGGCAGTGCTTCTCTGCACATTGCACAAGGGAAGCCTTCAGCAGGGGCAGGAGCAGAGAGGTTTCTGCAGAGCCTGCCACAGCCAGGTACTGCACAGAGGGATGGAATGGTTGGGTTGGGAGGGACCTTACAGCTCCTCTGGTTCCACCCCTCTGCCATGGCAGGGACACCTCCACCATCCCAGGGAGCTGCAGCCCGGCCTTGGGCACTGCCAGGGACCCAGGACAGCCCCAGCTGCTCTGGGCACCTGTGCCAGGGCCTCGCTGCCCTCCCAGGGAAGGGCTCCATCCCAGTATCCCATCCATCCCTGCCCTGGTGCCCGCCTTGTCCTGCTGGATGCCCTCTCTGCCACTGGCTGTAGAGCACCCACACTGTGCTTGCCCTGCTCTGGGCAGGCAGAGCAGCCCTTGGGCACGCAGGGAATGTGCAGGGAATGGGAAACTCCACGTGCTTCCCATCAGGCCCACTGCTTCTGGCTTATCCAGAGAGGAGGAGCCCCCAGACCTGCTCACTGTGACCTGCAGCACAGAGCTGTTCTCCTGGGAAGGAGCCATGTGTGGCAAAACATCTTGGAGTGGCGGGGAAATGCTGTCTGTCCCCAAGACAGAAGCTGGAGATTTGCCTTTGCCATACTGCTGATGTTTAATGTTTAATTGCTCTGCAATGTGGCAAAGCACAAAAAAAAAATCTAAATTTGTCCTGGAGCTATGAAAGCTGCTGGAAGCTCTCAAAGCTGGAGCTGGAAGCCAGAAGGAGCCATGGGAGAGCCTGAGCCAAGGCAGCCTCTTCTGAGGGTGCAGGACACAGAGCTGGGCTGGAGAACTCAGCAGAGCAGGGGCTGTGGGAGCAGAACCCTCCCTGGCTGCAGGGACACAGCAGGGCTGTCACTGTCCCGTTTTCTGAAAATTCCCTTCGCCAGGAGTTCTTCTCCTGGGAAATTGAGAAGCCTCAGAGGAAAAGAATAATTATCTGATTGCTTCTCCTTGTGTTTGGCTGCTTTGGAATGTCGGCTGGAGATTGTTTGATTGGTTTCATGTGAATTGTTTTTACTTAATGACCAATCACCATCAGCTGTGTTGGACTCTGAGGAGTCAGCCACGAGTTTTTATTATTCATTCTTGTTAAGCCTTCTGTCTGAATCCTCTTTCTTTAGTATAGATTTAGTATAGCATTCCATAATATAATGTAATATAATGTAATATAATGTAATATAATGTAATATAATGTAATATAATGTAATATAATGTAATATAATGTAATATAATGT
>NW_005054303.1:16732914-16734940 GCF_000277835.1 Geospiza fortis | reverse complement strand
GCTCAGCTCAGCTCAGCTCCCATCTCCTCCCTCCTGGAGCCACTGAGGGCGCCTGCCAGCCTGAGAGCAGCTCCAGCTCCATCGTTTCAGACCAAAGATCTCCAGTTCCACCCTGCCTTGCCTGTGACATATTGGTTTAGGTGAGATTTCAGTCGCAGCCAAATGTTATGCACATTTGGCTGGAGCAATTTTTTCAAGCATGTTTTCCTAAATTAGGGTTGATGGTGATAATGCTCCTACTTCTTGGCTCTTGCCTGCTACTGGCTGAGATTTCATCTGCTAAGAACCATGTTTCTAAAAACTCACAATCTGCTTTTGCAGCTACTTCACATGGTATGTGAAAACACTTTTTAACAACACTGCAGTCAGAAGCTTTGCTATTTCCATGTGTAATTGATTTTGCATGTTAAACAGTGGTGTTTCTTCTCCTTGGCAAAGAGGTGCTATTTTATTAAACAGGTTCTTCTTTTTCTCGTTATTGTGGAATTGTTTCTGAGGGTGGGGCAAATTATTATGGCCCTAACCTGAAATTCTTTGGCAAATGTGCTGGGCACTGCCCAGGGAGCGGCTGTGAATGCCAATATGAAAAATCTGCATTTCTGGTCAGGTATGAGGGCGCTCTTTGCCAGTGAGGGCAGTTCCTGGGTTCACCAGATCAGAGAATAGTCTGTCTGCATTAGACCCCAAAACACAGGCTCCAAAAGGCACCTGGATGCTCAGCAAAGACGTTTTTATCACACCAGGGAGAACCATGACGCTGGCCCAAGGAAAAGGAGTGAATGCAGAGGAAGAACCCTGTGACAGAAACCTCTGTCTGCTGCTGGTCACAGCCTGGAGAGGCTTTTGCTGTCACAACCCAGGCAGAGCAATCACAATATATTTTGCTTGGAAAGGATAAAACCGAACCAGCTCATCTGTAACTCGCTGGCAGCAGGGAGGGAACTGCCTGGTACCCAGCTTGTGATCCTCCAGACTATGTGTAGATGTTTTGTGCAATTTTAGATACCCTAGCAGTTGGCAGTGATTCATAGCAGCCCTGCTGCTGCTTTCCTCCCCACCCCAACAGCTCCCAGCAGCTTCTGCCCCTGGCACCAGAGCAGCACATCCTCATCATGAGCTGCGGGGACCTGGCTCTGCCCATGGGTTCAGCTCAGTGAAGCTTTACCTTGCTGGGGCTACATGTTGGGGGAGATGGAACAGGAAAGCCTTACAGATATGATTGCCTGGCAAAAGGTTTTGAGAATATGGAAACTATAAGCGAGATTGAAATGCAAGCAAGCTTTGAGATCCCTCAGTTACTGAACAACTGGAAAACAATGGTGTGGCCAGGTGAAGGCGATCCCCTTTTGATGGAACAACACTCTCTGCTTGCAGACAGGCCCAAGGGTCAGAGCAGACCCTACAGCTTGGCAGAAGGGGCCCAAAGAGGAGTTTTTAGGGTTTAAAATGTAACACGGTGTTGTGATGTAATGATTCTTATAGGCTGTATGGAAATGCTGTAGGATTTGTATCTTGTGCTGGATTGGTTAGGGAGAATTAGAATATTCAACACAGAAGAAGATTTATTGTATTGTAAGGGGAACCTTGCCCTCTTATCCTCCTTTACTCTCTCATCTCTTTCCCATTCTCTTTACTTCTCTCAGGCTGCTCCAGCTGTGGCTGGCAGCTCCCAGCAGGGCCCTGCACCCAGGCCCTTTGCAATAAACCCCAAGCTCCTGACCTGGCTGCAGAGATCTCTGTCTCCATCCATCCCCACCATCCTACCCCCGTCAATCCTGCAGCTAGAGAGGAAGAAAGACTCAAAATCTGGGGAGAAGGACTCCCCGTGCTCCTGCAGGCCTGCAAGGTCAAAAGCAGATTAGTCTTTATCCCCTCAGCATCCTTGGCAGGAGGACAGAGGGGATGGTGCTGGCAGTGGTTCTGTGAGCTTGGAGAAGAGGCTGGGCTGGCTCCAGGCTGGCCATGGCTCAGGAGATGGAGCTGAGGAATGAGACACAAAGGGTGGGCACAGCTCATTGCAGGGAGA
>NW_005054303.1:16725138-16732848 GCF_000277835.1 Geospiza fortis | reverse complement strand
GCAGAGCACCCCTGACGCTGGTCACCGCTGGGCTGATTTCTCCTGGGCTCCTGTGCAGACTTTGTGTGATTTGTTACTTTTGTGGCATTTTTCCTTTCCTTTGCTTGGTGTTGTTGGGAAAATTAACCTACAAACACCAGA
The DNA here is from genome assembly GCF_000277835.1 of Geospiza fortis. NCBI lineage: Eukaryota > Metazoa > Chordata > Aves > Passeriformes > Thraupidae > Geospiza > Geospiza fortis. Next base: position 16,732,707 of record NW_005054303.1, on the reverse strand, counting down.
GCTGTATGCCCAAAAAGGAGACAGAGGAGTTCCTTTTACTTTATTCCAATAAAGGGAGAGGCCATGGGGCATTCCCCTGGGGTCTCTCCATTTTTGGGAGGATGCAGCCTCCTTTTTATCCCAATTTCCCAGCCACATTTCCCTTCTCTCTTTCCCATTTCTGAGGTACTTGAGAGGTTCAGACTTCCCATAACACCTGATACCAGAGATTCCCCTCTAATGTACAACCCTCCTTTTTAATTTTTAATTCTAACAGAATTTAGGGTTTTTTTCTTCCCCATTGTTTCTTTCATCTTTCAATGTCTAATTTCATTTATCAGCAAACCTAAAGTTTCTTTGTAAAGGCAAATCTCTTTTTCCATTCATCAGTCAGTGGAATCCTTCCCATGGTTTCTTTTCTCTCCCAGTGCTGGTTTTACCTACCAGCAGCCCCAGACCTTGTTTGTAAAGGCAAATCTGCTGTTCCTCTCAGTTTTCCCAGCTGTCTGGGGGGCAGAGGTTGCCCTGGGGCAGTGAGGGTGTCCCCAGAGCCCAGCTGTGCTGTGGGTGCTCAGGAGGCTCAGCAGGGCTGGGGGGTGGCTGCAGGGACTGGGGGAGCAGGGGCAGCAGGGGTGTCCCTGGGCAGGGGAGGGGTGTCCCTGGGCAGGGGCAGCAGGGGTGTCCCTGGGCAGAGGACACCTGTGACAGTGTTCACAGCGTCCCAGGGTGAGGGAAGAGACGAGGATCTGACTCCATGTTTCAGAAGGCTGATTTATTATTTTATTATATATATGATATTAAAACTGTGATTGGCCATTAATTAGAAACAACCACATGAGACCAATCACAGATGCACCTGTTGCATTCCACAGCAGCAGATAACCATTGTTTGCATTTTGTTCCTGAGGCCTCTCAGCTTCTCAGGAGGACAAATCCTAAGGAAAGGATTTTCCATAAAAGATGTCTGTGACAGACACCTGCTCTAAAGGCCAGAGGATTAAGTAACACATGGGGTAAGGCCCAGCTTGGCAGGGGTGCCCTGACTGGGGGAAACGGGAACCTCTCACTGCATTTCCTCTCCTTTGGGAGATCTGAAGTTCTATGTTTAAACCTTGTCTTATTCCAGCTGTCATTTGCATAAAACCTAAGCACTAGTGTCTATTTTTAGTGCTGCTGGGATGCTCATCTTGGAGGGGAGGTGGAAGCAGTCTGACAGCTCTGGCTGAGCAGGGATCCCATCGCAGATGAGGTGTTTGGGTTTCCCACACACAGCCAAACCCTCACCTCCCTCCACGGAAAATGCTTCTGCACTCATCTTCTGCAGGGAGAAGGAATTGGGCTTGTTCAGAGCTGCTGTGTGAGGCTTCATTCTGCATCTCGGGGTGGCAGCTCTGGGTTTCTCCTGCCTTTAAACCTGCCCACCCAGGTTTGCATGCAGGAGTGAGATGTGGTTCCAGAATATTGCTTGTTTCAAACGAAGGCAAGCTGCTCAGGGCGAGCCAGCAGCAGAATTTACCTGCAGGTGCTTGAATGCAGGTTGGACAGGAGGTGTGTGGGGTTAGGGTGAGAGGATTTTGGGGGGGTAGGTGCTTTTTCATGGGTGTATTCTGCTCATGTTCTGTCACAGACATCTTTTATGGAAAATCCTTTCCTTAGGATTTGTCCTCCTGAGAAGCTGAGAGGCCTCAGGAACAAAATGCAAACAATGGTTATCTGCTGCTGTGGAATGCAACAGGTGCATCTGTGATTGGTCTCATGTTGGATGTTTCTAATTAATGGCCAATCACAGTCCAGCTGGCTCGGACAGAGAGTCTGAGCCACAAGCCTTTGTTATCATTCTTTGCTATTCTATTCTTAGCTAGCCTTCTGATGAGATCCTATCTTCTATTCTTTTAGTATAGTTTTAATATAATATATATCATAAAATAATAAATCAAACCTTCTGAAACATGGAGTCAGATCCTCGTCTGTTCCCTCACACTCAGACCCCTGTGAGCACGGTCCCAGTGTTCTGCTTGGCTGAATGAGAGGCAGGACATGCAGAACCAAAGAGGGCACGTGCTGTGGTGTCCCCCAAACCGTGTGAGTCAGAGCACCCCAGCTGGCAGAGGGACACGGTGGAGCATGGCAGGCTAAACATCCCAGGCAGGTTAAGCACTCCAGGCAGGTTCAACACTCCAGGCAGGCTAAACACTCCAAACTAGGGCTTCAAGCATTTTCCTTTGGTTTTGGAACGCGACAAGTAAGTCCCAGGGACATGCTGAAAACCTGCTCTGAGCCAAGAAAATGTTTACAAATCCCAGCGCAACAGCCCAATCGATAAATCCATACATCCTGCTCTGCCTTATCAGAGTCAAAAGGGCCACAAATAGTTGGAGGTTGGTGGAGATGCTTGTGGAGAAGATGGAATTTTTTTGTGTTTATTTGTTTTCTTATTTTTTCTCTCAGGATTTTGTTTCACTGCAAGGGGAAGCTCTTTATTTAAGAAGAAATGAAAACTCCACAAGATGTATTTTGACAAGAGTAGGTTGCTACAGAATTGCTTTTGCGAGCATTGAAGTGTTGGTATAGCCTGGAATGCAAACCCCAGGCCTTGGGAATGACCGGGCAGGTGGGATTGCATTGCAGAGAGTGGCAGGGAGGTGTGCAGAACTTCTGGGGATACTGCCCCGGTGCTTTGCACTGCGGTAAATCCAGTGTGGAGGTTTCTGGGGGGCTGAAGAGCACAGCTTGAGGTGCTGGGAGAGGGACCCGTGCAGCTGAGGCTGCAGAGGCGCAGGGGGATCAGTGTGACCCCTGGCCAGGTCTGCCCCTGCCCTCTGCAGCGCTCGGTGCCAGGAGGGCTCTGCAGCTCCGTGGGACTCCTTTGTCCCTTTGCCCGGTGTCCCAGCCCAGGCTGAGAGCCAGATCCCCCCAACACATCTGATTTCTGCTTTGCTAGGCTGACTTGGGTTGGTGTGCCAGGAGACACCAGACAGGATCTGCAGGAGCTGCGCAGGACCTGGAGAGCTGCTGCCCGCCTGGGCAGGGGGTGTGCAGAGCTGGCACTGCTGCAGCTCCTGTCTCCATCCTGTGCAGCTCCTGTGCAGCTCCTGTGCTCCTGATGGGCGTGCACAGCTGGCACTGCTGCAGCCCCCTGAGCGTGTCCCTCTGCATGTCTGCTGCCCCAGGAAGGCTGCCCCAGCAGTTGTTTTCATGCCCAATGCCGCCGTGCCCACTTGCTGGCCACCACTGGCAGAGCCCCAGGCACTCCTCAAAGACCAGAGCTGTGCCTCACCATGCCTGGCACTGGGTCATCCCAAACACCTCCTCTCTCACTCCTCAGGGTTCTTGTGCTCCTTTTCTTGTTGGCTCAGAGCCCCACCCATGGCCCCTGCTCACCTTGCTGGGCCTCGCTTGGCTCAGGACCCGGTCACTTGTGTCCTGCTGTGAGGTGAGTGCTGGTGGGAGCGCAGGAGCCTCACCTGGGAGCAAACCTGTGACCGTGCTCACAGGGGTCTCAGGGTGAGGGGAGAGACGAGGATTTGGCTCCATGTTCCAGAAGGCTGATTTATTATTTTATGATATATACTACATTAAAACTACACTAAAAGAATAGAAGAAAGGATTTCATCAGAAGGCTAGCTAAGAATAGAATAGCAAAGAATGATAACAAGGGCTCTGTTTTGGACTCTCTGTCCGAGCCAGCTGGGCTGTGATTGGCCATTAATTAGAAACAACCCCATGAGACCAATCACAGATGCACCTGTTGCATTCCACAGCAGCAGATAACCATTGTTTGCATTTTGTTCCTGAGGCCTCTCAGCTTCTCAGGAGGACAAATCCTAAGGAAAGGACTTTCCATAAAACATGTCTGCGACACAAACCTGTCCAGCTGGCAGATACTGCAGTGTGCCTGAGCCCCTGCCCCTGCCCGGGGTCTGAGGCAGCTGCTGCACCAGGAAAGGGCCTCGGGAGCCCCCAGGGCACAAGGAAATCACAAATGGGACCAGCTGCATTACAAAGCTGTGGCTCTAGGACAGCCAGTGAGCCAGCACCAGTGCTGGGCAGGAAAGGTAACAGATGACAAACTGGGCACTCCAGTTTGGATAAGTGACTAATTTTAATTTCTAGATCTAATTATCAACAGTAAACTCTTAAATATCCACCACAGACAAGCGAACCTCTGCGCCTTCCTTGTGTTTGATGTGCTAAGCATAAATATTCAGCTCAGTCTCTCAAGAAAACATGAGGTTTTACACAAGAACAACTCTCCCAGATGAGCAGGATTTATAGCTCCAAAATGGTCTGGTTTCATCATTTGTGAAAGCTTTAACCTTTCAAGCATTTCCAAACCTATTTTAGCATGCAGGGAGTAGTGATGCAGAGACATTAACATTAAAACTTTGTGTGTCTCCAGTGAATATTCTTACAACAAGGAGCATAACATATCTTTTTGTTTATTTCCTTTTCTAATATTTCAATGCTGTTTGCTTCCATGAAGGAAAAACAAAAGTATAGTCTTATAAAATTAACAAATATTGCAAAGCTTTAGATGCCAATTAAAGTGAGTAATTTAATGTGTAGATACCAGTGCGTGACAACTCGGTGCCTTGCCTGCCTGTTCACCAGCTCGTGCTGGAAACTTGAGGCAGAGCTGCTGAAGCATTTCACACTGCCTTGAAGGGCTTTTTAATGGATTTTCAGATTTCTTTGCAGTCTTCAGATGATCCTGTTAATGCCTGGGAAAACCAACCAACCAACCCAAAGGAAGCAAGAGCAGATGGAATAAATCATGGCATCCTTGGTAACTCAGTGTCACATGCAGAGGTCAGGTGTTTATCTTGTTCTCCATCCTCACAAGCTGCAGACATCCCAAATACTGAGCTCCTGCCTCGAGTGCTCCCTGTCTGTGAGTCCTCGGGCTGTGGAGAACCTGCCCATTGTCATGCTCTAAAACATGGCAAATGTGGGTGATGGGGCAGCTGCTTGACGGTTTGGGTGATGATTCTGATCTGGGGTTTGCCTCAAACATCAGCAGAAAGAGAGCAGTGGCAGAGTATCCACCTCACTTTGGCAGAGAGCGCCAACCAGGACAGCGCTCTGAAAACACAGCACCCAAAATCTGCAGGAAAATGTCACAGCGGGACATTTGCACTACCCTGACTGCTGCTGAAGGTCAGCTGGGGAGAGCCATGGCAGCAGCAGGGCTGAGGGGATGTCAGCAGGGTCTGGAGGATGCGGGAGAATGCCCCCAGCCCCTGCCTTGCCCGGGAGCGGCCAGCCCCACCTGCCCAGGGCTGGGGCTGGGGCTGGTGTCACAGACGTGTTTTATGGAAAATCCTTTCCTTAGGGTTTGTCCTCCTGAGAAGCTGAGAGGAACAAAACGTAAGCAATGGTTATCTGCTGCTGTGGAATGCAACAGGTGCATCTGTGATTGGCCTCATGTGGTTGTTTGGAATTAATGGCCAATCACAGTCAGCTGGCTCAGACAGAGAGTCCAAGCCACAAGCCTTTGTTATCATTCCTTCTTTTTTTATTCTTAGCTGGCCTTCTGATGAAATCCTTTCTTCTATTCTTTTAGTATAGTTTTAATGTAATATATACCATAAAATAATAAATCAGCCTTCTGAAGCAAGGAGTCAGATCCTCGTCTCTCCCCTCATCCAGGGAGCCCTGTCAATGCCGTCACAGGGTGGTTCTGATCCAGTGTCTCCATCAGCTGCTCTGAGATATCTTCATGTCCTCGCAGCAGAAACCAGCAGGACTCCAGGGTCCTGGGGTGATATCAAATATTCAGCACTGAAATAACCATTGCTCTGACTCACTCAGCTGGTCCAGGCGAGTGTCAGAGCTGCCCTCCATCAGCACTGGAGCGCTCCCAGGGATTGTTAAGGACAGCTGAAATGAGCTGAAGGGATAATAAACTCCTCACTGGCACGGTACGCTGTGCAGAGCAGCACGAGCCCTCTGCTGCAGCGATTCAGGAGGAGGGAGGCAGCTCTGGCAGGGATCATTGGAGCTGCTGGGGTTCTGCACCAGGAGCCAGCGATGCTGCACGCGGGGAGGGCTCAGAGGAAATGGGGCATGGTGAGCACAGGCAGCAGCACCTGTGGCACCTGGAACTGCTCGTCACTGCACAAATTGGGCCATCCCTCACCTGCCTCGCTTTCTGCTGACTGAAATCCTAATCTTGGTGCACTGAATTGAACAAAGTTCTGTCACTCTGTACCCCCTGCATAAAGAAAGGTTCTTTGCACAGCTGCACCCTGCCCACTCCGGGCACCCTGTGCCAGGGCCTCACCCCCCTCACATGGGAGAATTTCTTCCCACGTCCCATCCAGCCCTTCCCTCTGTGAGTGGGAAGCCATTCTCCCTTGTCTTGTCACTCCAGGCCCTTGTCCACAGTCCCTCTCCGGCTCTCTTGTAGTGAATTCTTGTAATCTGATTTTTCTAACCCATTGGAGAAACTGTGTGTCTGCCTCAGCCTTGTGCTCTGCTTTGGTTCAGGGGGCTCTGGAGGAAACTTTCTGGCCTGTTTTCAAGGAGATTAACTGAACAAAAAAGGTAAGAAAAAGTGGGGACAAATGGAAAGTTCCTTATTTTTTGGAAAGAGGAGAGGAGAGGAGAGGAGAGGAGAGGAGAGGAGAGGAGAGGAGAGGAGAAGAGAAGAGAAGAGAAAGAAGAGAGAAGAGAAGAGAAGAGAAGAGAGAAGAGAAAAGAGAAGAGAGAAGAGAGAAGAGAAGAGAAGAGAAGAGAGAAGAGAAAAGAGAAGAGAGAAGAGAGAAGAGAAGAGAAGAGAAGAGAAGAGAAGAGAAGAGAAGAGAAGAGAAGAGAAGAGAATGGCTGGCTCAGTGGCAACTCTTCAGCAAATGAAGCTGGCCTGACTTGCAGGATGGCTGGGATTCAGTGAAGTGTGTGTGGTAAAGGCAGTGTTTGGGCACTGTGAAGAGAAGGACAAGCTCCACGTTCCTTTCCTAAGGTCTAAGCCTTATCTGACCAGGTAAAGCCACACCTGGGGTCACCTATTCCCTTTCCCTTGTGTTGCTCCTCACCGTGGGAGCTGTGATGATCCTGCTCCACTGGAGATCCTGGGGACGCCTCTGGGAGAGCAAATGCCCAAATGGCCAATTGCCCAAATGCCCAAATGCCAGGCACCAGGGCTCCTGTGGGCATTTGCTGAAAGGCAAAGGCACCATTGTGGCTGTCACCACCAGCACAGCCAAGGACACACATCCCTGCCAGTGAAAAGGGACAGTGCCACGTTGTGCCCACCTGTGCCCACCTGTGCCCACCTGTGCAGGTGTTGGAGAGCTCTGGGGTATCCCCAGCTCATCCCTCAGGGGTGCAGGCAGGGCAGTGATGTGCCCAGAGCCCTGCCAGCCCTCCCTGAGCTGTGCAGGTGCCACCACTCCTGGGCCAGACAGGGCACAGGGGGTGGAGGCAGCCACTCTCCACTCTCAGCTTGCCTGGAACCTGGCTGGGAAGCTGTCCTGAGACCTTAACGGCTTCCACTGCCAGGGGGCAGGGATGGATGGGATATGGGGATTCCCATCCATACGGTATATTCCAGGGCAGGAATCCTGCCCTGGCAGGGGGGGCAGCTCTGGC
>NW_005054303.1:16723611-16724905 GCF_000277835.1 Geospiza fortis | reverse complement strand
GTCCCTCCCCACCCAAGCCCCTCTGTGACTGTGTCACCCGTGACCTTCAGCTGCTTGCTGACCTTTCCCCACACTGCTGACCCCCCCGGTCCTCACGGCTCCTTTTAGCTGCTCCTTGGAGCATCAGAATGACAAACTGCAGCTCATTGTGACCTGCCAAACTGCTGACACCCCCTGAGGTGCCGTGTGTGGGGGAAGCTCTGTTTGATTTCCTTTCTAACCCGTTTAATGAAGAAGGATCCCAAAACAGGTGGCATTGGAAGTGTTTAGATGCAGAGGCATATGTTTTGCTGTCATAACAGTGTGGCTCATTACGTGGGGATGAAATTCAAGGGAGTTGATGTATTTATTGCCTACAAGGGAGCAACAGCAGTACGGGGTGCTGCAGTCCTGCTTGTAGCATGTGAGAGCTTGCCTGAATCTCTGAAAGTTCAACTGAGGCCAACAGAAGAATAATAATATTAATTATTCTGTTGTAAAAAAAAACATTGCCTCTGTGCTTTTTGTACCTTTTTACTGTTTTATACCCTTAAGCATCTATTTACTAATGCTTTGTGCTTTACAAGGTTGCAAAGATAATGTTCCTTTTCTCTTTGTTTACCTTAGATTTTTCAGTTTGTTTCTGCTCATGCGGGTGGGGGGTGCTTTGGGTTTTGTTTTCCTGTTACCCTGAGGCTCTTCAATATTTTAAATCACGTGTGTCACTTGGGTTTACACGTACAGCACCTGGATTATCATATACATCATTGAATTGTATTTTACAGAATTCAGCTGTACCTGCAGGTGGTGATAAATGAGGTACCCATGGCCCATTGTGCAGCTGGACAGCCCTGGGAAGGCTGCCTGAGCCCAGGTGTGCAGACAGGCTCCCCAGGTGTGCAGACCTGCTCCCCAGGTGTGCAGACCTGCTCCCCAGGTGTGCTGATCTCTGGGAGGGGCTGCAGGGGCACAGTTGGGGTTCCCTTGCTCCTGCAGGGGCTGTTTGTTTGGTGGGGGTGCCTCTCCCTGAGCCTGGGGGAGCTCTGGAATGAGAGGTGAGGCAGATCAAACCGTGCTCACCTGCTCTGTGCTTCCCTTTCCCTTGTGCTTCTCCTCACCCTGGGAGCTGTGGTGCTCCTGCTCCACTGGAGACCCTGGGTTTGGGCATTTGCTCTCCCTGCGGGGCCTGGCTGGGCTGCTGTCACCTGTGTGTCACCTGTGTCACAGACAGGTCCTGCCAGGTGTGTGCCAGCTCTGCAGGGCTGGCTGCTCACCTGTGTCACCTCTGTGTCACAGGCAGGTCCTGCCAGCCCTC
>NW_005054303.1:16717727-16723594 GCF_000277835.1 Geospiza fortis | reverse complement strand
CTGGCTGAGGCTGGCTGTGCTCCTGGGGGCACAGCTGCAGTTAAAGCTTTCCAGGGAGGCTGCTGGGGACGCAGCCTCGCTGCAAGTGAGGTAATTATATTCCCGTTACCCCAGGGCTGTAATAAGAAGGAATTCTGGTTATAGCAGTTCTGCAGGCTCCAGTGGCCCAGCTCTGTGAAACAGGATTAATTAACTTTGTGCCAGCAGCAGCGAGCTGGCCAGCCCTGCCAGGGATGCTGTGCTCCACAGGGATCTGTGTGACACAGAAACTGTCCTTGGGTGGACTGCGGGATGCTTGTGGGTGCCACCCGCCTCAGCGTGTCCTGGGATTCTGTGAAAATGAACAAAACCCGAAGCACATACCCACACCTCCAGCCAAATAAACAAACCTGAGAACTGGGCTCCCGCCATACCTGCTGCTTATCAGGTCAGATCTGAATTGTGGTACTTAGGCGTGATTAACAGGTGTCTTGATTAGCACGCCAGAAATAGATCCTGCTCTGCAGAGAGGCTTATGTGTCCTGGGGATGGGAGTGGGCATGGAGGGGGGCACAGCCTGGCCCAAGAGCCTGCCAGCTGCCTGAGGAGCTCCTTGCCATGGCTCTGGTGGGATTGGCACTGGCACAAGGCCCTGCCATGGCTCTGGTGGGGTCAGCCCTGGCACAAAGCCCTGCCAGAGCTATGGTGGGGTCAGCACTGGCACAAAGCCCTGCCATGGCTCTGGTGGGATTGGCACTGGCACAAAGCCCGGCCATGGCTCTGGTGGGGTCAGCATTGGCACAAAGCCCGGCCATGGCTCTGGTGGGGTCAGCATTGGCACAAAGCCCGGCCATGGCTCTGGTGGGATTGGCACTGGCACAAAGCCCTGCCATGGCTCTGCCCTGTGGAACTCTAAAGCAGGGAATCCTTATTTGGGGACGGAATTAAAAAAGCGCGTCATGAAAACAGTTCCTGCAGCCAGGAATTCTCACTTCCCAGAACATCCCTTCCCAGAGCACTGCAGACCTCCCACACCCAACTTCTGCCCCAGTACTCCTGCAAGGACGGAGGGGGTTCTGCTGTCCCAGTGGGATGATCTCAGACTGCCACACTCCCTGGCTGCCCATGGAGCAGATGGATCTGGGCACCCTGGGCAGCACCAGGGCTCAGGGATGGGCTGTGGATGCCCAGGACCCTGCCGTGCTGACCTGGCTGCCCATGGAGCAGATGGATCCCCTCACCCTGGGCAGCACCAGGGCTCAGGGATGGGCTGTGGATGCCCAGGACCCTGCCGTGCTGACCTGGCTGCCCATGGAGCAGAGGGATCTGGGCACCCTTGGGTGGGGCTGGGCTCTGACGGCCTTGGCTGACTCGCTGCCAGCTTGGTTGGGGATACAAAGCACTGGGGGCTGCACCAAGAGCTCTGCAGCTCTGGTGAAGTCAGCTAGGGAAATACAGGTGTGTGGGGGAGCTGAAGGGCATTTCCTTGGGCTGCCAGCTGCTGGTGGCTCCTCCCAAGCCAGGATCACCCGTCCATGGGCTGCGCTGCATCCCTCTTGGCTCTGCACAATCAGTTTGTCCAGCAAAACCCTCCATGGGCAAGAAGGGCCTGAAACCCTCGTGATATTAACACATCTGCCCCAGTACAGGAAGTAAAGAGCATATTGCAGTCTACGTTTACTTTATTAATAATAAAAATAATAATTTCAAAATGTAGGGTTTTTTTCCTAGAGACTCACACCATTTGAAACTCTAATCCCATTTCTTACCTGTTCCTCTCTCCTCTGTTCCAAAGCAGCAGCTTTTGGCTCGTCACTTACAGCTGAGGCTCAGGAGCCCCTCGTGTGCCTTCGGGGTGGCTCTGGGGGTGCCCCCACACCTGGCAGGGATGGGTCAGTCCCTGGCCCCTGTCCAGCCACGTTCCCAGGCAGAGTGGGCTACTGGAGACTCCACCAAAGGCAGGCAGGAGCTTTCCTGCTGCTCTCAGCACACAGCTGCTCCAGGAGCCTTTGGGTACAGGCACAGGGAGCAGTCCCAGTGAGCTGCTGCTCAGCCTGTGCTGCCCCCTTTGCTCCCTTCCCTCGTGTCATCTGTGCGATCACCGTGGCTCATCAGAAACCATTCTAATTGTGAAAAACGCCAATCACTTGTTTTTAAAATTTAAAAAGTTTAATTGTAATGAAATGGTTATAAAAATAGTAATAGAATTAGAGTAATAATAATCTGGACAATTTGAATTAGGACAATATGAGACAATAGAAACAAAGATTTACAGATGTCCGGGTGCCTTTTCTGGGCAGCACAAGCCTGAAAAGGGCCCCAGGTTAACAGAGGATTAACCCTTAAAAACAATAACCTGTTGCACATTCATACACCTCATCCATGATGCATAAATTCCATTCAAACACAGGATTCTGTCTGGGCAGTGTCAGCTTCTTCCTTCTAATCCTAACAGTGCCTTTGAGGTGGGAAGAAGTTCATTTCCTCTGATAATGGAGCAATAAATTCTTTTTCTCTGAAAGATTCAGGTATCCTGGGACTGCTATCTGGTGAGAGTGCCTCATTCCTTTCTTTAAAAAGTCCCACTAACATAGTTCTTATTTTAACTACAAAAGTAACCTTTTAACTTTTACAAGACTACAAAAGTTACCAGCTGAGGCTCAGGAGCCCCTCGTGTGCCTTCGGGGTGGCTCTGGGGGTGCCCCCACACCTGGCAGGGATGGGTCAGTCCCTGGCCCCTGTCCAGCCACGTTCCCAGGCAGAGTGGGCTACTGGAGACTCCACCAAAGGCAGGCAGGAGCTTTCCTGCTGCTCTCAGCACACAGCTGCTCCAGGAGCCTTTGGGTACAGGCACAGGGAGCAGTCCCAGTGAGCTGCTGCTCAGCCTGTGCTGCCCCCTTTGCTCCCTTCCCTCGTGTCATCTGTGCGATCACCGTGGCTCATCAGAAACCATTCTAATTGTGAAAAACGCCAATCACTTGTTTTTAAAATTTAAAAAGTTTAATAGTAATGAAATGGTTATAAAAATAGTAATAGAATTAGAGTAATAATAATCTGGACAATTTGAATTAGGACAATATGAGACAATAGAAACAAAGATTTACAGATGTCCGGGTGCCTTTTCTGGGCAGCACAAGCCTGAAAAGGGCCCCAGGTTAACAGAGGATTAACCCTTAAAAACAATAACCTGTTGCACATTCATACACCTCATCCATGATGCATAAATTCCATTCAAACACAGGATTCTGTCTGGGCAGCTTCTTCCTTCTAATCCTAACAGTGCCTTTGAGGTGGGAAGAAGTTCATTTCCTCTGATAATGGAGCAATAAATTCTCTTTCTCTGAAAGATTCAGGTATCCTGGGACTGCTATCTGGTGTGAGTGCCTCATTCCTTTCTTTAAAAAGTCCCACTAACATAGTTCTTATTTTAACTACAAAAGTAACCTTTTAACTTTTACAAGACTACAAAAGTTACCTTTTACAAGCCTACATTTATCATATCATTACAACGTTAATACAGCCCTACTAATCAATACAACAAAATACATATGGCAAATATCTGCGTAGAGCCATATAATGTGCACTTTTCACACAATGTATCCACAGTTCTCTCCTCCTTGTTTCCCACAGACAGGAGCTGGGCATGGTCCAGGCAGGTGCCAGTGGTTCTCTCTGTGGTGTGTCCCCCATCTCCTGGGTGTAGGTGCCTGCAAATGGTCTGGTTTGGGAAGAGCAGTTGTCTCATCTTGACACTCTCTATTGCCCTTCCCAAGGTCAGGATGAAGTCTGCTAATAACCGTGCGTTTCCCCATTCTCAATTAAAGCGCAGTAATTCGGTTCCTGCTTGGCTTGTGACTGCTCAGATTCACTGCCTGGGCTCCCTGCACAGATTAAGGGATTTACACATTGCAGAGCCAGAGGGGATACCTTCCTCCCAGCAGAGGCCCCAGGAGCTCCTCCAGCCCTCCCGGCTGAGTTAGACAACTGCAGAACAGCAGCAAGCCCAGCAAACTCAATCTCACCCTGATTCCAAAGCCCCAGGCCACGATCAGTGTGTCAGATCCCTGGTGTCAGATCCCTGGTGACTCCTGTGCAGCAGAACCTGTCCAGCCCTTGCCAGCAGCGCCCCAGCTGCCAGCAGCAGCCAGGCTGACCCCTGGGCACCCACAGCTGTGCCCTGCCCAGCCCTGGGAGTGCCCCAGGCCAGCCTGGACGGGGCTTGGAGAAACCTGGGATAGTGGGAGGGGGCCCTGCCCAGGGTAGGGGCTGGAAGGAGATGAGCTTTAAGGTCCCTTCCAACCCAAACCACTCTGGGATTCTGTGCTTCTATGGAAATTCTTCTTTCCCCACATTCTGGCTTCCCTGGGAAGTGACCCCTGACTGTCTCAGCTCCCCTTCTCTGTCCCAGAGGCAGCTCTTCCAGGATGTGCCTTGGACCCTGGTTTATGGCTCTGTCCTGCAGGAACAGCTTCCCCAGGCTCCCAGACCCCTCTGGGATGCTGGCCCAGCTGGTGGGCACTGCTGAAGTTCCCTTGAGTGCCCTGTGAGACTCTTAAAATTGGAATCCTGTCCAAGAAGAAGGTAATTATTCTGTCAAAGCAGCCCAGGCTGTATCTTGCTCTCGTAGCTGTCTCCTGATGGCTTCCCCAGCTCCCGCCTGGTCCCTGCCCTGCTGTGGGGCTGACAGGGCTGTGATGCTCTGGGCATCTCTGTGCTCGGGGCTGCAGTGCTGATCCTCCGCCTTCCCTCCCACCGGTGCCAGACAGCCACAGTGAGCCCTGGCCAGCTCTGACAGAGCCCTCTGACGTTACCTTTTATGTGTTATAAATGAATACTCCAATTCAATATTTCAGGAAATTTATTAAATGACCAAAGTATACATTTGGAAAAAACACAAGCAATTTCGACTCTGAGCCAGGCGATCAGGGTCGGGGAGACGCAGGATTTGGCCTCTGTCACACCAAAGTCCCTGTAGGTCTCCAAATGTCGTTTCTGGGGTCTGTTTTACACAGTCCTTTGGGCTCTGGAAGGGGCCCTTCTTTAGCATATTTTAGCATATTATCATAGTTTTTCTTTCTTGCTGCTGCGCTTCCTGGAACCTGTTCCAGGATAACTCCTGGAATCCTGTCAGGTGAAAACTTTTTGGGATAAACTTCTGATGGTGCCTATCAAATGCCTCCTGCTGGGGTCTTGTCAGACAAAAAAAGACCCCTTGAAATATCCATCCCTGGAGACAGTGTCCTCCTGGTGTTGGAATCTCCATCCTTTATCACTTAGCCTATTACTGCTTGCTGCCTGACACTGGCTTTGTGCACAAAATGCTGTGGTTTTAATTTTCTTTAGCACAAATTATTTTACAACATATATCACATGTGTATATATCTTCTTCCATGCTACCTGCAGCATTGCCTGGTTTTAGACAAATGCCAGCTAAAATGATTCTAGAACCCAGTGATAATTTTTGGGGCAGATGTTACTGTGTTTTTGCCAAATCTGACATGAGTTTCCCAGAGAGGGACCACCTGACCCTGGAGCAGCACCAGGGGCCCTTGCACAGCTGATCCCCACCTTTAGGGGAGGGACAATGAGATATTTAGAATCGGTCTGGGCAGCACAGGCTGGGCAGCAGTGGGGTTTGTGCTGCTGGGCACGGATGGGTTTGACCTGAGCTGCTTCACTCCTGTCCCAGAGTGCCAGGCAAGATGTGTTCTATCACCATCTGTAGGGCAGCTGTCTTCTGTTCATTGGGGCAGTTTTCCTTATCTCTTCCACACCCACTCCTCCCTCTGGGGGGACACCTGCTGATAACAGCCATTGAATGTCCCTGCATGGCTGATAAGAGCTACAGCATCCCATTGGGAGATGTGAGCCCAGAGGGAGGAGCCAAG
>NW_005054303.1:16703455-16717651 GCF_000277835.1 Geospiza fortis | reverse complement strand
ACTGCTGCCAGCACCCTGACCCACAGGGTGTCAGGTTGGGTTCTGACTCTGTCAGTGTTGTTCTAGTGCACTGCATTGTTTATTTTATCCTTTCCTTTTATTTTCTTCCCTATTAAAGAACTGTTATTTCCTGCTCCCATATTTTTGCCTGAGAGCCCCTTAATTTAAAATTTATAGCAATTGGGAGGGGTGGGGAGGGTTCACATTCTCCATTTCAGGGGAGGCTCCTGCCTTCCTTAGCAGGCACCTGCTTTCCAACAAGACAACCCCCTAAGGCACAGCCCTGACGTTTGTCTGACCTGCCTTTGTCCATGGAACTGCACACATCTGAGCTGGGAAGAAGTTAATTGCTTTTCCCAATTCCAGGGTAGCTATCACTGTGATCTAATAGAAAACTGAACCTAATTAGGCTTGTTCCAGGGGGACTGAGGAGGTGTTTTCCAGCCGCAGTGCTCCTGGCTAATGAAGTGTGCCTGTGGGCTGTGCTGGGCACTCCCCAGCCCTGGTGCCCAGCTGCACACAGCTGTGCTCTGCAGAGCAGCCTCGAGTGCATCTCATGAGCAGCATCTCACTGGCCCCAGGTGTGCAGGCGATTCAGAGATTGCTGTGGGAAGGGGGGCAGCCCCGCCACGCTCAGGGATCCAGCTCTGCTCCTGGACAAACCCCTGAGACACCTCCATGCTCCAAGGCACGCCCCTGGCAATCCACTGAGGGAGCAGAGGAGGTTCAGGATTTAATTACAAATTACCAAACAGCAAAACCACTTCAGTTGTGTTAGCTTTACGTGAATCTTGCTAAGAATTAGCAGAAAATATCTTCAAGAAATAAACTGTTTTGACAGGAATGTCTCTAAGCACTCCTAACTAAAGATAAAAATCAGTATTTATTTCAGTGTTTATATCTGTACAGGTAAATATTTCTTCCAGATCTGTCACTACAGGCCCATCTGACTGAGCAGATGTAGGTGCCAGATTCTGGTGGGTAGGATTTCCACCTGAGCCTGACAAGTTTGGGAAAATCGGGCTGTAATATTCACCTGAAGTCCTGGCGTGGCCCACAGAGCTTCAGGAGTTACTCAGGAGGGAGATGGGGGTGCACAGCACCAGGTCACTGCTGCAGGCTGCAGGGAGGCACGAGGCTCCTGGAATTTCCCAGCTGCTAATTAAATCCCTGAGGGCTTCCAGAAAATTGTGAAGAGCGGAAAAGATGAAAGAGAAACCCAAATGAAGCGCCTGAGCACGTGTTCAAGAAACCCTTTTAAAAGGAGATTTAAATTAAAAAGGGGTCTGCAAACAGCCTTTGTGTTGAACCGTTCCCAAGGCCAAAGATCACAAACACCTCGATTGTCCATTGTGACCGTGCTCACAGGGTTCTTGGATTGGGGAAGAGACGAGGATCTGACTCCATGTTTCAGAAGGCTGATTTATTATTTTATGATACATATTACATTAAAACTATACTAAAAGAATAGAAGAAAATGTTTCATCAGAAGGCTGGCTAAGAATAGAATAGCAAAGAATGATAACAAAGGTTTGTGGCTCGGGCTCTTTGTCCGAGCCAGCTGGACTGTGACTGGCCATTAATTAGAAACATCCAACATGGGCCAATCACAGATGCACCTGTTGCATTCCACAGCAGCAGATAACCATTGTTTGCATTTTGTTCCTGAGGCCTCTCAGCTTCTCAGGAGGAAAAATCCTAAGGAAAGTTGTCTGCGACAGTCCATTTTGGTGTGGAAAGGTCAGTTCTGTCCTGCTCTGGAGGACAGGGTGAGGCAGAAGCTCCTGGGAAGGGGAAATCCTGCAGTTCCAGTGCCCGAGCATCATCCCCTGCCTGGGTGTTGGTTGCGCTGCTCGTTCCCAGCTGGGGCCCGACAGGCTCAGCCTTGCTGGGCTGTCCCTGCAGGCAGCAGCGCCTTCCAGCAGGAGGAAAGCAGTGCTCAGGCAGGAGAGGCAGTGCAAGGTGTGCAGGGAAAGCCCGGGGGCTCTGTGCCAGTTTCTGCCTTAATTGCACCGAGCCGAGCGGCACCGAGAGCTCCTGCACAGCCCGGGAGCCTTCTGCTGCCTTCGAGGAAGAGTGGGGGCTCTTCCTCCCTTCTCCATCCCCTAAGAGCAGCCTGAGGAGCCCGGTGAGAGTGCAGCTACTGACCAGCCATCCCTGAGTCACACAAATCCAAAGGAGCAGTAACAGACATCTCTCCATGCCTATTAATTAATTATTAACCTATTAATGCTGTGCTCTTGCAGGAATTATGCATTTGTTTCTCTGAACCTCCCTGAAGCACTTCATTCTCCTGAAATCAGCCTTCTTCCTCCTCACACTGCTCACAAATGTAATTTATTAATAACATTTATTATCATTAGCCATCTTCTTCCTCAAACTGCTGACAAATGTAATTTATTGTTCAGGTGTGCCCACCCTGCCCGGCTGTGCCCCTGCCTGTTCCCCTGCCCTGCCCAGGCAATCCCAGACTCCTTGGGCGGGGAATAACCTTAAAGCTCATCTTGTTCCACCCCTGCCATGGCAGGGACACCTCCCACTGTCCCAGGGTGCCCCAATGTCCAGCCTGGCCTTGGGCACTGCCAGGGATCCAGGGGCAGCCACAGCTGCTCTGGCAATTCCAGCCCAGCCAGGAATTCCCAGTTCCCAATCTCCCATCTCACCCATTCCCCTTTCAGCCCATTTCCAGGGCCCTGCCTGGGCTGTCCCGGCCTCCATCAGCCCTGAAATGTCCCGTGTGAGCTCAGTGCCACTGTCCCCACTGTCCCCAGTGTCTGCCCCAGCCTCACCTGCCCTGGCTCCTGCCCGAGGGGAGCCCTCCCACCTGGATGAAGCAATCCTCACTGCTCCAGGTACTCACACCCCTCACTACAGAGGCAAGAATGATCATTTGCTGTTTAAAAGGCCTTTTTCTTCTGTGTTTCAAAGGCAACTAACAGTGGGAAAAGTACCCAGAAGACAGGAGGATAAATTGGTATTTAAGACCTTCATATTGAAAACCAAAACTGACTCTATTGCAGGTGATTTTTTAACTAATTTAATAAAAAATTAAATAAATTTAATTGATTTTAATTAATTTTATTAGTGGGCTGTTTGTATTTACTACAAAGTGTAAAAACAGAAGAGTAGTTAGAGTTGACACTGGGTCAAAGCCCTGCACTCTTGCTTTTACTGAGGCTTCCTCTGGACATAGCTCAGGGTAATGTGACTTAGTGACAAATTAAAAATAAATTAGGGAATTCCCTCTATTAATGTTTTTACTGAAATGTTCATTATATTTATAATTTGCTTGCGCAATTATTAGGACGATTTCTGAAATGAATACCGAGCAGGCAGGCAGTGATAAAGAGTTGAGCACACCTCACAGGCAGGGCTGAGCCCTGTCCTGGGCTGTGGGGGCTTCCCCAGGGTGGTGTGAGAGGTCCCAAGGGACCATCCCCAGCCTGTGCCACCTCCCTGTGCCAGTGCTGCCCTGTGCCAGGGCCGCTGGAGCCATTCCCAGGGGTTCCAGGGTCCCCTCCCCACCTGGGTCACCTGTCTGGGTCACCCAGGGGTTCCTGTGTCCCCTCCCCACCTGGGTTACCTGTGCTGGGTCACCCAGGGGTTCCAGGGTCCCCTCCCCACCTGGGTCACCTGTCTGGGTCACCAGGGCTCCCTCCAGCCCTGTCCTGGGCTCTGGCACGTGCCATGAGCATCCCCAGGGGTGCTGGCACTGGGGGAGGTGTCCGTCTGTCCAGCTGTGTGTCCATCCAGCTCCATGGGCTCTCCTGCTCCCCAGCCCTGCCCTGGTTCCTGCCTGGCCCTGCAGCTCCTCATGGAGCTGGTGCTGTGGGGGCAGCAGAGCCAGGGACTCGTGTGCAGTGAGTCACACTGTGTGCCCGTGCTCACAGGGGTCCCAGGGTGAGGGAAGAGACGAGGATCTGACTCCATGTGTCAGAAGGCTGATTTATTATTTTATGACATATATTGTATTAAACCATACTAAAAGAATAGAAGGAAGGATTTCATCAGAAGGCTAGCTAAGAATAGAAAAGGAAAGAATGATAACAAAGGCTTGTGGCTCAGACAGAGAGCCCGAGCCAGCTGGACTGTGATTGGCCATTAATTAGAAACAACCCCATGAGACCAATCACAGATGCACCTGTTGCATCCCACAGCAGCAGATACCCGTTGTTTGCATTTCGTTCCTGAGGCCTCTCAGCTTCTCAGGAGGAAAAACCCTAAGGAAAGGATTTTCCATAAAAGATGTCTGCGGCAACATTGCCCTTTGCTCACTGACTCCTATTCCTCCTCTTGCTTTGACGGGCAAGAGGCTTTTAATCAATTTAAGTGGGGCTCTCTGAGGGCTGACAGGATGTTAGGCTGGCTGATAAAGTGCATTTCAGTGTGTGACTGTGCTGTGTGCCCAGCACATCTCTGAATGTCAGAGGCCGTGGCAGAGCTCTGGATCTCTCTCTCTGTAATGTGGACTAAAAATGCCTTCATTCCTTTGGGTTTAAAATCCCATCTCCTGCTGCAAGGCCACGAGTAGCTCAGGGCAATCCTTCTCCTGTCTCTCCAGAGATGGGCCCATTACTGCAAGTGCTCATGGTGAAAAAGAGCACAGTGTAAAACCAAAGGTTAAAAAACAGCCACAGGGCTTAATCTCCTTGTAAAGGTGAAGATCATGTGTGTTTTACCTCTGGCTTGTACTTTGTTTAAAGATAAGGCTGCCTGGATGAGGTTGTAAAGCGTGAAAAAGCATTTCTAAGAAACACTGATTTAAGAAGTGATGGCAAAATGTGTAAGTGAGCAAACAACCCAGCACGGCTTATTGCATGGCACAGCTACTAAAAGGAAGAGAAAACGTGGAATAATCTATGTAATCTATGAAAAGAATATGACAGATTCTTTCACATGGAAATAATAATAGCAAAATGGCACGTTTACATTTTATTTGCGGATTTTTGTATACAGGATGAATAGGCTGTTGGTGAATTATTGCAACTGCTACATTGAATATGAATCATTACAATCAATAAAAAGTGAGGACAAAAAGCCACTGCCACTGTACAGCAGGTTAGAATATGGCTGTAATTTGTGCTGGAAGCCTGAACTCAGACAAGATTGTTATTTCCCTGCCCAAGGAGGGTTGATGTTGGCCCAACAGTTTGCTGGGGATCCCTGGGCTCATGGAGCAGAGGGACAAGCCCCAGTGCCACCATGGAGTGGGTGCAGGAACCTCCAGAACAGCTGTGCAGGGGTCACTGGTCCTCTGCAAAAATGGTGGAGAAGGGGTTCCTGTGAGCAGCACGGGCACCTCTGCAGCAGGAGCTTGGTGAAATGGGTGGAAAATGGTGGAAAATGGTGGAAAATGGGCTCCTGTGAGCAGCACGGGCACCTCTGCAGCAGGAGCTTGGCCGGCTCTGGTCTGTGCACACCCAAGGGCAGGCAGGATGGGCAGGGTGATTTCACCCTTTGATTTGCTGTAATGGCCTCCAAAACCTGCCTGGGACTAGGAGGAGAGGGAGAGCTGAAAGTAGAGACAACCTGGGACAAGAGCATGGCTCTGCCTGCCAAGGGATGGGCTCCACGTCAGGCAGCTCTGCAGCAGCACTGGCTGAGCTTTGTGCCCAGCTCTGTCCCCAGCTCCAGCCTCCTGCCATCCCATCCCATCCCATCCCATCCCATCCCATGCCATCCCATGCCATCCCATCCCATCCCATCCCATCCCATCCCATCCCATCCCATCCCATGCCATCCCATCCCATGCCATCCCATGCCATCCCATCCCATCCCATCCCATCCCATCCCATCCCAGAGCCCACATGCTCTGCTCCCCACAGCCTCCCCTCTGTGGCTGCATTTCCCTTCACACAGAAAAGCCAGACACAGCTTCCCAAGGATATTTCCTGGGAATCACAGTGAGGAACCTCAGAGAGAGGAAAAAACAATTCTTAGCTCATTTGTTGCTCCTGTGTTGTGCCACAGTAGAATGTAATATGGAGATTGGTTACCCGCAGTGATGTCAGGGCCAGGGTCCCCAGCCACCCCCTTCAATCACAGCAGGGCACAGGAAGGATTCCTGGCCCCTGTTTGTGCAATGAATGGAGGAAGAAGCCGTGCACTCACACCCCAGGTGGGCACATGGAAGTGTCTGACTCTGTCTCTGGGTGTAAATCTCAGGAATCTCCATGTGGGCGATCCTGGCCCCCTGTATCCAGCTATAAATATTGGGGTGGGCGATCCTGTCCCCCTGAACACACAGCTGTGTCTGCCCCCTGTATCCAGCTGTAAATCCTTATGTGAGTGATCCTGCCCCCTGAACACACAGCTGCGTCTGCCCCTGTCTCTGGCTGTAAATCTCAGGAATCTCCATTTGGGTGATCCTGCCCCTGAACACACAGCCCCGTGTCTCTGGCTGTAAATCTCAGGAATCTCCATTTGGGTGATCCTGCCCCTGAACACACAGCCCCCTGTCTCTGGCTGTAAATCTCAGGGTGGGTGATCCCGTCCCCCTGAACAGCTGTGGCCACAGGACTCTCAGCAGCTGAGTGCTGCGGCACAGTGAAGGCTCCAGAGCAATCTCAGCTGATGATTTAGCAAGTGGCACTCCCAGGTGGGTTGAAGAGGGCTTTATAGTGCTTCTGACAAACTGTAAAGCTTTGCTTACCTGCCCTACAGCAAAGTGAAGTGATGGGGAAATTTTTATTTTACCTCTGCTACCATTATTTTATTTGCAGCGGCAGAGCGGAGGGGCTGGATTCGTGGGAGCAGCAGCCCCCAGGGCTGTGCTGAGCTCTGAGTGCTGGGCACAGGCTGTGCTGCCACGCAGGGCTGGCACAGCTCCCCTCTGTGCCCACAGCACGCTGCCAGGGCGCTGCTCCTGACACACAGACTGCTGCCATCTCCTGAGACACAATTCCCTGCTAGATATACAGCTTGTACCATCAATTAAGTGATTCCCTTGTTTAGGTCTCGTTGTGAAACGTCCTCAGCCGTGAAATGGCTTTTCCTGGGGCAAGATTGGTGTCCGATTAAAGACACCAATACTCTCAGTGGGCGACCAATTAACTTGGAAGGCTTCTCGGGGCTGTGGGGCCCTGGGAGCGTGGTGTCTGCAGAGGGAAGTGTCCTTGGTCAGAGGGCAGCTCAGGCTGGCATCCCTGAGGGCAGCTCAGGCTGGCATCCCTGAGAGCAGCTCAGGCTGGCATCCCTGAGAGCAGAGGGTGGAGCTGGGCAGGGCAGGAGCCAGCTCCAGCCCCTCTGCAGTTGGGGATTTCTGGAACTGATGAACACCAGGCTCTGGGTGGGGAGGACAAGGCAGGGGAGCAGGATAAGAGCTGCCAGCACCCAGGCAGGGCAGGGGCCAGCTCCAGCCCCTCTGCAATTGGGGATTTCCCACTGCTGGAGCACCAGGCTCTGCTGAACACAGGCTCGAGACAGGGGAGCAGAGCAGGGAACTTCAAAACCAGCAACCACCTTGAAACACATACCCACCCACCGGTTCACTGACACATAAGCTACTGGTCTGCATTTTTCGGTTGGGGCGACCTTGGAGCAAACAAAACCTCCAAAGATTAGACCACACCTCCAGACTGAGAGCAACCCCTCGACGTGCTAATGGCACCCAGACCCAATACAACTGATCAACGGGCCAAGCTACCCAGGGATGACAGCACTCCGAGAGTCCGTATCCACGGGGAGGTTTCTGACCTCAGCTCCCAGAGAAGAAGATAATGGTGATTTTGTCCCCTCAGCTTCCAGACAGGGGGACACTGGTACTGCTGTCCCCCTCAGCTCCCAGACAGGGACACCATGGTGCTGTTGTCCCCCACAGCTCCTGGAGAGGTGAATGATGATGCTTTTGTCCCCACAGCTCCCCGACAGGGGGATGATGGTGCTTTTGTCCCCTCAGCTTCTGGAGAGGGGGACCATGGTGCTGTTGTCCCCCACAGCTCCCAGACAGGGACACCATGGTGCTGTTGTCACCCACAGCTCCTGGAGAGGCAGATGATGGTGCTTGTGTCCCCCTCAGCTCCCAGACAGGGACACCACGGTGCTGTTGTCCCCGTGTCCTTGAGCCCGAGGCCGCTCCCAGGGGCTGCTCCCAGAGAAAGTGCCTGTCAGCAGCACTGCTGTCACTGGCTGTGTCCCCGTACCCCGTGTGCTCCTAATTGGTTTCACAGGTACCTCTCACACAATTACCTGTCAGGGCACAGGCAGTAAAAACGGGCAGAGCTTTTGCAGCTGGAAGGAGCGTGATGGATTGCCAGCTTCCCTGTGCCGCACCTTCCCCGGGACCTGTGCATTTCCTGGCAATTTACAACCATTATCCTTGCCTGCAGCCTGCATTTTCCATGACCTCTGGCTCCTGCCCTGGGATGGGAGAGGCAGCGAGCTTTCATTCTAAAGGGAAATAATTCCTCGGTGTAGTCTTGGCACAGGTGGCTGCTATGTGTGTCTGTGTTGGGCAGGTGCTCTGCACCCATCTGCAGCCTCAGCACCAGGCTCATCTCTGCCCTCTGTGCTCTGTGCTGGCCTGGGAAGGGCAGAGCCCTGCCCTGGCACAGCTGGGCTGGTGCTCTGGCAGAGCCCAGGAGGTGGGAAAGGTGGGCAAGCAGGACCTGGCCCTGGGCCAGCCTGGGCACAGACCCACCCTCAACAGGGGGGACAGACCCACCCTGGGTCCTGGGGACAAACCCACCCTGGGCCCTGGGGACAGCCCCATCCTTAGCCCTGGGGCAGACTGGGGACATCCTCATTCCTGGGCACAGACCCACCCTCCTCTCTGGGGACAGACCCCTCATGGGTCCTGGGGACAGACCCACCCTGGGTCCTGGGGACAGACCCCTGCTCATCCCTGGGGACAGACCCATCCCTGGGGACAGATCCATCCATGCCGAGGCTGCTGAGCATTTCCTGCTGCCCCTGGGAACAGCCTCACCTTGTTCTGGAGGGTGAGGGGTGCTGTGGTGAGGGGTCCTGTGGTGGGAAATGCTCCCTTGGAAGGGGCAAGGGTGGGAAGACAAAGGAAAACCAAGTGAGGCTGCAGTTCTGAGCCTCTGCAAAGGGAAAGAAAAGCCAGGATGAACATTCCTGGGCTGGGGATGGCACTCCCAGGGAGAGGGGAGTCTCCAGCAGAGCAGAAAGAATGGAGGGGAGAGACCCTGAGTCGAGGAGATTGATGTGGTAATTTCCAATCAGTGCTACAGGCTGTCAGCACCACAGCACTTGCTCCTTTCAAAATCATCAGCAAGACAATTACAGAATTTAACACAATCCTACAAGTGTTTGGGTGATGCTCCAATTGCAAGGAACCAGGATTTTTTTATTTGTTTATTTGTTTGGTTTCTTATTTATTACCACACTACCTCAGTCTCCCTTTGAGTCAGGGGAGCCAGATGGCAGCACTTAGAGAAAGTCAACAGCGGCACTTTGGGGAAATAAAGTGTGTTCATTTAAAAATAAATAAATAATCCCTGCAGTCCATTAACCAGAGCTCAAGGCAAACAGCCTTAATGGTTTTCTTAGTTAAAAGGAAAAGCCCATTCTGGAGTCCTGGCAGATCCTGGGGCACCCCTGCTGGGGACACACCGTTGTCACCCCAATTCCCTGCCCCTGAGTGCACCCAAAGCACCACACGGGTGACCTGGACGCTGGGTCTGCAGGGGGGCATTGCCTGGGCCCAGCCAGCACCAGGGGGGAGATGGTGTGGCCAACACAGAGGAGGAACACAGCGGTGGTCATTGATTAAACAAAAATTAGGGACCTACATACACAGGTACATAAACAACTTTCCCATATAGAGTCCATACAGAACCCCAAAGTGCCTCCGTGGAGACCAAAACCCTGCACGTTTGGCCAGGCTGGAAGCTCTGCTCAGGAAGGATTTGATCCTTCTCCTCTCTGGGGGCACAAAGCGCTTTGTTTGGCAGACAGCACCCTGATGGAATCACTCCCCACTGCTGGGAGCAAATCCTGGCAGGGAGCAGGGAGAAAGCCCGGTGGGCAATGCTGCTGTGTGCTCTGGAGCCCCTTGGTGCAGGAGGAGCAGTGGATGGGGATGCTCTCCCCGAGGAGCCTCTGCTGCAGGTGCAGCTCTCCCTGGGTCTCCTGCTCCTCCCTGGCCTGGCAGCATCCCTCGGGGTCTCACCTGTGGGATGAGAGTCACACTGCTATGAGTAGAACAGCTGCCCATTTTTTTTAAAGTTGCAGAGTTCATAGGTTGGGCCAGTTGCTGCCAGGGTGGAGTTCTGACTGTTTGTTGTTGTAATAACCTGTTGTTTTCGTTAACCACCTGTCGTTGATGGTTAAGAATTCCCCCTTTTGTCGAGTGGCACCCTGCTGCTTCCTGGAGGATGGCACCTGGATGGTGACGAGCAGGGGACATCGGGGCTGGCATGCAAATGACATCGGGGCTGGCGTGCAAATGACATTAGGCTTGGCATGCAAATGACATCGGAGCCAGCATGTAACAGGACAAGCCCCTCACCAAACCAAGCCAAAAACCACTAAAAACAACAAGCCAACATGGAATTGACAGATCAAAGTGATGTCTAGACATGAGGGACAGAACCCAGTATCCGCCAAGACCCTTTTACCCCCTTGCCCTAAAAGATGTCAGCTGGACAGAGGACCTCGAATGTTGAACCAAGAACCAAGGGAATTTTCTGGTGCTCTTGTGATGTTGGAAGCCCCAGCTCTGCCCACAGACCAGCTGACAAAGCTGCTCTCTTCCTCCTCCTCTGAGTCACTCCTGGGAGCAGCGGTGCCGTGAGCACGGACCTGCCGGTTCTCCCCACCTGAGCTGATCACTTTTAGTAAAGGCATTAAAAAGGAGAAAGATCTCCTGCCTGCCTGGCTGTCCCTGTTGGACTCTGGTTCTTCACTGCTCATGCCCACAGTGCTGGAGGAGCTGCTGGTGCCTGGCTGGATGGAGCCTTTCCCAAAGCTGAGAACCAGCATGTGACAGCACGAGGGGCTGAGCAGGAAAATGGGCAGGGAGGTTTTAGGGATCTAAACTCATTAAACTTGAAAATAATCTACCCATGGTAATACATGTTTTGGAAAAGCCAGATTGTGACCGTGCTCACAGGGGTCCCAGGATGAGGGAAGAGACGAGGATCTGACTCCATGTTTCAGAAGGCTGATTTATTATTTTATGATATATATTACATTAAAACTATACTAAAAGAATAGAAGAAAGGATTTCATCAGAAGGCTGGCTAAGAATAGAATAGCAAAGAATGATAACAAAGGCTTGTGGCTCAGCTCTCTGTCTGAGCCAGCTGGGCTGTGATTGGCCATTAATTAGAAACACCCAAGATGGGCCGATCGAAGATCCACCTGTTGCATTCCACAGCAGCAGATAACCATTGTTTGCATTTTGTCCCTGAGGCCTCCCAGTTTCTCAGGGGGAAAAATCCTAAGGAAAGGATTTTTCATAAAAGATGTCTGCGGCACCAGATGGTTTGGTTTGAAGGAGACATCAAAAAACTCCAATTTGAAAGCTCAAGTGAAAAGAGTCTTCTCTTTGTATGGAGTTTTTCAGAATTTTTGATTTTTATGTTGATGCAGTTCACTCCCCTATCCTTTATTTTTCATAGCAACATTTTCATTCTTTTCCAAATGGAAACTGGTGAGTTTGGAGCCCCTGGTGACCCAAGGGCTGTTGCCTTCTCCCAGAGGGATGCTCTGGAGATGTGTTTGCTGCCAGAGCTGCTGGGGTGTGTCATGCTGGGGTGGTCACAGCCATACCCTGCACTCCTGGGCACTGGGCAGGGTCCCCAGGCAGGGCAGGGCTGTGCCTGCAGTACAGGGCAGCAGGAGAGCGAGGAATAGCAGCACAGACCCATGTGCATTCCCTCTGAGGTGTTTTCTGCACCCACATCCTGCCTCAAATTCCTCAGAAACTTCTTCCTCCCACTGCCACTGGATGTGTTCTCTGTTCTGTCCAATGACTTTAATGTATCACTGAACTTGCTTTTATAATGAATATTGTGGGGTTTAAATATTTAACTGCCTCACATCTTCCTCTGAGCATTTGCAGAGATTCTGCTCTCGTTTCTGCTGGGAGGTCTGATTTCCCATGGATAATGTCTGTTCTGATTCTCCTTTATATTCTCATTTTATGCCACTGTGAGAATCAAGTGCTTTTACTGTTAATATGAACCTGTCATTAGACTTTCCCAAGACCGATTAATTAATAACTGAGCTGGCTAAATGGATTAAATGAATTGTGGCACCATCACCCTGCCAAAGCCAGAACTCTCAATGAACTTCACAGGAATTCCAAAGGTGACGATTTCCACTTGTTTGTTTTTGCTTCCAGCCATGCCCCAAGTGTGACTGAAGGAACCAGAGCAGGACTCCTCAGGAGAGATTTCCAGGCTGTCAGGGGAGAGCAGAAGGTTCTGCAGAAAAAAACAGAAAGAAATCCTCAGTGGTGGTTGAGCACACCCAGCACGAGCCTCCTCTGAGCTTTGCCCTTCCCAAGCCATGGCGGGGAGGAGCCCCAGCTGGCTGTGTCCTGGGCAGGACACACTGACCTGGGCAGGACACACTGACCTGGCGATGTCATTGTGTCCTGGGCAGGACAAACTGACCTGGAAAGGACACACTGACCTGCAGGGATGGTCGCTGTGTGCTGGGAAGGGATGGTCACTGTGCCCTGGCAGTGCTGGGGGATGGCCTGAAAAAGTCTTTTCCAACCGAAACATTTCTCTGAATCTGTGATTCAACCCTGCCCACACCACCCCTGCCACTGCCAGCAGCTGTCACCCACACTCTGCTCCTGGGAAACATTGGAGGCAGTGAAGACATCCAGCACTTCTCCCTCATAAAAGTATTTCTTCCTCTTCCTATAGCAAAATTAAAGAAAATCAAGTTTCTGTGAAAAACCTCACAAAGAGAAAGATGAAAATCACAGAAATCTCATTAGAAAACACATTAGAAAACAAATCTTACTGAGCCTCATCTGCATTTAACATTTTAAACTTGGTATTTTTAATATGCTTAAGGGCACAGTTCATTTAGATTTAAGATAAACACTTCGCTAAATATCAAACAATAATAGAATTTTTGTGAAAATATTGTTTGATGCTGCTTGCAGAGCATGTTTTTTATAGATAGAGGTGCAACCCTTGCTATGCATAATTACTCTGCAGAAAGTTTTAAATTGTGAAGCGATTGAGAAAAAATGCGCCCAGTTAAATAATTATATGTAAAATAAAATTAAAGAAATGAATGGTTCATTATCTCTTTCAACAGCTTTTCTTTCTCCTCCAGGAATGAACGTTTTGATCTTGTGTGCACCCTGGTAGGAATGAAGTGCTCTTGCTGCTGTCCATGACACACGGCTCCCGTTCCAGCTGCACAAAGGGGCCTGAGGAGCGCTGGGACGGGGGTCTCAGGGTCTCTGCTGCTCACAGCGACCCCGAGATGGGTCACAAAGTCTCCTTACCCAGCCTGGCAGGCAAAGAATGAGTCAGAGCCCTTCAGTTCTCATTCTCAAGGTTGCTTTTTAAAATTTTTAAAATTTTATAAATTTTTTTCTCCTGTCCAGCCAAGGTCCACTCAGCAGGACAGACAGAGGCACTCTGCCCGTCCCCAGGGTGGTGTTATCTTTTTATACTAAAAACTACATGTACAATATTTACAATTACTTCCCAATACCTAACGCCTGTGGTAGACAGTGAGCTTCTACTCTAAACCAATGCCAAAGTGCCACCATCACAGCAGGAGATGGAGGCCAAGAAGAAGAAGAAGGAGAAAGGCTGGACATGCCCAGATTCCTCCATCTTGTTCCCTGAACCCCCATTCTAAAAACCCCAAAAATCTATTTTTCACCCCGTGATAAATTCACTGTCATTCTACTTAAACTTTCATGGCGTGCAGATCTTCATATAAAGGTTGGTAATTTGCTCCATGGGTGATAATCAAACCCACAGGGGCATCCTGGGCTCTGTGCCAGGGTCTCTGAGCCCCCTGGCAGGGTCTGGGCTGCTCAGGACAGCCAGAGGGATGTCCTGGGTTCCCACAGGGGGATTCAGAATGCCAGTTTGCATTTAAGGAGTGTGGCTGTGAGTGTGTGAGACACTGTGTGTCTGTCTGTCTGTGTGTCTGTCTGTCTGTGTGTCTGCGTGCTGCTCCCCTGCGAGCTCGCTCCAAGCTGCTGTGATCACACAGAACTCATCACCCCACTCTGCCACATTC
>NW_005054303.1:16702603-16703350 GCF_000277835.1 Geospiza fortis | reverse complement strand
GCGTGAGGCTGCTGGGGCAGGACTCGCTCCCTGCACGCTCGGCCTTCATCCCTGCCTGGCTCAGCCATTGCCACTCCGATTTACAAACAGGGCAGCGTCAGTGCTGCAGGCAGGGAGATGGAGAAATGCTCAAACAACCATCTCAGGAGGCGAGTTTAGGAAATCATCCTGGGCAATTAAAAAAAGATAAAAATCTTCCGAGCGGCAATGAAAGCTGCCTGTGGAAAATCAGAGTTCTCTTCCTTTGTCTGCAGAAGGGAAAGCTGGAATTGCTGGAGCTGTGGCCACTTGAAGTGACCTTGGTATTGGCCCTGCTCTCAGGGGGACCTGGGCTGGGGACCCCAGCAGTGCCCTCCTGCCCCTCTGTCCCCCCTCGCTGTGGTTCTGTGCCTGCCCATCCCAGCAGGGCCAGGGCAGGGTCCCAGCAGGGATCTCTGGGCTCTTCCAGGGGCAGCTGGGCACTGCTGGGTCAGAGCCTGCTCTGACAGGGCTGTTCAGGTGCTGTGCTGTGGCCTGCTGGGTCAGAACCTGCTCTGTGTGAGCCCTGTTGGGCAGGTTTGGGTCAGAACCTGCTCTGTATGAGCCCTGTTGGGCAGGTTTGGGTCAGAACCTGCTCTGTATGAGCCCTGTTGGGCAGGTTAGATCGGAAGCCTGCTCTGTATGAGCCCTGTTGGGCAGGTTTGGGTCAGAACCTGCTCTGTGTGAGCTCTGTTGGCAGGTTTGGATCAGAACCTGCTCTGTGTGAGC
>NW_005054303.1:16695547-16702476 GCF_000277835.1 Geospiza fortis | reverse complement strand
TGTGGGCAGGTTTGGGTCAGATCCCTCTCTGTCCATCTCTGTGTGAGCTCTGTTGGCAGGTTTGGATCAGAACCTGCTCTGTGTGAGCTCTATTGGCAGGTTTGGGTCAGAACCCGCTCTGTTCAGCTCTGTGTGAGCTCTGTTGGCAGGTTTGGGTCAGAACCTGCTCTGTCCAAGCCCTGCCAGCGCTGCTGCTCCCGGGGGCTCTCCCTGGAGCTCCTGCAGCCTCCCAGAGCCCTCCCAGCGCTGCTCCTCAGAGCTGCTCCAGCTCCAGCTCCCAGATCTCTGCAGATCTCCTTTCTCTCTCCTTTCCAGGACTCTCTGCGGGGCTGGTTCTGTGTCAGGCAGAGCTGGGGGTGCTGCAGGGCTCGGGGAGTGGCTGAGCTGCAGGGCCGGAGCAGCTTTGCCCCACGCATGCTGGGAGGCTCAAGGGTCTCTGTTCCATCCTGCTCTCCTTAGCCCAGGTCAGGAGGATCCCGGGGGTCTCTGTTCCCCCTTTAGCCCAGGTCAGGAGGATCCCGGCAGTCTCTGTTCCCCCTTTAGCCCAGGTCAGGAGGAGCTCGGGGGTCTCTGTTCCCCCTTTAGCCCAGGTCAGGAGGATCCCAGGGGTCTCTGTTCCCCCTTTAGCCCAGGTCAGGAGGATCCCAGGGGTCTCTGTTCCCCCTTTAGCCCAGGTCAGGATGAGCCCAGGGGTCTCTGTTCCCTCTTTAGCCCAGGTCAGGAGGATCCCGGGGGTCTCTGTTCCCCCTTTAGCCCAGGTCAGGAGGATCCCGGGGGTCTCTGTTCCCCCTTTAGCCCAGGTCAGGAGGATCCCGGGGGTCTCTGTTCCCCCTTTAGCCCAGGTCAGGACAAGCCCGGGGGTCTCTGTTCCCCCTTTAGCCCAGGTCAGGATGAGCCCGGGGGTCTCTGTTCCCCCTTTAGCCCAGGTCAGGAGGATCCCGGGGGTCTCTGTTCCCCCTTTAGCCCAGGTCAGGAGGATCCCGGGGGTCTCTGTTCCCCCTTTAGCTGGCTTTGTATTATCAGTTAGAGCAGTTCCCAGTGTTTTTTGGAGTTGGGTGCTATCAAGTGTTGATCCATCAATGCTTCATCTGTATCTGTAAAATCTGCTCTGGGTATTGACTGTCCCTGGGTTACTCACTTGGTGCTTATCTCAGAAAATCCTTCACTTGTGCCACGGAAATAAAAAACTTTGATATTTATATGAAAATACCTTTGTTTAGAAAACAATTGCGATTTACAGCTCAAACAGGCTTTCTCAATTCCTATTTAAATTTATGACTCCTTTCTAGAAGTGCCTTCTGGGGACATTTCTGTCTCTTCCAGTGCATCTCCATGCTCTGAATACATAATTTAGTACGAGATCCTTCTCAATGATATCCCCCAGCAGCTGGGGAATTGAAGATGCTCGCAAAGATTTGAGCTTGAAATGTTTAACTGTCATTAATTTGCAGATTACAGTCAGAGAGCTTTGTAGATTGTAATGTGTGATGTAATTACACTCTGCTAATGTAATATATCTAATTTTTTGAATAGATGATTTGTTTTCATGTTTCCAATGCTCAAAGAGAAAGAGATTTACGATCCAAAATGCTAACTCAGGTGGGATAATTTACTGCTATGGTTACAGTGGGAACATCCTCTGCCCAGACTTTCCTGTTTGCTGGATTTCACTTGGTCAGGCAGAGAGAACGAGTCACTGTGCTTTGTGTTAACAGAGTATTTTATTATCAGGAGGCACAGTCCTATCTCTGCTTGCAGGAACACTGTCATAGCACAGACTGGTTTGCCTTGGAAAGGCCCTTAAAGGCCATTGAGTGCCAGCCTGTGCCAGGGCAGACATTGCAATTGAGTGCCAGCCTGTGCCAGGGCACACATTGCAATTCAGTGCCAGCCTCTGCCAATGCACAATTGCAATTCAGTGCCAGCTCTGCCAATGCACACATTGCAATTCAGTGCCAGCCTGTGCCAATGCACAACTGCAATTCAGTGCCAGCTGTGCCAATGCACACATTGCAATTCAGTGCCAGCTGTGCCAATGCACACATTGGAATTCAGTGCCAGCCTCTGCCAATGCACAACTGCAATTCAGTGCCAGCTCTGCCAATGCACACACTGCATGAACCTCTGCTACACACAACAAATGCTGTCACTCTCGTTAACTTGCATAAAATAAACATGCAAAATCCTCTCCTAAACGCCTTATATCTAACAGCTGTTCTCCAAGCTCTCACTGTGGCTGCCCTGAGAACGCACAGTGCAGCCAGCGCTGCCAGAGAACACCCCAGCCCGTTCCCGGGGTCTCTGGCTCCTGCCAGAGCCACTGCAGGGGTTTTGTTTTGCGGAGATAATCAAAACTCCACGTCTTTTGTGGAAGTTGTACAGCCAGTGAGTTTATTACAGCGCTGGGCGCGTGTGGGAATTGTTCCCTTAAAATGACATGCATACCTCTGGGAACTTCAGGTCCCTTTTTATCCCCCTCTCAAATACATATCCATACAATTTCACAATAGGTTCGTACATATTCATTTTTACGAATTTCACGTGACATTTGCCGCTAGTTCTTCTTTATCAGAAAGAACTCCTAGGTCAGGTTGACCTGCTCTCACAGCAGTCTCTGTTTCTCTCTATCACTTTTTGTTTCTCTTCTTCTCTGTCCTTCACTGAAGCAGTTTCTCTGAGCTTAGGCTTTTGCAACCAGACTACACAGCACGCTACATACTTAAAGATGTACATTCCACTTAAATCAAAATAGATTTCTACTTCAGAAAATTTCTACTCTGCCTCATTTTCTCACCCACCTGGGCACAGCTTGGAGGAGGAATCAATCCCTGGCTTTGCTGGATCTGAGCCCCGTCCCTTGAGGCGTTGGCTCCAACAGAACAAAGGCTCGTCAGGGAAGGGTCACACTACCTGTGCCTGTGATGGGACCATGCCACGAGCCCTCCTGGAACCCTTCCAAGGACACCTGACTCGTCATTCAGGGCAGCTCCAGAGCTGGGAACACAGAAATGCACCATTTCTGAAAGCTGTGGCCCTAGAACACTTCTATTCTCTGACAGAGGGGTGCCCTGCACTGGTGGTGGCTGTGCAGAGGGGAATGGTGGCAGCTGCCTCCCCAGAGGCACAGGGACCTTCCCAGGCCTCAGGGAGGCTCCTGAGCCCCTTTTCCTCCTCCTGAGACTCTTGGGGCTGCTGGGTGCACACAGAGCTCAGTATCAGGCATTCAGTCTACCTCTGATTTGCATAAGAAATTCAGAGATAATTCAATAAATGCCATCACCTCAGAAACACTTGTTGAGGGTTAATTGGACAGAACACTAATTTAATCTGCTGTTCATTGTATTAATTGTTCCAGCAGTGTATTTATTTTTAGTGGAAGGAATTAATTTTGTAATTATTAGTGCTGCATTTATTGGAATCTCTGGATTGATCACCTTCTCTGTTTGTGCCCTTTAGCATCACTGTGTGATAGTTCTGGGCTTTGTCATTGCTCCTATTAAATCGGCTCTGACACCGTGCTGGGAATCAATCCGCTGTTAGAAAAGGGTTAATTGCTCTGTTTGTTTAATTGCTGTTAAAAGGGCTAATTTCTCTGTTTGTTTAATCCATTGTTAAAAAAGGGTTAATTGCTCTGTTTGTTTAATTGCTGTTAAAAAGAGTTAATTGCTCTGTTTGTTTAGTCCATTGTTTAAAAAAGGGTTAATTGCTGTGTTTTTTTAATCTGCTGTTAAAAAGGGTTAATTGCTGTGTTTTTTTAATCCATTGTTAAAAAGGGTTAATTGCTCTGTTTGTTTAATCGCTGTTAAAAAGGGGTAATTGCTCTGTTTGTTTAATCCATTGTTAAATAAAGGGTTAATTGCTCTGTTTGTTTAATCCACTGTTAAGAAAGTGTTAATTGCTCCGTTTGTTTAATCCATTGTTAAAAAGTGTTAATTGCTCTGTTTGTTTAATCCATTGTTAAAAAGGGTTAATTGCTCTGTTTGTTTAACCCATTGTTAAATAAAGGGTTAATTGCTCTGTTTGTCCTTCCCCGTGGCTGCTGGGGCATTCCCTGGCACAGGGGCTGGAGTGGGCTGCAGCTGTGACACTCTGTATGTCCTTGTCCCCTGGTGACCCGGCCTGCAGAGACGGATTGAGGCTTCAGAGGAGCTGGTTTGGTCCTGGGGCTGACACTGGGATGGTGTCACAGGGATGGTGTCACTGGGATGGTGTCACTGGGATGGTGTCCCTGGGGCTGTCACAGGGAAGGTGTCCCTGGGCATTGGGATGGCGTCCCTGGAGCAAGGGCCAGTTCCCACGTGTCACTGCTGTTATTGTCATTGTCACCCTGTGTGTGGGACTGAGCCTGCCAGAGCAGATCACCTTCCTTAGCAATCAGCTCAGATCCAGTATTCTGGAATTACAGCACCTGGGAGATTGTCTTTGCACTTAACACAGCCCTGCCAAACTTCACTGTGGCTGTGGTACTCCACAACACTGTTAATGATAACTGATCATGTTTAAGTAGAATTGGCTAAATATTTTATACAACAACACTTAAATTTAAGTTATCAAATATTATATTAAATATTATAAATTATATTAAATTATATAATTATATTAAATACCGATTAAATATTATTAATCAGTATTTTAATAGCAAACAATATTTTAAATGTATTCACTGCCACTACTAACCACCTCAAACCTGAAAGTTGATTTTTCCTTGATGTGAGAGTTTCACCATTCCCTGTTCCAGCAGAAGGAACCCCACTGCTGGGGAAGTCCTTCCATTTCGTTATTGGTTT
Source organism: Geospiza fortis (assembly GCF_000277835.1). NCBI lineage: Eukaryota > Metazoa > Chordata > Aves > Passeriformes > Thraupidae > Geospiza > Geospiza fortis. The sequence goes on along the minus strand of NW_005054303.1, from coordinate 16,697,689 downwards.
GTTGTGTGTCATTGTTTCCATGAAAACAGGCAAACCCCAGTCCCTGGGTGTTGAGTCTAAAGGCTGTGTGAACAAACAGCCCCCGGCACTGGGGCACAGTCCTCACCCTCTAAACCACTGTGATGTTTAACATCTCACCATATCTTGGAGTGAAAAGTCTTTATCTGCTTGGTCAGAAGTCATTAGCAATCAGTACTATATTTTTATATTATCTTCTTTTCTCATCCCTATTTAGCAGAGAAGCTATTTCTGAGATCACAGCACTTCCCGAGGATTTTGCAGGATGAATCCAGCCAGCCCAGGGCACAGGAGCCGTCTGCAGAGAGCAGAGAAAGGGGGGAACTGCCCAGGCAGAGGGGCTGCAAAATCCCCCCTGCCAAAGTCTGCACTACTCACAAACAGGATTTCAAATAAAGAGAGATTGAAATAAAAATAAGAGGTCCAATGAGAGCAGCTTAGAAAATAGAATTTTTGTACAGATTCCTTGTTTTGTGGCAGAATTTTGCAGTCTGTTAGAAGGTTTGTTTTTGTGGCAGAACCTGAGGTACCCCCTTGCCGCTTTCCCTGGATCTGCATTGGTCCCAGATGGAGGACAAAAGGCCAGCTCATATTTTCCCCAAATCACACACCGTGTTTAGTTTTTCCTTCTCTTTTCTGCTAAATCTTTTTCCTTCTCCCCCTCCACCTGCTTTTTTCTTGTTTTGGCCCCTTCCTTCTCCCCTGTTGGGTCAGAGGCCGTGGTGCAGGGGCTTGGTGTCCCTGCTGCTCCTGTGCCTTCCCAGATGTGGTACCCACGCTGGGGACAGACCTGAGAGCAGCACAGAGCACCTGGAGCTGTTTGCTGGGGCAGTTTGCTCTGGGCAGAGCTCTCCCACCCAGCTCATGCAGGGACAGCTGCTGGTATCCTCTGTCCCTGCCTGCCTGCCCTCCCAGGAGCCTCCTGCCTCCTGTAAAAGATGATGAGTATAAATTCCAGCCTGTAATAGATGATAGGTATAAATTCATGCTGAGCCTGCAGGAATCTCCCTCTGCGTCCATCCAGCTGTGCCCATCCAGCTGTGCCCGCTGGGGATCCTGCTGCTCCCACCAGCACCTTTCAGGCCTGTTTTTGGCCCATTTTGCTCCCCCTCCTGCCTCCCCCATGATCTCCTCCCTGCTGGCAGCCTGAGGAAGCTCCAGCCTGGGCTGTGCAGCAGTATTTCCCTTCTTCTTGTGAAAAACACTAATCATTTGTTTTTGAAAACTTTAAAAAAGTTTAATAGTAATAAAATGGTTATAAAAATAGCAATATAATTAGAGTAATAATAATTTGGACAATTAGGATTAGGACAATACGAGACAATAAAAACAAAGAGTCATGGACAGCCCAGGTACCTCTTTCTGGGCAAAATAAGCCCAAAAAAGGCCCCATGTTAACAGAGGATTAACCCTTAAAAGCAACAGCCTGTTGCACATTCATACAGCTCATCCATGATGCATAAATTCCATTCAAACACAGGATTCTGTCTGGGCAGTGTCAGCTTCTTCCTCTGGATCCTGACGGCGTCTGCAGGGCTGAGCAGGCAGGAAGAAGTTCGTTTGTTCTGATCATGGAGCAATAAATTCTCCTTCTCTGAAAGATTCAGGTGTCCTGGGGCTGCCATCTCAGTGCAAGGCCTTTCTTTAAAAAAAGTATCTTACATAGCATAGTTTCTATTTTAACATTGTTATAACCTAAAACTATATTTAACACTGTACTTAAGAGAATTAACACAGCATAACTTTCTAACAGAACACATGTAATATTCATTTGAATATTTGCAAAAAGCCAATCATAAAATACACATTTTTCACACTCTCCTGCCCCAGATAAGCCATGGCACAGACACGCTCCAGACCCACCTGGGCACTGCCCTTCCCCTCAGCATCTGGCATGGGGACTGTGCTGAGACAGAGACCATGGCATGTTGTTGAAGATTGCAATGCAAGTTGTTTTCCATTACCATCTGTAGGGCAGATTACCTTTGTCAAGCAGGCAGTTTGCTTTCTCTCTCTCTTTGAATGACCACATTCACACCTCCCTCGGGAGGGGACACCTGCTGATAACAGCCATTGAATGTCCCTGCATGGCTGATAAGAGCTACAGCATCCCATTGGGAGATG
>NW_005054303.1:16690366-16695489 GCF_000277835.1 Geospiza fortis | reverse complement strand
CCTTCTCCAGGATCCCTGCTCCAGCAGAACCACCCCTGACACTGCAGGAGGGCTGAGCCACAATTCCAATGGCACTGCTGCCAGCACCCTGACCCACAGGGTGTCAGCTTGGGTTCTGACTCTGGCAGTGTTGTTCTAGTGTACTGCATTGTTCATTTTATCCTTTTTTTTTTCCTTTCCCTATTAAAGAACTGTTATTTCCTGCTCCCATATTTTTGCCTGAGAGCCCCTTAATTTAAAATTTAAAGCAATTCTGAGGGGTGGGGAGGGTTCACATTCTCCATTTCAGGGGAGGCTTCTGCCTTCCTTAGCAGAGTCCTGTCTTTCCAAACCAAAACACTTGCGGACACCCCTGGGGCACAGAGGTGGGGTGGCAGTGCTGTGCCTGTCCCTGGGGGGCTCTGCCTGTCAGAGAGCCCCAAACCCAGCCCCACAGCCCCACAGCCCCACAGCTCCAGCTCCAGCACACCAGCCCCTCTGCCATGGCTCTCCATCTCAGAGCCTCTCTCAGCTCAGAGCAAATGCCTTCATCATGCAAACATTTTCCCCAAATGATCCTGCACCCTAAAAGAGCCCAGGGTCTCCTGGGGCTGTGCCTGACTGCAGAGCCCTGCCTGGGACCCTCTGAGGAGCCAGCGTGGGAGCTCAGGCCTCTGCACACTCCTACTGAGTGATTATTTTTGTACCTCTGATTGCAGTGATCAATGGAAATAGCACTGATAGCACTCATTTGGAAAGAGGGAACATGCACGTGAAAATGAATACAAAATAAGTTTGTTAATATCAGTGTTATTACAATGAATACTTAACTAACTCATCATAGCAGCACACTGGCAGGGAAGTGTTCTCACTGATGAGAAAGTGCTAAATCTCCAAATGAACACCTACAGACACATGTATGACAGCACAGCAACAAACAAGGAATCAATTGTCTGCCATTTATGAAAAGGAACTCTTTCAAATAAGAAAAAATTAATTAAGAAAAAAAGAGAAGCTATTTTTTCTCTGTCTCTGAGCAATCCAATCCAAAGGAAGGTGTCCCATGCAGGGGGTTCAGTGAGACAGCTTTTAAAGTCTTTTTCAACCCACACCACTCTGTGATTCTGTGATTTTAGATTTTTTTTCTGATACCATCACATCACCAGCCAAAACCTTGAGAAATTTTGGCACAAGAGAAAGAAACAGGGCCCTTCCAAGTATTAAAAGTAAATATAAATATAAAATATAAATTTTATATCCAAAGATAAAAAATGTTATGCTGCTTTTTCCTCTGGGCACTATATTTCCATTACCAGCCTTAGTGGTGCTCTCCAGTTAGCATTTTACTGCCCTGTGCTGGACTTGGAACTGTTTCCATAGGAAATTTTGTAAATGATCATTCAGAAAATGATCTTACCTGAAATCTAAATGCAAAACCCTAGAGCCTGGTTACAGGGGCAGGAACCATGTGGTCCTGGGGAACAGCTGCTAAACTGCAGGGCTTTCCTGCAGTGGGAAATTCATCTCCTCACTAGTGGGAGAGGAGAGGGGCTGACCCAGGTGTGACAGAGAGAGAGCAGGTGTAACACAGCCAGGTGTGACACAGACACAGAGCAGCCTCCTGACACACTCAGGTGTGACACAGACACAGAGCAGCCTCCTGGCACACTCAGGTGTGACAGAGCAGCCTCCTGACACACTCAGGTGTGAGAGAGCAGCCTCCTGACACACCCAGGTGGCACAGGGTGCTCTCAGGTGGCACAGAGAGGTCTCATGTGACACACAGAGCAGCCTCCTCCCCTCACCCCCAGCTCCAGGGCTGCAGGAACACGTGGCAGAGCCATCTCTGCCCTGCTGGATCCCAGACCTGGGGGAAAGGATGCCAGAAGGAAATAGGTGAGTTACCCCATAGCTTTTCTAAAGGAGAAGAAAATCGTTAAAGTATCTTAAAAGGCACTGCCCAGGCTGCCCAGGGAATGGGCACGGCCCCGAGGCTGCCAGAGCTCCAGGGGGATTTGGACAGCACTGCCAGGGATGCCCAGGGTGGGATTGTTGGGGGTCCGGGCAGGGATGGGGCTGGGATGATCCCTGCGGGTCCCTCCAGCTCAGGAGCTTCAGTGATTCTTTGATTCTAAGCTGGCACCCAGGGGTGGGACAGCTCTGGCACGCAGGGGTGAATGCTGCCCTGGCACCCATGGTGAGTGCTGCTCTGGCACCCATGGTGAATGCTGCCCTGGCACCCATGGTGAGTGCTGCTCTGGCACCCATGGTGAACGCTGCTCTGGCACCCAGGGGTGGGACAGCTCTGGCACCCATGGTGAATGCTGCTCTGACACCCAGGGGTGGGACAGCTCTGGCACTCAGAGCAGCAGATGGAGCAGCAGAAGAGGCCGTTCAGGGGCTGCCCCTCACTGCCTGCCCTCCCTGCACCACGCTCTCCCTGGGCCCAGTCTGACCTGTCCTGCCGTGTGAGCGATCCCCCACTGGGCCAGCGCTCCTGGGCAGGCAGCTTGTGCTGCTCGCAGCCTCTGCAGCACATCTCTCACACATGTACAACAGATCCACGGGAGCATCTCCCGGTGACTGACTCTGTAATTTGTCTGTTTTCTCCTAGGGAAAAAACCACTTTACAGATTAACAGTCAAGCTAACAGCTTCTGTTGTGGCTACGAAGGAACCCTGGTGGCACGCTCGGCCCTGCAGTTCTGTGCCCGTGTGCTGGCAGGCAGGCAGGGCAGGCTCGGACGTGGACGCGCTTCCATGTGTCTGAAATCAAATTTATTGCTCCTGAGAGAAAAGAAAATGGATTTTTCCACGTGTCAGATGAGAACCAAAGGCCTGTGTTCATCTAGGTCTTGTGGATGAAGCAGGACTTTATTTTCAGGCTGGTTTAGTTGTGTGACATGGCATTTTGGGAGTGCAGGGCAGCGTGGGCAGAGGCAGCATGGGCTGGGCCGGGCCGGGCTGGGCTGGGCCGAGCTGTGCTGGGCTGTGCTGGGCCAGGCCGGACTGGACTGGACTGGGCTGGCTGGGCTGGACTGTGCTGGGCCGTGCTGGGCCGGGCCGGGCTGGGCTGGGCTGAGCTGTGCTGGGCTGGGCCGGGCCGGGCCGGGCTGTGTGGAGGGTCCCCGAGGTGTGCTGGGGGCTATGGGCAGAGCCCAGAGCAGCAGCTTGGAGCCTCCCAGGCAGAGCTCTGCTGAGCAGGGACACCTGCCTGCCCCTCCTGGCTCTGTGGCAGTCCCACAGGAGTGCCCACGAGCTCCTGTCCTGGCAGAGCTGGCGCTGTGAGACCCTCCTGCCACCCCACGCTCTGCAGTCCTGTGTCGCAGACATCTTTTATGGAAAATCCTTTCCTTAGGGTTTGTCCTCCTGAGAAGCTGAGAGGCCTCAGGAACAAAATGCAAACAATGGTTATCTGCTGCTGTGGAATGCAACAAGTGGATCTGTGATTGGTCTCATGTGGTTGTTGCTAATTAATGGCCAATCACAGTCCAGCTGGCTCGGACAGAGAGTCCAAGACGCAAACCTTTGTTATCATTCTTTCTTTTCTATTCTTAGCTAGCCTTCTGATGAAAACCTTTATTCTATTCTTTTAGTATAGTTTTAATATAATATATATCATACAATATAAATCAGCCTTCTGAAACATGGAGTCAACATTCTCATCTCTTCGCTCATCCTGGGACCCTGTGAACACGGTCACAGCCCTGTCCTGGCAGAGCTGGCACTGTGAAACCCTTCATGCCCCCCAGGCCCTGCAGCCCAGCTACTCTCCCAGGGTCCCTGTGTGCAGGGGCAGGGCATGAGGGGCAGGGCATGGCAGCTTCTGCTGTCCCCACCAGCTCTGCAGGGAGGTGTGACCTGGCCAACCCCTGGGAAAGCAGTTTCAGCCAGCCTGGGAGCCCCTGCCCTTCCAAACACCTCTGTTGGGAAGGCAGCTGGCAAGAGCCTCTCACGGGGCTCAGGGCTCTTCCCTCCGCTCTCCCCTGAGCCCCAGCCATGCCCCTCAGTCCCTTGCTGCACCTCCCACTGTTCCAGGTGCTCCAGCCCGTGTCCAGCTTGGCCTTGGGCACTCCTGGGATCCAGGGGCAGCCACAGTTGTGCCAGGGCTGCCCACCCTGCCAGGGAACAGTTCCTTCCCTGTGGCCAATTTCAATCTGCCCTCTTCCCACTCAAATGTTAAAACCCATCCCCTCTGATATGTCTATTTCCCCAGAAGGATCAGATATCCCAAGCCATCAGTGCACTGAAGGCCCTGGGCCTCATTCCTGACTCTTGGGCCAGGCTCGGTGCTGCAGCTTTTAGTCCTGAAGCAAAGCTCACTTCCTTCAGCCTGGAGTACTCCAGAGTGCTTTTAGAAAGCTAAGCAATCTGATGGAAAGTCTTTCCAGGCACTTTTCAAACAGCTTTTTTGTTCCTTCAGTGCTGACACATCTCCAGAGGCTGTGTCTGGACCATTCAGTGTCTCTGCACATCCTCATGGATGAGGTGCTGCGTCAGCCCCCAGGAGCCCTGGAAACATCACTCACCTACAGCTCCCCAACCTGCTGCTCCCACAGCCACAGCTGCACCTGGGCTCTGCTGGGGTCAGGGGTCCTGGAGCTCTGCACCCTCTGCAGCTCTCCTGCGCCTGGTAAAACTGGGTCCTGCCCCATGGCAGGCAGGGCTGGGCTTGCCACGGTCCCTGAGCTTACAGAGGAATTCCTGTGTCCCTGCCCATGAAAACACTGAGAAAAGGATGAAAGGCAGCACCAACAGCACCACAGAGAAAGCACCTCTAAGAAACAAACTGCTCTCTCAGTGCAGATGGGTGCATGGTCTCCACACATTGTCCAAAGGCACACACGTGCCCAAAGGCACACACATGCCAATCCCACTTTGCCACTTCATCTTTTCCAGGACAGGCCACCACAGTGCTGTGGCTTCTCCTTGCCCCCCCTGCCAGGCAGTGCCAGGCAGTGCCTGGTGCCTGTGTGAGCCCATTCTGGGAAGGCAGGATGGTGCCAGGGTGGTGCCAGGATGGTGCCAGGCAGTGCCAGGCAGTGCCAGGCGCTTGTGGTGGGCCTGTGTGGGCCCACTCTGGAAAGGCAGGGTGGTGCCAGGCAGGGCCAGGCTCTCTGTGTGGGCCCACTCTGGGAAGGCAGG
>NW_005054303.1:16684789-16690144 GCF_000277835.1 Geospiza fortis | reverse complement strand
CGCGGCCTGGCCACACAGGGTCCTTCCCCCTCCCCTTCCACCCCACACTGATTTGCTGTTTTTCCCAGGGGCTGCAGGTGCCAAGGTGATCCCTGGTGGTGAAGGGCTGTGCTCCCCAAGGGCTGGGTGAGGAACAGGGGTTTATGGACCCTGAGCATCCTTTGGTGGTAGCACACCTGCTTTTGCCTTCTCTCCGTGTTTTCCCTTTCTGGTCCCTTTCAGGAGGACAGAAGCTCTGCATGGCTGGTCCCTGCTCTGTCCGTGGGGCCAGGTATGGGTGTTTCTGGGGCTGAGCTTGAGCTTTGCCTGGGAGTGCAGCCCTGCCTGGGCCTGGCAGGGTGGCAGGATGTCCCAGGCAATGGACTGGAGAGAAATGTGTGACCCCGGTACCCATCTGGGTGATCAGCTGCTCCTCCCCATTAATGCTCCCAGCACTAATGCAACCAGAGGACAGGGGGCTGGGGAGGAGGTGGAGAGCTGGAGGAAGCCAACCTCGGGTTTGTGTCACCCTTTGTGTCATCCTTCAGGACTCACCTCTGTGCCTGGGAGTGTTCAAGAGCTGCAGGAAGCCAGCCTCAGGACCCAGCCTTTGTGTCATCTTTCAGTATTGCTGAAGGAGCATGAACCAGTCTGGTGTTCTTCCTCACAGAGGAGCACCATTTATGGCTATTGAAAGCTCTGTACAGAGCTTTTACACAAATGGGATGGGTCTGCTAAGAACACGTCTTGAGCTGTTTGATGTTCCAGCACCAGCCTCATTCCATGGCTGTGACAATGGGAAGATGCCAGCAGCTCACATCCCAGGCAGCAGACCAAGAACTCAATGGCACAACTCACTTTATGAGTTTTCTGACCAATCACACAAAGCAAAAGCACATTGACAGTATTTATATCTATATAATAGATATTCTATATTGACAGCAGTTCCATCCAATCACTTTAAGCACAGGTACCTTTGGTTAAACAATGCTTGCTTATTTCAAATACAACACCTGCATGTGAGCCTTCAAACACAATGCACAGATCTCCGTTATTAAGCTTAGAACCCCCTAATATCTCACTAGATAAACTTTTCTGTAGCTTAGGGAGTTACTCCAGACAAGCATTAATACACAGGCTGTTGTTCTATCTGTCCTTGTTTTTCTACTTTTTAAATAATTTTTCTGCTGACCAATCTCATGGCTGCTGCTGAGCTCCAATCCCAGTTCTGCTGTCTCTGAGCCCTGCCTTTTGCAGCTTTCCCAAACCCTCTGATTTATGGACTCCCACACTTCAGGACTCACCTGCATGCCTGGCGGTGTCCAAGGCCAGGGTTCTGTGCCTGTGGGAAGGGAAGGGTTGGGTTCCTGCCCCAGAGCTCAGGAAAAGGGGCAGGAGCTGCCCTCCAGCTGCACCCAGGCACAGGGGGTGCCCTGCAGGGAGGTGCCTGCCCAGGTGTCACAGACAACTTTTATGGAAAATCCTTTCCTTAGGGTTTGTCCTCCTGAGAAGCTGAGGGGCCTCAGGAACAAAATGCAAACAATGGTTATCTGCTGCTGTGGAATGCAACAGGTGCCTCTGTGATTGGTCTCATGGGGTTGTTTCTAATTAATGGTCAATCACAGTCCAGCTGGCTCGGACACAGAGCCCGAGCCACAAACCTTTGTTATCATTCTTTGCTATTCTATTCTTAGTCAGCCTGCTGATGAAATAATTTCTTCTATTCTTTTAGTATAGTTTTAATGTAATATATATCATAAAATAATAAATCAGCCTTCTGAAACGTGGAGTCAGATCCTCGTCTCTTCCCTCATCCTGGGACCCCTGTGAACACGGTCACACCCAGGGAGCTCCAGGGATGGGTGGCCACTGCTCCATGGGCTCCCAGGGTTTGGCAGGGCTGCCCAAAGGACCCCACCGTGTGGGCACAGGGGCTGCACTCCCCTGCAGCCAGAGGTTCTCCCTGGCAGGGAACTCAGATTATTAAACCTCAGCCAGTGTTCGCTGTGCTCCCTTCCTTTCATCAACTCTCTTCTGCAATATTGTGTTTTCTGCTCTTTTGGGAAAGCAGTGCACTGTTTAATAAGAAGAAGGGGTTGCTGTGGCACACCCGAGACTCGGTGATTGACTCAGAGTTTTTTAATAATTCAGCTGCAAGACAGGCCCTGAGCACCCACAGCACCCAGAGAACGCCCTGGAGCAGAAAGGAGAGCTGCAAGGTTTTGCTGCTGGGGGCTGAGGCTCCTTCCAGGGCAGCTGGGAACAAACCCACCTGTCTGTCCTGGGGAAAGGGGGTGCTTCCACCTGGGAGCCAGCTCATTTACTGACCTAGGGCCACAGAGGGAAGGCGGTGGGTCAGAGCCAGCACAGAGCAGAGATGGAGGCTGACCCCAGGGATGCCTTGCTGTGTGCAGTGTCTCCATCACGAGCTGTTTGAGGCAGCACTTCCAGAGCCAGCAGATCTGCCCTGAGAGCTGCTTTCCAGTGGAGTTTAGCTCAGGGGTGTGTGAGCTCTGCCAGTCCCCAGGAGGAGAAGAAGCCCTGTGCTCTGCCCATGTCCTGGGCTGGCTGCACTGGAGCCAGTGCTGACCCAGAGCAGAAAAGGAGCAGGGTGAGGCCCCCTGACAGCCCCACAACACTCCCATGAGCAGCGGCCCAGGGATGGCACAAGGATGGCTGACAAACCCTCTCCCATCAGCAAACCCCCTCCAGCAGCAGCCCCTGGATGCTGCTCCAGCAGGAGGAGAGGGTGACCCTGCACAGCCCAGGGAGGGCTTTGGATCTTCCCCAGAGCTGCAGCAGAGCCCACTGTGCTGCTCCTGGCCGGAAAGCCTGGCCCCCAGCCTGTCACTGTGATATTTTCTGAAAAATCCTCTTTGCCCAGGATTTTTCTCCCGAGAAGCTGAGAAGCCTCAGAAAATAAATGTAAACAACAGTTATCTGATTGCTTGGGAATGTGGCTTGGAGGTTGCTTACCAACAGGTGCACCTTTGGTTGGTTCCATGTGCATTGTGTTGACTTAATGACCAATCCCAGTCCAGCTGTGTCAGGACTCTGGTCAGTCACAGGTTTTTATTATTCATTCCTTTCTAGCCTTCTGATGTATCCTTTCTCTTTCTTTAGTATAATTTTAGTATATTAATAGAATAGAATAGAATAGAATAGAATAGAATAGAATAGAATAGAATAGAATAGAATAGAATAGAATAGAATAGAATAGAATAGAATAGAATAGAATAGAATAGAATAGAATAGAATAGAATAGAATAGAATAGAATAGAATAGAATAGAATAGAATAGAATAGAATAGAATAGAATAGAATAGAATAGAATAGAATAGAATAGAATAGAATAGAATAGAATAGAATAGATCAGCCTTCTGAGAACATGGAGTCAGATTCTCATCTCTCACCTCGTCCTGGGGACCCTCACAAACACCACACCCAGCCCTGGGTCCCTGTGCTGCTCCAGGAGAGGCTGTTTGGGATGGATTCTGGGGATCTGGAGGATTCTGGAGAAGGACAGCCAGCCTTTTCCTGGCTCGTGCAGTCCCACATGGGCACATTTGCAGGGGATCAGGGCCAGGCAGGCTGCAGGGCTGTGAGCACAGCGAGCACCCAGCTGAGGCTGTGCTGAGGACAGGGTCCTGCTTACCCCCCCACACACAGAAAGCTCTTCACAGTGCCCTGGGGACACCAGCACGAGCTGGTAACCACGGGGATCAGCACTCTGCAGGCAGCACATGAGGAAAACAAGGGTGGATGGCTCAGGAATGCAATGGAGTGGATGCATCCTGAAGAATTAGGGGAAAACGTTTGTTTTATCATTTCTGACATTAGCAGCACAAGCACACACACCCCCCAAAGCATTACTGTGCAGGAATTTGTTTCTCATCCTAGTTTTTTTCACAGGCTTTGAGTTTCTTTCCATGTTCTCTTAAGTCCCTGGCAAAATTTCCCTGGAGTTCAGCAATAAATTGGAGTTTTTATGAATTACACACCTCTGACACCTCCTTGGAGAAATAAAGTATTAGTGGGAGCCAGTGCTGTGCTGGAGCAGCCAAGAGCTCGGAGAATTCCTCCCTCCATCATCACTCCAGCTGCCAAAGGCACCCAGTGATCAGTGCCAGGCTGTGGCTCACCCAAGGGTGGGCTCACCCTTTCTGCTGGGATATTTTACATTTCACTATTTACAGTGATCAGTGCCAGGCTGTGGCTCACCCAGCAGCTGGGGTCACCGTTTCTGCTGGGACATTTCACCCTTCAGCTCCTTGCACTCTCTAGCTGTGCAGGAAAAACAAGGCTACAGCAGTGCCCAGAGATGGTTCTCTGTGCCACGGGGTCACAGCTTACAGGCCATTAAAATGTCACTGTGTTTTACATGGCTGTCAGTAAACACTGAGTTTGTACTCAGGACATTCAAGAAGAAGTCAGCCTCAAAGTGATGGACACACCTCAAAGTGATGGACACACCTCAAAGTGATGGACACACCTGGCTGACAGGACCCATCCTGCCCATCCCCAGCTCCTGCTGTCCCCTCAGGCCAGCTCTCAGGGGGTTTGGGATTGCTGCTCACCAGTGCTGCTGCTCGGGGTCACAGCCACTGTCCCTGGAGCTGCCAGGTGTGTCCCTGGGCTGCCCAGCAGGGGAATGTCCAAGTGACACCCGGCAGACAAGGGTTAAGGTTTCATTGCACTCGAGAAGCTGGAAACATCCTCAAACAAGAAACACGTCCCAGATGTTTCCTGGGCTCTCCTCCCTCACAGCTGCTGGCCAGGAGAGCACAGGGGTCCATGAGAGCACAGGGGTCCATGAGAGCACAGGAGTCCCCCAGCCCTGCCCAAGGCTCAGCACCGTGCTCAGGCTGCACACAGGGACTGGGGAGCCCTGGCAGTGCCCCAGGCCAGGTTGGACATTGGGTCTGGAGCACCTGGGGCAGTGGGAGGTGTCCCTGCCACGGCAGGGGTGGGATGGATGGGATTTAAGGTCTCTTCCAACCCCTTTCTATGAGTCCATGGTGGCTGTTCTTCACCAGGGCTGTGCTGCCACAGCATCCCCACAGCAGCTCCTGACTCAGCTGGGCCAGGTTTGGGTCATTTCCTTGGGAACCTGGTTCTGATGTTTGGGTCATTTCCTCTGGTTCTGATGTTTGCAGTGCAGACCTTCCCCCTGCCCCTGAGGATGCACTCAGGGCTCGCCCAGGCTCCTGCCAGAGACCAGAGCTCTGGGCAGCTCCTGAGCTCAGCTGTGGGTGCCAGGGGCTCCTGGTGGCCCTGGAGCTCAGGAGTCCCTGCAGGCACAGCCAGGGGCTCCTGGTGGCTCTCAGAGCTCAGGAGTCCCTGCAGGCACAGCCACGGGCTCCCGCCGGCTCTTCCA
>NW_005054303.1:16680971-16684233 GCF_000277835.1 Geospiza fortis | reverse complement strand
GGCGCTCTGCGTGGCTCTCAGAGCTCAGGAGTCCCTGCAGGCACAGCCAGGAGCTCCTGGCGGCTCTCAGAGCTCAGGAGTCCCTGCAGGCACAGCCAGGACAGGGTCACAGGCAGGGCCATGTCCTGCAGGCAATGCCAGCACCTCCCAGCCCTGCTGCTCCCTCTCTCTGAGCCCTGAGGCAGGTCCGGGGTGCCAGGGCAGCTGTGTGGCCTCAGCCAGGCTCCCCCAGCCTGGGCAGGAGCTGCTCCCCACCCGAGGGACCCCTGCACTGCTGCAGCCTCCATAACCCTCACCCATCCCCTCCTGATCCAGGGGAGTCCCCTGGGACACAGACAGGAGCGCTGGGGAGCCTGAAGTCACTCTGCCAGTCGTGATCCTTTGCTGACAGCTTTGTGTCTGAAAAGCAATTTTAGTTTCAATCACAATGAATAAAATAACAGGTTTAACATTTGGAAAGCTCATTACCGGAAACTTTATAAAACTTAAGGCTAACAAGGATGAATTATTGCTTCAAAGAGCAATTTTTTTTTCTGTTAAGAATACAGACATAAAAAGATTTATAGTATGTAACCCAGTTATGATTTTGAAGTAAAGCGTTGGTATTCTACACTCTTCTTTTTTCCCTGAGTCTCTTGTTTTTCACATCCCAGTGCATCCAGCTAAGCGCAACGCCATTAGCACAGAGCATTTAGCACAGACACTGCTCTGGGGAGGGATTAGGCAGGCTCTGGGAGCCCTCCCCTGCAGCTGACACTGCCTGCCTGCTTCCCCGGGCCCCAGAAGGACAACAAACAGCAGTACATTGTGATGAGCTGGATCTGGGAGTGGGGAGGCAGTCAGCAGAGAGCAGCCTGCATGGTGTCAGCCTGCATGGGTGTGCACAGCAGGGCCAGCACCCACCTTCCAACCAGCAAACTGCACCTCTGCTTTATCCATGGGTTCATTTATGCATGGGTCCATTTATCCATGGATTCGTTTATCCATGGGTTCATTTATCCATGGGTTCATTTATCCATGGATTTGTTTATCCATGGATTCATTTATGTATGGGTTCATTTTTCCATGGATTCATCCATTTATGGGTTCATTTTTCCATGGATTAATTTATCCATGGATTCATTCATTTATTGATGCATTTATTCATGGACTGACCAGCCTGAGAGCAGAGTCCTTACCCTGCACACACCCAAATCCACCTGAGCCAGGTCGTGCCCAGCTCCCAGCGGTGCTGTGTCCTCACCACAGCACACCAGAGCTGTGATGTGCTCCACAACACATGGGAACATGGAACCTGCCTGTGACACATGGGAACAGGGACCCCTGCCGGTGACACATGGAAACATGGAACCTGCTGGGGACACATGGGAACATGGAACCCTGCCTGTGACACATCGGAACATGGAACCTGCTGGTGACACCTGGGAACATGGAACCCTGCTGGTGACACATGGGAACAGGGACCCCTGCCGGTGACACATGGAAACATGGAACCTGCTGGGGACACATGGGAACATGGAACCCTGCCTGTGACACATCGGAACATGGAACCTGCTGGTGACACCTGGGAACATGGAACCCTGCTGGTGACACATGGGAACAGGGACCCCTGCCGGTGACACATGGAAACATGGAACCTGCTGGGGACACATGGGAACATGGAACCCTGCCTGTGACACATCGGAACATGGAACCTGCTGGTGACACCTGGGAACATGGAACCCTGCTGGTGACACATGGGAACAGGGACCCCTGCCGGTGACACATGGAAACATGGAACCTGCTGGGGACACATGGGAACATGGAACCCTGCCTGTGACACATCGGAACATGGAACCTGCTGGTGACACCTGGGAACATGGAACCCTGCTGGTGACACATGGGAACAGGGACCCCTGCCGGTGACACATGGAAACATGGAACCTGCTGGGGACACATGGGAACATGGAACCCTGCCTGTGACACATCGGAACATGGAACCTGCTGGTGACACCTGGGAACATGGAACCCTGCTGGTGACACATGGGAACAGGGACCCCTGCCGGTGACACATGGAAACATGGAACCTGCTGGGGACACATGGGAACATGGAACCCTGCCTGTGACACATCGGAACATGGAACCTGCTGGTGACACCTGGGAACATGGAACCCTGCTGGTGACACATGGGAACAGGGACCCCTGCCGGTGACACATGGAAACATGGAACCTGCTGGGGACACATGGGAACATGGAACCCTGCCTGTGACACATCGGAACATGGAACCTGCTGGTGACACCTGGGAACATGGAACCCTGCTGGTGACACATGGGAACAGGGACCCCTGCCGGTGACACATGGGAACATGGAACCGTCCTGGTGACACATGGAACATGGAACCCTCCTGGTGACACACGGAAACATGGAACCGTCCTGGTGACACATGGGAACATGGACCCCTGCCGGTGACACATGGGAACATGGACCCCTGCCGGTGACACATGGGAACATGGACCCCTGCCGGTGACACATGGGAACATGGACCCCTGCCGGTGACACATGGGAACATGGACCCCTGCCGGTGACACATGGGAACATGGAACCCTGCTCATGACCCTGTGTGTTTTCTGGCCTGGGGGGAGCATGGGCTCACCAGCCTGGTTTGGGAACAGCTGCTTATCCATTCATATCAGCAGGGCACACAGAAACCACATTCTGTTTGTTTTCCCCCTAAACACACAGAGAAATATTGTGGCTATGAAAACTCCATCTATGTTCTGGAGAAACAAGGGCTCTGGTGCCTAGTTTGGCCAGAAATGTGCTTAAATATCGATTATTTAATGATGCATTGTTCAGAGTGCCCTGTTTTCCCAGAGCCTCATTTTTAGAGGCTGGTTCTAAAAGGCTTTGGGGGAGCTGGAATGGCAGCGCTGGAGGCTCTGACAGAAGGCAGGTTTTGGTAGCAGCACAGTCAGTGCTGAAGGGCTCCTCACAGAGGAGCTCCCAGAGCCCTCTCTGGCACGCACTGGCCTCTGCTGCTTGGCACCAGGGCAGTGGGCACTGTCCTGCTCCACATCCTCCCCTCTGAAATGGAGAGAGATGGATCTGATGGATGGACAAAGGGGAAGGATTCACATGGACAGGGCAGGGTTAGGTGGGATAATGGAATAGTGGGATATTGGGAGGAATTCTTGGCTGGGAGGGTGGGCAGGCCCTGACACAGGTGCCCAGAGCAGATCTCTCCTCTCCTCTCCTCTCCTCTCCTCTCCTCTCCTCTCCTCT
>NW_005054303.1:16661464-16680853 GCF_000277835.1 Geospiza fortis | reverse complement strand
TGCCCACACCAGACCTCTCCTCTCCTCTCCTCTCCTCTCCTCTCCTCTCCTCTCCTCTCCCAGAAATACAAAAATCCAAATTCCTGCCCTCCTGTTGCCGGTGCTGGTAGTAGCAAATGGGAGAACTTGGATTAAGATGAACTTTTCGTGTTTGTTAAAATACAAAGGTTTGTTTGTTTGTGTCTTGTTGCTGGCTCGTTCCCTAAGCCCAGAGTTAATCGCAGCTTTGTTTCTCAGACACCAAAACATTCTCATTTCTGAACTCACAAGCTAATGCTCATCATCTATTTGGCTTTTTTGGTTTGCTTTATGTGCTGAAGAGGCACAACACAGACCCAGGGAAACAGGATGGCAAAGGGCTCTCCTGCTGCTGGTGTGAGGAGCAAACTTAAACAACAGGAATGAACAGAGCATCCACAGAGTGGGAACAGACTGTGCCCCAGAATAGCAGAAATTAGAGAGGTTATTCAGGAATTGTGTGATAATTGCTTGGAGGAAAGAAAAATCATCTTTCAATTCCATACATCTGATGTGCTTATAAAGCAAGAGGTGAATTCTGTTTAAATATTAAAAAAACCCCAAAACACACAGATTTTTTCAAGTGAGATACCAAACCCAGCACTGAAGTGATGGGGATTTATCAGGCTGTATCAGTGGCCAGCAGCTGCTCAGGATTGTTGCAGTGTGGGTTTATTTGTTCCCTGCAAATGTGCTGTTCTGGTTTTTGGCAATCACACACCACAGAGGCATTAGCAAAGGACGTGTTAGCTGACAGAGCTGACAAAGCTGTGCCTTCCTTGGGCCAGCTCTGCAAAGGGAGCGCCACACCCCAGCTTGTGGTGGGTGTGAAAGCCCCAAAATCCACGGCTTTGGTCTTGAAAAGAGACTGGAAATGCCACCCAGAGGGTGTCAGTCCCTTGTTCTTGGCTGTCACCAGCAGCCTGACTGTGTTTTAGAGTAACTCCTAATATCCCAGAATCCCAGAAGGGTTTGGGTTAAAAGGACCTCAAATCCCCACCCAGTGCCACCCCAGCCATGGCAGGGACACCTCCCACTGTCCCAGGGTGCCCCAGTGTCCAGCCTGGCCTTGGGCACTGCCAGGGATCCAGGGGCAGCCACAGCTGCTCTGGCAATTCCAGCCCAGCCAGGAATTCCCAATTCCCAATCTCCCACCCATCCCTGCCCTCTGGCACTGGGAGCCATTCCCTGGCTCCTGTCCCTCCATCCCTTGTGACAATGTGTGAGGCTCCCTCTGGAGCAAACACTCCCTTTCTGAGCAAGCAGTCAAGAGTTTGCACCTATTTTCCTCCCATTTATTTCAATAAAAATTTAATTACCCCAACCTAATCTATGGAATCTCCTGAAACTACATAAGATTGTTGAGAGAGAGAATGCTTCATCTGAGCAGGTGCTCTGAAGGTGAGCCTACGCTGTGTTTTACCACTTTAAATAAATTACAGGAATTAAATATTAATAAAGCTCCATTGTTTGGCTTTAGTGTGTTTGCTTCCTGTAGCATAATTCCTTCAACACTTTCCTACAAACTGTGTAAGTGTGTATTAATTGCTGTAATGTAATTTACAGATTTCCTCCCATATGGCTGATTGGAATAGTAGATACAGCAAAATATGGCAGCAGTATTTGCTAATGAATGGAGTGCCTGGGCAGGAAACTGCATCCTCAGGAATTCAGAGTTTGGGATTGCATGGCCCAGTTTGGTTTCAGTCAGTGCTTGCCACAAGCCCCCACCCCATGGCATCACCAGTTATGGGCAGGAGGGGAGGAAAAGAGGGCCCAGCTCAGCTGGGAGCAGCAGCTTGGTGCCTTGGCCAAGAGGGTTGGTATTCAAAGCTATTGTTATTTTAAAAGAAATTGCCTGTTCAGTGGCTCAGGTGTGGCAGAGGACAGGAAATTGCCTGTTCAGTGGCTCAGGTATGGCAGAGTACAGGAAATTGCCTGTTCGGTGGCTCAGGTATGGCAGAGGACAGGAAATTGCCTGTTCGGTGGCTCAGGTATGGCAGAGGACAGGAAATTGCCTGCTCAGTGGCTCAGGTGTGGCAGAGTAGAAGAAATTGCCTGTTCAGTGGCCCAGGTATGGCAGAGTGCAAACCAAAAGTGTATAGAGGCTGTGTGCAAAGGGCATTTGAAGTCTGTAAGTGTGTGCCCAAGGAGAGTTTCCACATTCTTCTGTGACACTTTGCTGATGCCTGCACCAGCTAATCACAGCCAGCTTTAATAACACAGATGATTCTCCCCTGCCTGCTCACGTTAATGATATGTATTGACTCTCCATATTGTAAATTGGGCATGAAATGACCCAATTCTGGCTCTGGGAATGCTTCTGGGCAATTTTTGCCTTGCTGCAGTTAGAGAGAGTCTCAAGTGTTCCCTAGCAGTAAGGGAGTGTGTCCAAGCCCCAGAAGTGCATTCCAGGATCAAGGTAATGCATTTCAAACTGCCTGTTTATGAGGAAAGAAACTGAGGATTTATCCTTGCAATCCTGCACATCCCTGTGTGCTCCAACACAGGTGATGGGATCTAACAAATACCTGGGGGAGCAGGGAAAAGTCATGGAATGTTCACAAATCAGTGATGGGAGCACAGAGTCCAGGAGTGCTTTGTGGTGGGACAGACCTTAAAGCTCACCTTGTCCCACCCCTGCCAGGGGCAGGGACAATTCCATGATCCAGGTTTCTCCAAGCCCTGCCCAACCTGGCCTCAGGCACCCCAAGTCACTGTGCTGTGCCATTGGTCCTCCAATGCAATTATTGGCATTTATTTAAATCTGTGCTACTGAAAGGAGGAAAATCAAGAATTGTTTATGCTGCAAATTATTGCACTATCATGATTTTTCCATCTTCATCCTGGAAAAGGGCCAATGCAGTTAAAAAAAGTAACAAAAAATGAATAGAAGTTCATGGCACAGATATGGCAGGAAAGCAGTGTGAGGTGGAAAAGCTTCCCTCCCATTTCTGTACACTGAATCATCCCTACCCAAAGTGTTCCCATCTCAGGAGCTGGGGGCCAGCAAGGTGGAAGTAAAACTGCAAATGATAGAGCTGGAACAGTTTCAAAGCGTAATCCCCTAATTAATCCAAAGAGCAAGTATTTAGTACAAAAAAGCCTTTTAAAATCATGCCATCCTAGGACACATCTGTGCTTTTCCTCAGCCTTTAAATAGCTCACTGGCTGGATTTCCATGCCAGTTCAGCTTAGCCTGCTTCCTTTTTTCTTTCTTGCATTTTTTTTCAACAATTCTTTCTTTCAATAGCTCCTTCACATATTTCATTAACATTGTGTCTTATTAAAATCCTTTTTCAGTGATTAGAATTTTAAATGTGTGTTTAAAGAAAAGCCAAAGAGATTAAATGAATGTTAACAGAATTTAAGACACTCCATTAGCAACTTTTGGCCTTATTTATAGAATTCACGGAGCAGTGTGTTTAATTAAAGATGCTGATGCACTCCAGGTTGTGGGCCCTAGGAGTGAATGAACATCATGTGTTCATGTAAGGCTGGACAATGCATCAACCTTCCTGTTTTCTGCAATAAGTCATTGATCAGTGCTGTCCAAGTCACCTGGATCCCTTTATCAGCCAGGTAATGACCATGTACCGAGGAGATAATCAGAGAGTTTGGTCAGCCTCTGCCTGGATCTTTCACATCTGTTCTCTGCCTTCCTGAATTCGTGTTCTGCAGCACCTCAGGAGCCTCATCGAGGCACGTTCCTGCTCTTGAAGAGACTCAAAATAGCAGAGGAATAAAAGCCCACCTCACGGCAGGAAGTGAGGTAATTCAGCCCCAAATGAATTTTCTCTAGGATCCCAGTACAGCTCTTTAACTCCCTGCAGACCTTTAACTCCTGACCCAGCGCTCCCTGGCCTTCAAACCCCTCCTGCACCACGGCATTCTGAGCTGTCTGTCCCCATTTAAAGCTCAGTCTGAATTTGTGAGTGATCTGGGGAGCAGTGCCCCAACAGGAGGGGGACAGTGCCCAGCTGAGCCCCAGCCTGGTGACAGCCCTGCGTGAGCTCCACCTCTGCCCCCAGAATGAGGGTTTGGGGCAGGGGCTCCCTTCATGCCCAGCTTATCTCACCCGTTCCAGCCCGTGCTGCTGCTGATGCCCAGTTGTAGGATTGATGGGGGTAGGACGGTGGGGATGGACGGAGACCAGAGATCTCTGCAGCCAGGTCTGGAATTTGGGGTTTATTGCAAAGTGCCTGGGTGCAGGGCCCTGCTGGGAGCTGCCAGCCACAGCTGGAGCAGGACTGAGAGAAGAGAGGGGGAGAGAGGATGAGAGAGTAAGAGAGTAAAAGCATAAGAGAGTAAAAGGGGTAAGAGAGTGAAGTTCCCATTACAATGCAATACCATAAATCTTCTATGCTGAATATTCCAATTCTCACTAACCAATCCAGTACAAGATACAAATCCTACAGCATTTACATACAGCCTGTAAGAATCACTACATCACCACACTGTGTTACATTTTAAACCCTAAAAACTCCTCTTTGGGCCCCTTCTGCCAAGCTGTAGGGTCTGCTCTGACCCTTGGGCCTGTCTGCAAGCAGAGAGTGTTGTTCCATCAAAAGGGGATTGCCTTCAGCTGGCCACACCGTTGTTTTCCAGTTGTTCAGTAACTGAGGGATCTCAAAGCTTGCTTGCATTTCAATCTCACTGATAGTTTCCATATTCTCAAAATCTTTTGCCAGGCAATCATATTGATAAGGCTTTCCTGTTTCATCTTCCCCAACACCCAGTCACAAATGGCTGGGTCGTTCCTGCACTAACCCTGGGCAGGAAGGATTTCAGCCTGTGCTCTGGCAGTTAAAGCTCAGCTCCCAGGTGTCAGCTGGGGAATGGAGCACTGTGAAGGTAATCACTGACGTGCTGGCTTTCAAGGCTTTTTCCCCTGGTTTTATATCTTTGTAATTCTGCTCTCCAGAATAAGTTTGCTCTGTGTGAGCCATGAATTTGGGGACTGCCTGTCACAGGTGGCTTAATGCTGGGTTTGCAGGCTCTCTATATTCTCCTGATCCTGATTAACAGCCTTGCTGGCACTGTTGCCTGGAAGTTATCCACGATAACAATTTCACTGGAGAATGGGATTTCATCAAAATGCATTACAGGAGTGTGCCGCTTTCAAAAACTTTAATCAGAAAAGGGATCTTGGAGCCAGGAAGGTGTTTTGTGTTGAAAAGAGACACTGTGTTGAATGCAGGTGTATTCTTGGTCCATAAGCTCTGTTCACAATCCCTGCCTGGCAGAGCTGCTGCCAGAGAAGTTTTGCTTCTCTCTGCTCCCAGCTCTGGGCGCAGCCCTGGGGCACCAGGCAGGGTTGGTTTTTCCTGTTGAAAGCAGTTCTCACTGCAAGGCCTGGCTAATTATTTAACAAGATCTTTAAAAAACAGAGAGGAAAAACCCCCAGCCCAGCTATCCAGTCTGCTGAGGTGAGCGCTGCACACTCGGTGCAAGCCCAGGCAGCTCAGCACATCTGTGCCACTGTCCCCTCAGCCGAGGGCAGCCAGGGGCTGGCACTGCCCCACTGCAACTCATTTCTGTCCTGAAACACAGGAAATCCCCAAATCCTCATCAGCCATGGGCTGGCAGCAGGGCCAGGGCAGTGCCTGTCCCCTGGGCACTGCTGAGGGCTGTGTCCAGGGCTGGCCCCTCCTGGGGGCTGGAGCGTGTCCAGGGAAGGGAATGAGGCTGGGAAGGGGCTGGAGAATCCCTGAGGAGCTGGGAAGGGGCTGGAGAATCCCTGAGGAGCTGGGAAGGGGCTGGGGGATCCCCCAGGAGCCAGGAAGGGGCTGGAGAATTCCTGAGGAGCTGGGAAGGGGCTCAGCCTGGAGCAAAGGAGGCTCAGGGGCCCTTGTGGCTCTGCACAGCTCCTGCCAGGAGGGCACAGCCGGGGGGGTCGGGCTCTGCTCCAGGGAACAGGGACAGGAGCAGAGGGAACGGCCTCAGGCTGGGCCAGGGCAGCTCAGGGTGGATTTTGGGGAAATTCGCTCCTGTAAAGGCTGTCCAGCCTGGCCCAGCTGCCAGGGCAGGGGTGGAGTGCCCATTCCTGGAGGGATTTAGAAGCCCTGTGCATGTGGCACTTGGGGACACGGGTTAGAGGTGGCCTGGGCAGTGCTGGGGGACCCGGATGATTTGAGAGGCTTTTCCCAAGCCCTCCTAGATGGCTCCGTGATTCTGTGGCTCTGTGATTGTGCCTGCAGCCCCTCCTGTGGCAGTCACAAAGCTGTGGGTCAGCCCTGGAGGGCAGCAGGGCTCTGCACCACGGTGTCAGGGGTTCCTCCAGCAGCCTCTGCGCTCAGTCTGTGCCAGACCCAGCTCATCTCTGGGCCACTGGGGCTCAGGGCTTGTGGTTTGGGACCAGCACCATCATGCCTGGCTCTGGGCTCAGGCTGGGCACTGCCCCTGTGGCACAGTGGGAGCTGTGCTGGCACACTGAACTGGCACCTGGAGCATCCAAGAAGGAAATATCCATAATATTGGACAATGTCCTTAAGGTCTGGTCAGCTCTGAAGTGGTCAGGCAGTTGGACCATCTGAGTACTGGGGGCCCCTTCCAACTGAAAAGCTCTATTATTCTATTCTATTCTATTCTATTCTATTCTATTCTATTCTATTCTATTCTATTCTATTCTATTCTATTCTATTCTATTCCATTCCATTCCATTCCATTCCATTCCATTCCATTCTATTTTTAATAATGTACTGAACTGTTGTTCTCATTCTCCACGATGCTCTTTGTTCCCTGAACATCTCCTGTGAATGACAAACCCCAGACAAAGAGCAGAGTGTGAGGAGCAGCTGAGGCCAGCAGAGCCCCGGGGGTGTCTGGCTCAGCTGTGCACCCCAGCCCGGGCTGGCTCTGCACTGGGCCCTGCCTGCCCAGGGTTGAGCTTTCCCCCAGGCTGCTGGGCTTGGCCCAGGGCAGGCACTGCTGGAGCCACAGGAAAGCCAGGAGAGATGGAGAGATGGGCTCCTGACCTGACCCTCTGCAGAACAGGAGAATTTACCAAAATCAGGGCAGCTGAAGGAAAATCTCTGACTAGAATCCAGATTTTAGTTTCAGCTACTGCTCTTCAGAAGGAGCTTTTCTGGGTCCTGTCCCTGTGTTTGGTCCCACAAATTCCATCCGCTGATTTTTCCACTTTCTGCTCTTGTCAGGCTCCTGATTAGTGGTGACATCATTGGTTTTGCTGTTGAAGAACATTTTATAATAAAAACCAGTATCTCAGCCAGATAAAAATAATCCGTGGTTTAGTGCCCATGGATTTATTAATGTGGCTCCCTGTCTCGGCTATTGATGTTAAGCCTGATGTATTTTTAAAAATCTCTCACAAAGATCACTGAATACGAGTCCCTGTCTGTTACAGACACTCGGTGTGGGAGCATTTCAGAAGGAAAGGGGAAAGCACGAAAGGCACAGCAGGATTTGTTACCTGGGTACAGGCGCCTGGCACGTGAGGTCCCCTCAGTTCTGCCTTCGGGAGTCACTGTGAGCAGTGCTGCTCCGAGGCACTGGTGCAGAGCAGCCCTTTCCTGCCAGTCTCACCCATGTTCACATGAAATGCACCCAGAAATGGCTTTGATGGTGTTATCAGTGGATATATAACTACAGCAGAGAAATGGAGCTGCCTGTGGGCTCATTTAGCACAAAAACTCAGTCTCTGGAAAAATTGTCTGGAGAGAAGGCAGGGCAGCGTGAGGCCAGTGGACATTGTGCTGCTCTTTAAACGGGGTTTTATTAAGCACATATTTAAAGGGAATTGCTGAGCTCAGTCACGGGCAGAGCAGCTCCCTGGGGCCGCTGGCAGCCCCCAAACACCTCCTTGGTGAGAGATCCTGCATGAGGAGCTGCTGTCACTGCCCGTGCCCAGCTGCCCTGCTGCTGCCCCAATCCTCTCTTCGTCACTAATTGCCGCTGCTAAAATGCTAAAATTGCTTCTGGCAGCACTTGTGCCTTTGGCTGCCCAGCCCTGGCTGTAGGGGAAGGTTTGGGGTCTGCCCTCGTGTCTGCCCCCCTTGGCCTGCCCAGGACCCCAGGGAGGTGTTGCAGTGGGGACAGGAACCCTAAAGGGGCACAGGCACCCTAAAGGGGCACAGGCTGTACCCCACTGCCCAGACCAGCTCTGGTTGATGCTCAGGTGCCTAAAGGGGCACAGGCTGTACCCCACTGCTCAGACCAGCTCTGGTTGATGCTCAGGGGTGGGTGTTTGAGTGCAGCTGCACCTCAGTGCTCACAGTGTCAGCTCTGTCTGGAACAGCCATGTTCACAAGTGAAATCCCAAATTCCAGTCCTGCTGGTGCCACAGAGAAAATAAAGAGAGAACTGGTGCCGGCTGTGGGAAGATCCTGGCTTTGGGAAGGTGGGAAAGACAACCCACACCTTGGTCAGTATCCCGTGGATGAGGTTTGGGGGATGCTGTACCCACACCTTGGTCAGCATCCCATGGTTGAGGTTTGGGGGATGCTGTACCCACACCTTGGTCAGCATCCCGTGGATGAGGTTTGGGGGATGCTGTACCCACACCTTGGTCAGCATCCCATGGTTGAGGTTTGGGGGATGCTGTACCAGGCTGAACATGAGATGATGTGACATCTGCCACTCCCCACTGCTACCCTTCATCTTTGGAGCTTGTCACGTTGTGGCCCATGTTCCCTGGGGCTGTGGCACCTCCAGGGCATGGGAAGGATCTAGAAGGAGAAGTGGGCAGACAGCTGCAGTGCTGAGCAAACGTGGGGATACTTTATCCACCCGTGTGCAGGGGTACCCAGCCGTTACCCACCTGAACACGGCTGCCACTGCTTGTGCCACCGTGTCCCACGGCCCAGGGGACATCACGGGGGTCCAGCTGCCACTGCAGCTCTCAGGTGCTTTGGGGGCTCGAGGGCACCCTGTGGATGGGCCTTGGAAAAAGCCAAGGGTGTCAGTGAAGGTCTGGGGGACAGTGGGGACAGCCAGGGGATCTCCTTACCGAGGGTTTTGATGAGTGCTGGGCGTCAGTGGGGACAGCCAGGGATCTCCTCACTGAGGGTTTTGGTGAGTGCTGGGGGTCAGTGTGTCCAACAAGGGATCTCCTCACGAGGGCTGTCAGGCCAGCGCTGCCTTCAGAGCCGTTTGCATCACGCCGTTGACGTCAGCTGGGAGATGGCTCATTGCCCTAATTGGGCCCGTTGCAGTCCATATCAGGAGAGGAGATACTAAATACGTTCATTTCCTTCCTTAAAAACACTAAAATAGGAAAAAGAGTACAAAATCTTGGTGCCTAATTAAGCAAGTAAGTTTCTGCTAAGGTGTTTTCTGAGATTTTGGCCAAGGTTAGCTCCATAAAAACTGCTAAACAGCACATTCCACATTTGCCTCTGTAGGTTCATTTCTGTATTAATACCTCCTTTCATAAGTAGCGCAAATACAGTCTTCTGTCTGTTTACAAAAAGAGAAAAAATATTTTGTTCCAACATAATGTCATTAAAAATTAACATTTTAAGCCAAGCTTATCGCTAGAGGGGCTTTATTTTTGCTGGATTATTCTCTCCTGTTTCATAAAATTAAAGGGCAGCAAAGATATCAAGTACTTGCTAATACCATCAAAAAATTGACCGCTTTAATTGACATTTCTAAATAAGATTAATTTAACACTTGAGAGAGATGAAAGATTGGTAGGTCAGGAAAGTAAAGGCTGGGGTTCATGAACATGGCAAAATGTGTGCTCCAAATGCCTGGCTGATCTCTTCCAGCATGGCCTGAGCAGGCTCCTGGGACGATAATTCAGCCTTGGTCTCACTTTGCCCTGCTGCTGTGTGAGGTGGGGAACGATGGATTTTGAGCTGTGGATGCTGGGGACAAAGGAGCAGTGCAGTGCTCCTGGGAGGGATCCGAGCAGGTGAAGTGGGGAATGGCACTCATGATGGACTTTGAGCTGTGGAAGCTGGGGACCAAGGAGCAGTGCAGTGTCAGAAGTGCTGAGGCTGCCATGCTCCCAGGAGGGATCTGAGCAGGTGAAGCAGGGAATGGCATCGTGATGGTTTTTTTGGAGCTGTGGATGCTGGGGATGAAGGAGCAGCACAGTCAGAAGTGCCGAGGCCGCTGCGGTCCCAGGAGGGATCCGAGCAGTGGAGGTGAGAACCCAGTGCCCAAAGTGAGACCTGTCATCTCTGCCCTGCACAGAGGGCCCTCTCCTGAGCTAATGCTTGCCATTTAAATGCACCACTAAGGATTACTATCCTTCTGTTTTAGGCAAGGACTGCTTACTATGAATGATGGCATTACTGTATATTTGAGTGTGTCTGAAATAGCGCACTCAGATGGCCCTCAGAATTTAAAAGACATGACAGGAAACGCAGGGATTTTTCTTGTTCCTCCTTCTTTCTCTTTCAGAGGAAGAGTCATAGCTGAAATGCTGAACAACCCAGAGTATTCCTTAAAGTTCATTGTAGATGGAATAAATGGCCCATTCCTTAGAGACCGTTCAGCTGTATGGTATCATCATCAGCTTCATTATGTTTTCTCCTCAGGTGCAGAAGGATATTCTGGCTGATCAGTATTTTCCAGACATTGCTCAGACCAAGTTTTCTTTGAAGTCTGTTATGAAGAGCAAAACCACTTGCCTTAAATTCAGGATCGGGGGATTTTGCCATGGGGAGAGCAGTGAGGTCAGCAGAGCTTGGGGTGGGGTCACCAGAGGAGGACCCCCCTCTGCCACAGGTGTGCCAGCACCTCGAATCCTAGGGGCCACCCTGGGCTCCCAGGACACAAAAGACACTGAGGGCTGGAGCGTGTCCAGGGCAGGGAATGGAGCTGGGAAGGGGCTGGAGAATCCCTGAGGGAGCTGGGAAGGGGCTCAGCCTGGAGAACAGGAGGCTCAGGGGGACCTGGTGGCTCTGCACAGCTCCATGGCAGAAAGCTGGAGGCAGGGGGTTTGGGAGTTTTCTCAGCAAAGATGTAACAGAACAAGAGGAAACAGCCTCAAATTGCACCAGAGGAGCTTTAGCTTGGAAATTGGGAACTATTACTTCCTGGAAAGGACTGACAAGCCCTGGCACAGCTCCAGGGCAATGTGGAGTTCCCATTCATGGGGGGATGTAAAAGCTGTGTAGATGTGACTCTCAGGGACAGGGGTTAGTGGTGGGCTTGGCAGGGCTGGGGGAATGGCTGGGCTGGATGGGCTCAGAGGGATTGTCCAGCCTGGACAGTTCAGTGGTTCAGTGAGTTATGAAGGGAGAGAGCAGCTCCCCACACAGCTGTACCTGTGAGAGATCGTCTTCTTCTTCTGGAGAGGGAAGGTCTGTGTCACCAGCCCAGCCCACAGTCCTGGGAGTAGAGCAGGGCTGAAATCCCCAGGAGGCATCAGTGTGGGATTGCCAATGGTGCCAGTGAGTGCCAATGGTGCCAGTGAGTGCCAGTGGTGCCAGTGTGTGAGTGCCAATGGTGCCAGTGAGTGATTGCCAACGGTGCCAGGGAGTGATTGCCAATGGTGCCCAGTGTGTGATTGCTAATGGTGCCAGTGAGTGATTGCCAATGGTCCCGGTGTGGGATTGTCCCAGTGTGTGATTGCCAACAGTGCCAGTGATTGCCAATGGTGCCAGTGTGTGATTGCCAACGGTGCCAGTGTGTGAGTGGCAGTGGTGTCCAGGGAGTGCCATGCTGCAAGGCCTGGCCAGGCTGCAAGGGATCACCCATCTCCCAGGGCTCACCCATCTCCCAGGGCTCACCCAGCTCCCAGGGCTCACCCATTTCCCAGGGCTCACCCAGCTCCCAGGGCTCACCCAGCTCCCAGGGCTCACCAGGCTCCCAGGGCTCACCCACCTCCCAGGGCTCACCCAGCTCCCAGGGCTCACCAGGCTCCCAGGGCTCACCCACCTCCCAGGGCTCACCCAGCTCCCAGGGCTCACCAGGCTCCCAGGGCTCACCCACCTCCCAGGGCTCACCCAGCTCCCAGGGCTCACCAGGCTCCCAGGGCTCACCCACCTCCCAGGGCTCACCCAGCTCCCAGGGCTCACCAGGCTCCCAGGGCTCACCAGGCTCCCAGGGCTCATCCAGCTCCCAGGGCTCACCCAGCTCCCAGGGACCAGAGGCCCCCAGCCCCTGCCAGGCTCGGCGGAAGGAAGGCAGCGTTTACCCGATGATGCACTGGAGTGCACAATGCAAGGGGTGATCTTTGAAGTGCTCAATGAAGTACTCCAAAATGCTGTGAAACAACTGTTCTTAAGTGGCTTCTGGGGCCAGGCTTTGAAGAGATGCGTTTCATCTATTTGTGTGGTGTTCCAGGTCAGCGGGCCTTTGTTCCGCTCCTGTGAGCCCCGGCTGGAACGAGTGCCATTGCTCACCCTGCTGTGATTGTTCCCAGCTTTAGTTAAGAAGCTGCTCTCTGCAGATCATTTAATGAGGAGGACTTCCTCACGCAGGAAAGCTTCCATCTTGCTCTGTTAAGTGTCAGGGTGGATGTTTCCTCGGCTGAGCAAGAGCCGTATTTAACTGCTGTGTTTATTTCTCAGCAGTGAAGTTTCCCTCCTCGAGTTCAGGATGAGGTGACAGCTCTAGCATCTCCCTTGGAAACATTGCTTTAAAGAAAGCAGAGAAATTCTTGCTCAGACCCTGTGCAAAGTGCCTCTCACCAGAGACACATCCATCTCGCCCAAGATCCTGTTTGGCTCCTTTTGGGCTGGTTTTGGTGAGTGATTCACTAAAGCCAATGCCATTCCCCCTACAGATAGTCTGAGGTTCTCGCACAGACTGTCAGGAGTGGAAAGCCAAGCTCTTGCATGGGAACTGGGGAAGAAATAAGGCTGAAGGTGCTGGGAAGGTTTAAAGAGATATTTTAATTTCTTCCTGCCCTTTAGAAGGGATGAAACCTGGAAGGAAAGGAGGAAAATGGGAACCACAGTAGCAAGGGGACTCATCCAAGGCAGGGCTGGGCTGTCCCTGCTGGATGGGTTTGTGTGGGGAAGGAGCAGGGCCCAGATGCTACATTGAGGTTGGTTCCTACGACCTTTATTTATTATTAGTTCTTTCCCCTTTCTTTAAAGTGAAAAATTTTTTCCTTGGGAACTAAAAGGCAAATCACAGCAACAGGAAATGCAGGCTTTCTTTGATCTTTGTTTTATACCCAGGTAAAAACTACTTAAAAGCAGTTTATTTAGTATTTTTCTTGTTTTCCAGCATGTTTTTGCAGTCCAAAATGCAAATTTAACCCTCAGTAACAAGTTCAGATGAAGAGATGCTCCAGCATCAGCTCCAGCTCTCTGCTATAAAGGCTCCAAGGAATATACTGTTATTTTTATGCAAAGCTGCTGCAGATATGTCTCTGTGCTTGGTTTCACTGGCTCTCACACAATGAAGGAAAAAGAGGTTTTTTGATCCTACTTAGGGCCATCCACCCTCCAGGAATCATGGAGGTTTTTTGCACCCAAATATTGACTGCAGAGCTATTGATGCAGGAGATATAGAACCACCGAACCATGGAAGCATTTATGCTGGAAAAGCCCTCAAAGATGGGCAAGTCCAATGATCAACCAGCACCACCACCCTGTCCACCACTAAACCATGGCCTCAAGTGTCACCTCCATGCGTTTCATGAATTCCACCCCTGCCCTGGCAGCACATGCCAGGGCTACACAACCCTTGCCATGAAGAAATTTTCCCTATTATCAAACCTGAGCTGCCCTGGCCCAGCCTGAGGCCGTTCCCTCTGCTCCTGTCCCTGTTCCCTGGAGCAGAGCCCGACCCCCCCGGCTGTGCCCTCCTGGCAGGAGCTGTGCAGAGCCACAAGGGCCCCTGAGCCTCCTTTGCTCCAGGCTGAGCCCCTTCCCAGCTCCCTCAGGGATTCTGCAGCTCCTTCCCAGCTCCTCAGGGATTCTCCAGCCCCTTCCCAGCCTCTCCAGCTCCATCAGACGTGTGCCCCCATCCCCATCATTATGTGCAGGCCCTGGCACAGAATTGCCAGAGCAGCTGTGGCTGCCCCTGGATCCCTGGCAGTGCCCAAGGCCAGGCTGGACACGGGGGCTCCCTGGGACAGTGGGAGGTGTCCCTGCCATGGCAGGGGGACAAAGATGACCTCCAGGGTTCCTTCCAATCCAAACCATCTGTGGCTCTATGATTCTATGGTGCTGCCACAAGTGTGTGCCCATGGTGGCACTCTCTAAAATGGGGCTTGAATTTTTCTTTAATCATTCTGAAATATGTGGTAAAAGTAGTGCCAACAGCTCATTTTCCTCCTTTGTGTGGCTGCTTTTCCGCAGATTTTTGAGCAGAAGGGGGAGTCTGGCCGTGGTTACAGGTGTGATCTGACTGCTTCTTTCCAAATTGCAGTGGTTTATGCTGGATGTGATATTTCTTCCTATCTTCAAGAAGAATTGTGCTCAGTAAATGCTGCAATTCTAGTTTCCACCCTTGTGCTTTGCCTGTGAGTAGTGTTAGCAAACACCACAGAGATAAGGGCCATTTCAGAAGTGAGGGCTGTTATTTCAACCTCCTCTTTCATTTTTATGTCAAATTCTGTCAGAGGGATGGGAATTCCTGCTCAGTGTTGGGCCACCATGGTTTGGAATAGCATCAAATGTTCATCACTTCTGGCATCTGCTCCTGTATCCTTGTGAGGGTTTATGTTTGGGGTTTGGGGTTTTTTTAGTTGTTCCCCCTTAATTTTTACAATGTCTAGCCCTCTTCCACTTTCCCCCCTAAATTAGACTCTAGAGACACCCAGGGTCAGCAGGTGCCTGCTGTTGTGCACAGCTCTGCTAAACTGCACAGCAGGGGCTGAGCTGCACTAAAAGATGCAACCATCAGTAAATGGCTGTGGGGTTCTGCTTTTACTCTTTTTATCTAGGACTGCAGCCAGCCTGGAGGTGTTTTAAGCTCATTTTGAGGGTCAACCCCATCACCTTTCTCTTATATACTTGGGTTTATATTTTATATTCTGTATAGAAAACTTCCTCCGCTACATTTCTACATCCAGATCTTTCCAACAAGGAAAAATGAAAACCCAGAGCTGAAACATGTTGTATACAGTTTTTATTTTCAATATCACTTCTCCTTATGTTTTTCACTCTTAGGCTGTTTACTTGATTATTTTAAATTTTAAGTAAATTTTCTGGTGGAGAATGGAGGTTTTTGTGTTAAGCACAAGATGCCAGCTTCCTGCAGAGGTCTCTCTAGGGGGACTGAAATCATATTACAGTGAGATAACATGTGTTTGGGAGTGTGAAAAATGAATACATTTGATTTATCAAACTTTCACAGCTTTGGAGAGCTCAGAATAAAGTGGCAGTGATCATTCCTGGCTCCCAGGGCAGCTCAGTCCCCTCCTGTGCCTGCCCCTGGGGCACTGAGAGATTGAACAGGTCTCCCAGATCCTGTCTGTTCTGGGATGGGGCCCTCGAGTCTTGCAGCAAGCTGGGAACAGGGGAAGGAACCAGGAATACATTGGATATTCTGGGAGCTTGCAGTTCACATCTTGGTGCTAGAGAAACCCAGAACGGTTTGGGTTGGAAGGGACCCTAAAGCCTCACACTGCCAGGGATCCAGGGGCAGCCACAGCTGCTCTGGCAATTCCAGTGGCGGAAGGAAGGAAGTGGCGGAAGGAAGGAAGTGGCGGAAGGAAGGAAGTGGCGGAAGGAAGGAAGTGGCGGAAGGAAGGAAGTGGCGGAAGGAAGGAAGTGGCGGAAGGAAGGAAGTGGCGGAAGGAAGGAAGTGGCGGAAGGAAGGAAGTGGCGGAAGGAAGGAAGTGGCGGAAGGAAGGAAGTGGCGGAAGGAAGGAAGTGGCGGAAGGAAGGAAGTGGCGGAAGGAAGGAAGTGGCGGAAGGAAGGAAGTGGCGGAAGGAAGGAAGTGGCGGAAGGAAGGAAGTGGCGGAAGGAAGGAAGTGGCGGAAGGAAGGAAGTGGCGGAAGGAAGGAAGTGGCGGAAGGAAGGAAGTGGCGGAAGGAAGGAAGTGGCGGAAGGAAGGAAGTGGCGGAAGGAAGTGGCGGAAGGAAGTGGCGGAAGGAAGTGGCGGAAGGAAGTGGCGGAAGGAAGTGGCGGAAGGAAGTGGCGGAAGGAAGTGGCGGAAGGAAGGAAGGAAGGAAGGAAGGAAGGAAGGAAGGAAGGAAGGAAGGAAGGAAGGAAGTGGCGGAAGGAAGTGGCGGAAGGAAGTGGCGGAAGGAAGGAAGGAAGTGGCGGAAGGAAGTGGCGGGGAAGGAAGGAAGGAAGGAAGGAAGGAAGGAAGGAAGGAAGGAAGGAAGGAAGGAAGGAAGGAAGGAAGGAAGGAAGGAAGGAAGGAAGGAAGGAAGGAAGGAAACCCAGGGCGGGCCCTTGGTAACATCTTGGCTAATCACAGTAAGAGGAGCTTCCTGAAGTGAGAGAAGATGTCATCCCCATTAATAGCATTATTAAACAATTCTCAGAAATAGTGATAAATACATAAATATCTTGTTATTTGGCTGTAATTTTCCAGTAGGCTGTCTAGAGTAAATCAATCATGGCTGCTTATTTTTCATGAAGTCAGTGATGTAAATGCAGGTATGGAATTATGGCAGGGTGACTGTGGTCTTTCATATCTGTATTCCAGGCATTCTTCCTGCAGTTTTTACAGCTGTGATAAAGGCAGGAGGTATTTTCTGATGGTCCATGATCCAAGCTCTCCTTGAATTTTGGAACCATTTTACCACTGCTTGCTTCACATGAATTTCCTTTGCTAACCTCTAACTTCTGTTTAAAATGCAGCAGAAATGTTGTGACACCTGCAGTAAGTGCAAAGGGAAGCTTTCTGCTGCCCAGCTCAGGATGTGCCACACTTGGTCACTGGTACTTTTTGGTGGTCTGGGAGTGTCAAACATAAGGCCATGACTCTTTTCTTCAACATTCTGGCAGTGTATCACCCTCTGCCATGCCCAGGGGTCAGGAATGGGCATCCCCCTGCCCAGGGTGGCACCTCCTCACCACCAGGAACTGCCCCAGCTGCAGCCAACATCCTCAGTGGGGAAGGGAGCTCAGTTTTCCCTGAAACTCATTTGTCTTGTCTTAAATTTCCTTCTCATCCAGCATGGGCTTCCAGGTTACCCAGGAGCCGATTGCTCCGTCAGGCTCCAGTTTCCGCCTGAGGAAAACATCCCAGTCTTCACCCTGGTCTTTTCTGTGGGTGTGAGTCTGAAAGCCCCAGAATTGCCTGTGAGCCTGGGAGCAGCCCCTCAGGAGGCCAGTGGCTGTTTGTGTGCCCAAGTGCATCTTGGTTTTATACGGACAAGCAGTAAAAAGTCTGGTTTTCCCTGGCATTGTCTAGCTGGCATCTGCCAGCTGTCCATCCTGTCCCATCACCCAGGGCTTCAGGAGGAGGTCAAACATCCCACCCACCTGGCACTGACCACAGCCAGTGACACTGCTGCCCAGCACGGGTGTGAACTGGAGCCCGTGGGTCCCTGTCCCCTCACCCACCTGGCACTGACCGCAGCCAGCGACACTGCTGCCCAGCACGGGTGTGAACTGGAGCCCGTGGGTCCCTGTCCCCTCACCCACCTGGCACTGACCGCAGCCAGCGACACTGCTGCCCAGCACGGGTGTGAACTGGAGCCCGTGGGTCCCTGTCCCCTCACCCACCTGGCACTGACCGCAGCCAGCGACACTGCTGCCCAGCACGGGTGTGAACTGGAGCCCGTGGGTCCCTGTCCCCTCACCCACCTGGCACTGACCGCAGCCAGCGACACTGCTGCCCAGCACGGGTGTGAACTGGAGCCCGTGGGTCCCTGTCCCCTCACCCACCTGGCACTGACCGCAGCCAGCGACACTGCTGCCCAGCACGGGTGTGAACTGGAGCCCGTGGGTCCCTGTCCCCTCACCCACCTGGCACTGACCGCAGCCAGCGACACTGCTGCCCAGCACGGGTGTGAACTGGAGCCCGTGGGTCCCTGTCCCCTCACCCACCTGGCACTGACCGCAGCCAGCGACACTGCTGCCCAGCACGGGTGTGAACTGGAGCCCGTGGGTCCCTGTCCCCTCACCCACCTGGCACTG
This sequence comes from Geospiza fortis, assembly GCF_000277835.1. NCBI lineage: Eukaryota > Metazoa > Chordata > Aves > Passeriformes > Thraupidae > Geospiza > Geospiza fortis. The sequence goes on along the minus strand of NW_005054303.1, from coordinate 16,662,862 downwards.
ACCGCAGCCAGCGACACTGCTGCCCAGCACGGGTGTGAACTGGAGCCCGTGGGTCCCTGTCCCCTCACCCACCTGGCACTGACCGCAGCCAGCGACACTGCTGCCCAGCACGGGTGTGAACTAGAGCCCGTGGGTCCCTGTCCCCTCAGCCTCTCCCCTGCCCCGTCACCCAGCCATCCAGGGCCAGTCCCCAGCGTGACCTCAAGGATGGTGTGGAAGATCACATTTAAAACCTCACTGAGAAAAGGATTTATGCACAAACCTCATCCAGATAAGAGAGCACCTTTAATTTAGGAACCTGGATGCCAGCACCTGCTGAAGATGGAGGGGTGGTGTTGTCACTGGCAAATGGGAAAAACAAGGGACAGACACGTAGCTTTTAATACTGGATGTGTTACCAGAGCTCGTGGCTGAGATCTGTGTCTTCTCTGCTGCCTTAGTTATGGTTTGAATTTTATACTGACCTGTTTTTGGAATCCCTTTATTCCTCCCAGCCCCTTGGCAGCCCATTGCAGGTTCTGGGAATGACCTTCTCTCTCGGGGCTTACAGGAAGAGTTTCTGCCCTTCTGTGAACCCTCTTGCTAAAGGAATGATTAGGAAAATATAAATATTCCCTTAGGAGGCACTAAATCTGCTTCTCCCTTGAGAGTGCCCTGTCCTTGACTCGTGCACCCAGTCAGCTGCAGCCTCAGATGCTGGGGCAGGGGGCAGGGGGCTGTGAAGCCCCTGCTCAGCACACATAGCTGGGACTGATAGCTAATGCTCATCATTGTGCCGTGCTATTAATTCACTAGAACACAGAACTAAGTGGTAATCATTAGCAGTGTCTGTTTATTATGGCCATTTTATTTTCCATGTCCCTTAAACATTAATCGTTCCTAATAGGATGAGGTTGGTTGAACAGATGTGAAATAAGTGGCAGAGGTTGGTGTTCAGCAAATGTCTTTGCATTGTTTTCCTTCTTTTTTATATCCTCCCTACGCAAACACACCATTTAAGGTTATTCTGTGTGTTTAATGGACTCTTGTGCCTACATGTCACAAGCACTTACCAAGGACCTGAAAATAAATCAGCCGTGTTCTGTGTGCCTAGCGCTTCTCCCCTGCACGGCAGAATCCAGAATCCAGCAGCAGAGCAGGGATCCTGCAGGGGCCTCTGGGGACAGGAGCTGCACACACAGGGCAGGGAAGGGCAAAGCCTGGCTGCAATGACTTTGTGGGATGGAAACTCTATATGGACCTGTATTGATGGTGTGTTTGGCAGTGACATTCAGCGGCTCGGGTCACGGATACTGCTGAGGATTACAGAACAGCAAATGATTTAATTCCCCTAATGCTCTTGTATTTCATCATCAGGAAAAAAAAAAAACAGATAAGGAGCCACTTAATTCCCTTAAC
>NW_005054303.1:16659937-16661454 GCF_000277835.1 Geospiza fortis | reverse complement strand
CAGCAGGAAAAAGGAAGCAGGAAAAAGTAAGGAACCATTTGGGTGCCAAGTCACATCCCTGGTAGCCTCAAGGGTTTACAGATGTTTGGCCCAGAAAAACCGAAAGCAGCCCCTGCCACCTCCCTGCCCAGCTCTGAGACCCTGCCCAGGTCTGTGGAGCACCACAGTCCCTCATAGACAGAGCACCACAGTCCCTCACAGACAGGCTCAGGGCACCACAGTCCCTCACAGACAGGCTCAGGGGCCTCAGCTCTTCTTCCATGACGAGCTATTTGCTTAATATCATGTTCACTTTTGTCCTCCCATTATCTGAAAGGTTCTCCAGCCCTCGGGTCATTAGTTGTGGTTGTGATCATCATTAGACTGGGGCCTAAATTCCTCATTTCTGTAAATCCTCATTTCTGCTTCTCTTAATTGCTACCCTATGTTGGAATTTTATTTGTTTGTTTATTTACTTTGTTTTCCCAGGCTAATAAAACCTTTGCCATCATTCATCTTGTGGGAAGGCAGGGAACAAAATGCTGAAGCAGGTTCTGGAAGTGCCCACTGCAATAATTTGCAGATGGTCGAGTTCTGGAGCATTTGTGCTATTAAGTACAAGTGCCTGGGTCTTTCTGTCCTCTTGGCTGATGCATGGGAAGAATCCTCCTTTGCTCCTGGAGCAGGACTTGTTTTGACAATACACCATGGAATCATCCTATTCAGTACATGTAAACACAGTCCAGTCCCACAAGTGAGGCCTCAGAGATTCCAAGTCTCTTCTACAGCCAATTTCAGACTCTGGAGAGTGAGAAAATCACCACATAGACAACAGATTACTTGGCAATTATTCCCAATTCTATTTCTGCCTGCCTAGAAAATCAGGGAACAGGATTTACTTGGGGACAATTGCTGCAACAAAGTCAGTCAAAGTTTCACCTTGCTTGTTTGAGCTGGGAGCTGCAGGAGTGGTAATCCAAAATGCTTGACCTTGGTGAGCATTATCTGTGCAGAGCCTTGCACCAGGGCAATTGCAGCCCCTCAAACCCCTCAGCGTGCTCCTTTTGCTGTGATCCCATCACATCTGCTCCTCCAGCTTCACACTGAGAATCAGCTTGGCTTTTCACCCTCCTGTGGCCAGGAGGGCAGATGTGGCTCCCAGCAAAGGGGGCTTGGGGTGCTCTCACAGCAGGTTCCCTCTGTGCCACACAGGCTGTGCCTCTCCCCCTCCCCATTCCTGTGGGCAGGGATCTCTGGGACTGATGGGCTGGCTTGCACTGAAACACCCCAGAAATGTTTCCCACAAACAGGAAAGCTCCAGTCTGAGGTAGCCATGCCCTCAGAGGGGCTCTGTGAGAGCCCTGCAAGAAGGGAAGGGTTTTCTTCAACCCAAGAGCAAAATTAGAGGTCGTAACATTGAGAAAAAGGAAAACAAGATGAAAAGCAACACTGCTGTACTACAAGGTGTTGTCAGTGATTCCCAGAGGTCACAACATTATTTCTTTAAAGAAATAATGGCAGGGCAGTGCTGGGCATTC
>NW_005054303.1:16656776-16659696 GCF_000277835.1 Geospiza fortis | reverse complement strand
CTGTTGGAGTAGGGGGCGGCCTGTAGAGAAGGATGTATTCTTCCTCTGAAGATCCAGTGGAAGGAGAGGCAGCTGCTGCTCCTCTGGGGAATCCAGTGGAGAAGCCGTGCTGGTGTTCCAGAATCTCCAGATTATATCCAGGTAGGAATGCTTGGCTCCTCCCTCTGGGCTCCCATCTCCCAATGGGATGCTGTAGCTCTTATCAGCCATGCAGGGACATTCAATGGCTGTTATCAGCAGGTGTCCCCTCCTGAGGGAGGAGTGGGTGTGGAAGAGATAAGGCAAACTGCCCGCTGGACAGAAGACAGCTGCCACACAGATGGTGATAGAACACATCTTGCCTGGCACTCTGGGACAACAGGGCTGTGTCCAGGCAGAATCCTCTGTCAGCAGGGAGCCATGCTCATGGCTGTTCCCTGGCATCCTCCCTGCTCTCAGCCTGGGGGCTGTGGCTGAGCAAAGGGACGGCAAGGAAATGTCCCTGCACCCTCCTGGTGTGTGCCTCCCCCTGGCAATGCAGGGTGCAGGACTCCTCAGGCCTCCCCTGCTGCCTGAACACGGAGAGGTCCAAGAGCAGCAGGCACAGGCCAAGAGCAGCTCCAGTGGCTCCCATCCCCTTGCCCACAGCAGCCCCTGTCCCTGCTCTGAGCAGCTCTCTGGGCTGGGTGCCCTCACCAGCTCTGGGCTGGGCAGGGAGTTTTGCTGCCCCAGACACATCTGCAGATCCCTCTGCACTGGATTCCCAACAGAGCAGTGGTTATCCTACCACCAATGTAACCAAATTACACTTCCTTCTGCTTCCTTCAGGATTCCAGCAGAGAGGAGACCCTTGAGAGAGTCCTTGACCTTCATGGGTCTCTCATGAACCATTAACCTGGAAGATGGATGGGGAGAGATCCTGCAGCCTGGCAGAGCTGCTCCTGCATTTCATTTCTGTGTGTGTAACTCAGCTGCTGCCCTGCTCTGTGCCTGCCTCCGTAGCATCCCTGTGCATGGCAGCAGCACAGCAAAGGACGGCATTCCCATATATCTGCTCAGTTTTACAGTCCCTGCCCTTTCTCCTCACACATTTACATAATGGCACTATAATGGAGACGCACAATTCTGCCTTCTTGCTCCAGAACCTGCAAGTGAGTTTGTCACAGTGGCTGCTTCTTTAAAGAAATAATGTTGTAACCTCTGGGAATCACTGACAACACCTTGTAGTACAGCGGTGTCGCTTTTCATCTTGTTTTCCTTTTTTTCAATGTTACGACCTCTAATTTTGCTCTTGGGTTGAAGAAAACCCTTCCCTTCTTGCAGGGCTCTCACATTTTCCCCCCTGAGGGCATGGCTACCTCAGACTGGAGCTTTCCTGTTTGTGGGAAACATTTCTGGGGTGCTTCAGTGCAAGCCAGCCCATCAGTCCCAGAGATCCCCTCCGTGTGTGGGGCTCTGGAGGGGGAGTGCAGCCCCAGAGGAGCATTTGGGTGGTTCCCTTGTTGCAGGTCTGCTGAAGCTCCTGCATCTTCAGGCAGCACTGGTGGTTACAAGCCCAGAGCCCCAGTTTGGAAGGTCTGGTGGGATTTGGTGCTGCACCCCCATCCCCCAGGTCCCAGCTGGCTCTGCCTTGTGCCACTGCCGTGGGCAGAGGCTGGCATGTGGCCACTCTGGGGATGCAGAGGGTTACAGCAGGGCAAATCAGCCATGGCTTGGCTTGGGAGGGACCTTAAATCTCATTTCAGTCCATCCCTGCCATGGCAGGGACACCTCCCACTGTCCCAGGGTGCTCCTAGCCCCAGTGTCCAGCCTGGCCTTGGGCACTGCCAGGGATGCAGGGGCAGCCACCACACCTGTGCCCCCAAGAAATGTTCAGGTAAGGGGCAGCGTGAGCGCCCTGAGTGTGAAATTGCTGCATTTGTGGGAGGGGAGCTGAGCATAAATAAAAGGCTGTTTAGCATTTCCCTTTGTGTGACTAAACATGGAGTGCTGCCTGGATGTGAGATCATTTGGGATGGACAGAAAAGAGAGAGAAGGAGAAAACAAGAAACATGAGATAAGCAGCACAGAGACAGGGATAGAAACGTGGATCATTCCAGCAGCAGGATTAATAATGAATTCCCTGCTCCTGATGTGAAAATGGAATAGGGCTGCTGCTGACAGTAATACATCTTGAAAAGAAAAGCCCCACGATTTCCCATGGATTCCCTCCCTGATAATTTAATGTACCAAAGTGTATTCCCCACGTCACCAAGCAGCTGAGGTGAGCCTGTGGCCAAAGTGGAAAAGGCAGAGTGTGATGCCCATTCCCTGGAGACGTGTTTCCCTGGAGCACAACATCACATTTTCCTGGGCTGGCAGCTGAGTGAGGGCTGCTGTGGGTGCTGTGCAAAGGACACCCACAGACCACCACAGAGCTGGGGGTGCTGCGTGTGGAGCAGAGCTGGGAGCTCAGTGCCAGGAGCTGCTGCAGCGTGGGCAGAGGGTGCCCTGCCCGTCACAGGTGTGTAGGGTGTGAGCAGAGCTGGGAGCCCAGCACTGGGCACTCCTGGAGCATGGGCAAAGGGTGTCCTGTCTGTTCCAGGTGTGGGATCCATGTGGGATCCTGTGTGGGAGTCCTGTGTGCAGGGAGCACACCTGGCACAGGATGGTGTCCTGGATTGCCAAGCAAATTGTATTCTATTTGCATTCTGTAGGGCAGCTGTCTTCTGTCCAGTGGGCAGTTTTCCTTATCTCTTCCACACCCACCCCTCCCTCAGAAGGGGACCTCTGCTGATAACAGCCATTGAATGTCCCTGCATGGCTGATAAGACATCTGCTGATAACAGCCATTGAATGTCCCTGCATGGCTGATAAGAGCAACAGCATCCCATTGGGAGATGGGAGCCCAGAGGGAGGAGCCAAGCATTCCTACCTGGATATAATCTGGAGATTCTGGAAC
>NW_005054303.1:16649246-16656667 GCF_000277835.1 Geospiza fortis | reverse complement strand
ATTTTATCCTTTTATTTTCTTCCCTATTAAAGAACTGTTATTTCCTGCTCCCATATTTTTGTTACCTGAGAGCCCCTTAATTTGAAATTTATAGCAATTTGAAGGGAGAGGTTTGCATTTTTCATTTTAGGGGAGGCTCCTGCCTTCCTTAGCAGACACCTGGCTTTCTAAACCAGGACAGATGGGCACACACACTGTGCCTGCTCCGTGGGCACAGACAGGCAGGGCTGTGTGCCTGGGCAGCTCTGCAGGGCTGGGGCTCCAGGGAATGCCACCCTGCAGGAACAACCCAGGAAAGGCTGGGAGTGTGCAAACCAGCAAACCTGCCTGCAGGTGTGCTCACAGGGTTTGATCTGTGTCCCGTTGAGCTCATGCTCATGAGCTGTCAGCCCAAAGGATGCCCCAGCACAGTTACATCCCATGGTTCTGTGTCCTGCTCCCCACCGGGGTGCTCTGTGGCACCTGGGGTTTGGGAAGGCCGGCCTGCACCAAGGTGTCCCTGGGGTCACTAAATACAGCAGGGGATGCCACCCCAGGCTGTGACTGCTCTGCCCTGGCACAGCCCAGCCCGGGGGCTGCTCCTCCTGAGCCCGCAAATCCCAGTGCCTGGGGGTGCTGAGATCTGCAGCTGGACAGCTGGGTGCTTTGGCTGCTGTGGTTTCTCTGTTTACATGGCTGTTTTGTCCTCAAAATCTCTTCTGACATTTGAACACTCTCAGTCACAAGTTCAACCCTGAGTCTCTGGAAGCAGCAGGGCAATGGGCAGGACTGAGCTGTGAATATCCACAGGGTTTATGCAATTCAAACCTGGCCGTGGGGAGCACGGAATGTGCCCAGTCTGGCCCAGAAGCCTGGCCACCAGGACAGGGAGCCAAGCCATGGTGTGAGGAGAGAGGAGGTGTCCTGGGAAAAACAGCCACTGGAGTTTGCTCTCTGTGATGGGGAAAGGAGAAGAAGCATTTCCCAGGAGCTGTTACTGGGTTAGCCAGCACAAAACACACGTGAATCCCTAAAATATACAGTCCAGCAGTGGAAAAAATGGAGATACCTGCTCCCAATGAGCAGACCCCATTCTCCCATCAGGAAAGTTCCTGTCCAGTTTGCCCATTCCCAGGCTCTGCAGCTGCCTGGCACTGTGGGAAGGTTTTTTAATAAGGAACAACAAAGCCTGAATCATTATCTGAAATCTCATTAAGGATTTGTAAGTGGGACTCTGATGAATTCCGTGCTTGTGTGCAGCTCATGCACAGAGGAACAGGGATTTCCTGCACTGTGCCCTGAAACACAGCCCTTCCCCGAAACCCCACATTTCCACACACACATGTGTCACAGACATGTTTTATGGAAAATCCTTTCCTTAGGATTTGTCCTCCTGAGAAGCTGAGAGGCCTCAGGAACAAAATGCAAACAATGGTTATCTGCTGCTGTGGAATGCAACAGGTGCATCTGTGATTGGCCCATGTGGTTGTTTCTAATTAATGGCCAATCACAGCCCAGCTGGCTCGGACTCTCAGTCAGACACAAGATTTTGTTATCATTCCACTTCTTTTCCTTTGCTTGTAAGCCTTCTGATGAAATCCTTTTTCTATTCTTTTAGTATAGTTTTAATATAATATATATCGTAACATAATAAATCAGCCTTCTGAAACATGGAGTCAGATCCTCGTCTCTTCCCTCATCCTGGGACCCCTGTGAACACCACCACACCGTGTCCTTAGCTGCCTTTTTGCAGTCGGTGCATTCCTTTGCTGCAGGTTTCTCACTGCTGCTCTCTCGCCCCCAGGGCTGGATGCTCCCAGGCACTCCCATCCCAGACGGGGCTCCCCTCCCCTGGGCTGCTCTCTGGGCTCCCTCCCCACCCAGCTATTCCCAGGGGGCTGAAGCACAGCTGGGGAGACAGACATGGGAAGGGCAAGAAGAAAAGAAACCTCTTTTCCTTAGGAAAGGTGGCTGGTGGCCAGCCAGGGACAGGAATTGGGTTTCTGGATCACCTGTGCACCGTGGCACTGGCTGGAAGCTATTCTACCAAAGCCAAAATGGTCTTTATGAACATCCTGCCTGTTCTACTGGCTGCTCCAGCAAGTCCATCCAGTAGCTGCTGTCACTGTGTGGAGTCGGTGAACCTGTTCTGGCTGTCACTGGGGACACATTACCCTCAGGTGGACATGGAATCCCATCCCAGACTGGTTTGGGTTGGGAGGGACCCCAAATCCCACCCAGTGCCACCCCTGCCATGGCAGGGACACCTCCCACTGTCCCAGGGTGTCCCAATGTCCAGCCTGGCCTTGGGCACTGCCAGGGATCCAGGGGCAGCCCCAGCTTCTCTGGGCACCTGTGCCAGGACCTGCCCACCCTGCCAGGGAACAATTCCCAATTCCCAATATCCCATCCAGCCCTGCCCTCTGGCAGTGGGAGCCATTCTCCCTTGTCCTGTCATTCCATGTCTAAAATATTCTATCACCTAATTGTCTCAGCACTAATTATAGCCTGTATTAGCTACAGTTTCTTTTTTAATTTTCTTCTACTATTTTTTCCTTTTTTTAATTTCTGCAAATTGAAATCCAGTTCTTTCAGTCCTGTTCTGCTTTTCCTGTTTGGTCAGAGCACCCCCAAGGATCAGATATCTCATCCCTGTATGTGGGGAGAGCCCTCACTGATGGGTCTCTGTGTGTGTGTGTGTTTATCACATAATGGATGATAACACTGCCACTGCCAGAAACACAGCAAAACTTGAACTTGGCAAGGGGAGGGCTGGAGAGGAGCACACAGAGCTGGGAACACGCAGGTTTATTATTTGAGATATGCCCATGAGTTTGTACAATGTAATGATTTGAAAATACCATTAATTTCCAAATGCGCTGCCTCCTTGGAACACAGGGAAAATGAGAAACAAGAAAAAGAAGAAGATTTAACAAATGCAATTAATCTGGAATTGCTTGGCAGGGTAGGATCGCCATTGATGTATTTAACAAAGAACTAATTAAACAAAATGCAGGCTGAAATAAAAGACGTTATGTAATGCAAATAGCACTGATTAAAAACTGTAGCCTGGAGAACTCAGCCTGTGTAGATAAATCACAGACATGTGTAGTTGTGTCGAGATCAGGCTGTAACAGAGCTCCAGCCCCAGAGGGAAGATGTCCTTTGGAAGGCCTCCAGCCCCCAGTGATGGAATGATGAGTGCATCCAGCAGGGTCCTGTCTCCCCTGGCAGGGCAGAGTCACCCTGGGGCGGGACGGGCCTGGGGCTCCTGGGGCTCCCCAGCACGTCCAGGGCCCTGCAGGAGCCACCCACTGCCATGAGAAGAACAGTTGCCCATTTTTTTGAAAAGGTTGCAGAGTTCACAGGTTGGGCCAGTTGCTGCCGGGGTGGAGTTCTGACTGTTTGCTGTTGATGGTTTCATGTTGTAATCAGCTGTTGTTAATAGTTTTTCGTTAACCACCTGTCGTTGATGGTTAAGAATTCCCCCTTTTGTCGAGTGGCACCCTGTTGCTTCCTGGAGGATGGCACCTGGACGGTGAAGAGCAGGGGACATCGGGGCTGGCATGCAAATGACATTAGGCTTGGCATGCAAATGACATCGGAGCCAGCATGCAAATGAAGAAGCCCCTCACCAAACCTAGCCAAAAACCACTAAAAACAACAAGCCAACACGGAATTGGCAGATCAAAGTGATGTCTAGACATGAGGAACAGAACCCAGTATCCGCCAAGACCCTTTTACCCCCTCGCCCTAAAAGATGTCGGCTGGACAGAGGACCTCGAATGTTGAACCAAGAACCAAGGGAATTTCCTGGTGCTCTTGTGATGTTGGAAGCCCCAGCTCTGCCCACAGACCAGCTGACAAAGCTGCTCTCTTCCTCCTCCTCTGAGTCACTCCTGGGAGCAGCGGTGGTGTGAACATGACCCGTCGGTTCTTCCCACCTGAGCTGGTTTTTAATAAAGGCATTTAAAAGGAGAAAGATCTGCCCTATTTATTTCACCCATGGTCTGATCAGGGAATTGGGGGCGAAGGTGTTCCTGCAGAGGGGAAAGGGCCTGAAGGGCAGCAGGAGAGCAGGAACCTGCCAGCAAGGCAGCTCTTGTGGGGTTTGGAGCTGGTGCAGAACCTGAATGAAACCCCAAATACCACGGACAATGTCCTGTCTGTGTTCACTGCAGTGTTTGGGGTCAGGCAACCCTGCTAGACACAGGCTGCCAGTGTGGATGGTGAGAGACCCATCTCACCCTGCTCCAGGGCCAGGAAGGGTTACCTGGAGCAGCTCTGGCACAGAGGACATTGAGGAATACTGAATTTCAGACAAAGGCAATGCAGCCCCTGGAAAATGGCCCTTAACCCAAATAAATGAAAACAACCACACAGTAACCTCCCCAATTACTCGCCTTGCACTAGGAAGAATCCCATCAGGATTCCTCATCACTTCATTTATCATCCCCACAAAAACCCCTCCAACAACCATACCCCTCTCCATTAAAATAACTTCCCTGGTTGTGACAGCCCTAGGCATTGCTTTAGCCCTAGAAATCTCAAAAATAGCCCAAACACTCATCCTCACAAAACAAACCCCTCTCTCACACTTCTCCACATCACTAGGGTACTTTAACCCCTTAATCCACCTCCCAAGCATAGCTAACTGCCTCAGCGGAGGACAGAACATTGCCTCCCACCTAATCGACCTTTCCTGATACAAAATGTGGGGCCCAGAATGTGGGGCTGGTCCAGCACAGCAGGAAAGGAGCCAGCTGCACCCCCTGCCCAGCCCAGCCGGGCTCGGCCGTGTTTGTCACTTCTGCATTTGATGTCTCAGCTCACTGCGCCCAGGCCACAGGATCAGTGTGAATGATCAGTCATTGTCCAGGGCTGGATGAATGTCATTGTGGTGTGGAGTTAATCCTTGCCTTGTGCCTGCCTGCTGGGTCAGCAGTGCTTGTTTTACCCCTCAGAGCCCCAGAGATGTGCTGCTCCATGCCACCCGTCCGGCGCTCCTGAGGAGGTGGCACAGGTGGTGGCACAGGTGGTGGCACTGTCAGCTGCTGAAGTGACACAGGTGGTGACACAGGTGGTGGCACTGTCAGCTCCTGAAGAGGTGGCACAGGTGGTGGTGCTGTCAGCTGCTGAGGAGCTCTTTTTCCCTTTTCCTTTTTTTTTTTTTTTTTTTGTTTTTGTTGGTTTGTTTGTTTTATGTGCATGTGTGCTTTGGGGATTTTTTTTCCTTCTGCATCCTGTCACAACACAGTGATTGATCCCCAAGTTTGGTGGCAGGCAACCAAGAGGGGATCAAACATCCCTGGTGCTTCTGAAGCACCTCAGCTCCAGAAGAGGTGACACAGGTGGTGGCAGTGTCAGGTCCTGAGGAGGTGACACAGGTGGTGACACAGGTGGCGGCACCATCAGCTCCAGAGGAGGTGACACAGGTGGTGGCACCCTCAGTACATGCTTGTAGACACCTGTGGAGGCAGGGAAGGGCCGTGCAGTGTCACTGGGGTCACACAGCCTCGAAGCAGACGTTGCCACGTGCTGATGTTTGGTTTGTCCTCCCACAGATGGCTCTGGTGTCCCCAGGGCAGCCCCTGACAGCAGCTGCTGAGCTCCTGCTGGGGCCAGCTGGATCCAGTGCCCCCAGAGCCCCAGAGCTGGGTGCTCCAGCCCCTGCCCTCCTGTGCAGCCCAGGGAGCTGGGCTGGCTCAGCCTCTCCAAAGGAGAGGGGAGAGCTCTGGGGAGGGAGGGTGTGGGAACCCAGGACATTCCTCTGGATGCCCTGGAGGATGTGAGACCCTGTTAAGGGGCTCAGAGACCCTGGCACAGAGTCCAAGACCCCTGTGCCTTTGATTTAGCCCTTGGAAAAAACAATTACCAACCTTTATGTGAAGGATTACAAGCCATTAAAGTTTAAGTAGATTGATAGTGAATTTATCACAGACTGAAAAGTAGATTTTGGGGTTTTTAGAATGGGGGTTCAGGGGGCAAGATGGAGGGATCTGGGCATGTCCAGCCTTTCTCCTTCTTCTTCTTGGCCTCCATCTTCTGCTGTGATGGTGGCACTTCTGGATTGGTTTAGAGTAGAAGCTCACTGTCTAACATAAGCGATAGGTATTGGGAAGTAATTGTAAATATTGTACACGTTTTTAGTATAAAAAGATAACACCACCCTGGGGACAGGCAGAGTGCCTTTGACTGTCCTGCAGAACAGACCTTGGCAGGGCAGAGAAAGAATTTTATAGATAAGGAACAATAAACAACCTTGAGAACGAGAACTGAAGAGCTCTGACTCCTTCTTTGACCACCAGGCTGGGAAAAGAGGCTTTGTGACACATCTGGGGATCACTGTGAGCAGCAGGGACCCCGAGAGGAGGGCAGGGTGGAGCAGGGCTGGCAGGATCACACCAGAGGGATGTGGAGGACCAGCCTCCCTGCAGCACCACAGCTCCAGGGCACACTTGGTGACAGCCCCAGGAGCCAGCTGACACCGAGGCACTCAGGGGACAGCTAGCCTGAGCCTGGGCTCAGCTGCATCCAACTGGTCATTAAAAATGAATGGGTGCATCTGAGAAGGATCACATTCCCTGTGCTGGGATCACTACTATTCCCTGCAGTAGTAGTAGCAGTCTGCTGTCCTGTCCTCTTCTCCATATGGTCACTCCTCTGTTCCTGTGCACTGAAAACACACTCATTCTGTGTTTTCACCCACATTTCCTCCTTATTGATTCCTCTTCAGACAGAAAGTCTGAAGTCTGGAGGCTTTCAATAGGGAAAGGAAGCAGCTTAGTGAGAGCAGCTCCTTGGTGATCCTTGGCCCCAGCTCCATGGAAATTCCCCTTCCCAGCTGCTTTAGATGCACCTGCACTCTTGAGGTCCACTGATCCTTTTTCTTTTGTCCATCTTTCATCCTGATCCTTTCAATGTTTTGAAACTCAAAACATTTCAGTTTTGAGCCTCTGGGCTGGGCTCATGTCCTGTGCTGCTGTTGGTCCATGCCAGCACAGGGCTGAGGGAGCTCTGCTCTGCTCTGCTGTGACTCTGTCTTGGTTTGGAAAGCCAGAAGTCTGCTAAGGAAGGCAGGAGCCTCCCCTGAAATGGAGAATGTGAACCCCTCCCTCCAAATTGCTGTAAAATTTAAATTAAGGGGCTCTCAGGCAAAAATATGGAAGCAGGAATAACACTTTTTATTAAGGAAGAAAATAAAAGAATAAAATAAACAATGCAGTAAATTAAACCAGCACTGCCAGAGTCAGAACCCAAGCTGACACCCTGTGGGTTAGGGTGCTGGCAGCAGTGCCATTGGAATTGTGGCTCAGCCCTCCTGCAGTGTCAGGGGTGGTTCTGCTGGAGCAGGGATCCTGGAGAAGGGTGCAGTCTCTGCCTCTGGAGATCCAGGGGAAGAAGAGGCAGCTGCTGCTCCCCTGGGGGATCCAGTGGAGAAG
>NW_005054303.1:16634896-16649163 GCF_000277835.1 Geospiza fortis | reverse complement strand
CTGCCACACAGCTGGTGATAGAACACATCTTGCCTGGCAATCTGGGACAGACTCAAACACAACAGATGGGCTTTGGCACACAAACACCTTAGCTGCACTGTATCATCCCTGTCCCCACTCAGTCTGCAAAAGCAAAGTGAGGGGTGGATGTAGAAGATACCAACTTCCAGTGGCATTTCCTCACAGAAATTTATGGCTGAGCTATCTGTGTCCCATCTTGGTGGAACACTTTGCGAGATGACTGTTAATATAATTTTGTAGGTGTTCTGGCCAATCAGAGCAGTACAAGGTTCCGTGCTTTGCTGCTGAGGTGACAGTAAGGGAAAGGAAATATTTCTCCAGAGGTGGAAACTCTTTAAATCTCAGATTTCTATGCTTTTGTGATATGAATTTCTCACAGATTAAACATTCCCAGTCCTACCCAGGCTGATTCCTGACTGTGACTGGTGTGCAGTCACAATTCTCACAACACTTTGTCCTTGCTTTACTCACACCCCCCATGCTGGAAGATGTGCTGAATGTCTGCAGAGTCTGCAGGTGGAAATGAGCCAGGGGAGCCTTAGGTGTCCCCTGTGCTCTGTCCTCACTCAGCAGGGCCCTGGCACAGCTGGCAATGGCCAAAGCCACTGCAGTGGTGCTGGCACTGTGCTCTGTCCCCTGTGCTCTGTCCTCACTCAGCAGGGCCCTGGCACAGCTGGCAATGGCCAAAGCCACTGCAGTGGTGCTGGCACTGTGCTCTGTCCCCTGTGCTCTGTCCTCACTCAGCAGGGCCCTGGCACAGCTGGCACCTGCCTAAGCCACTGCAGTGGTTGGCACTGGCACACGGGGGCTGGCTTGCTGTGGAACACCCATGGGGAACACTGGGAGTCCACTCATGGAATAGAATCACAGAATCTTTCAGGTTGGAAAAGACTCTAAGACCACTGAGTCCAACCCTTCCCCAGCCCTGCCAAGGCCACCACTGATCCCTGTCTCCAGGTGCCACCTCCACATGGCTTTAAATCCCTCCAGGGATGGGGACTCCACCTCCTCCTGCTCCTTTTTATTTTAACCTTTCCATTTTTGTTCCTTTCCTAGGGAGATGTTGTAGCTGAGCCTTTTGCCTGGGAACTCCCTTCACAGGTAATCTGGGTGTCTGCTCCTATTAGAAATGGTGCAACAAATCCAAATTATGTGCAGCACTGCATCAACTCCAGGCTGGAGCAGGAGCTCGCTTTTGTTTTTTCCATTGCTTTTTGATTTTTAAATTTGTTTTGGTGAGATGAAATGTAGAAAGAAGAAAGCGATCCTAAAGGAATTATGACTCATGGAGATTAGATAAATAAGACAACTACAAAAGCCATGCTAAAAAGCAGTTTTGCATACAAGTCCTAAAAACTGTCTGGTGGTTTGTAATTCCATCATGTGAAGGCAAAGCCGTTTCTGAGACAAAGATTTGGGTAATAAGTATGCACTTGAATTTTAGTTAAGAAAATAATATGTCCTGAGGGTACATATTCTTGCAATCATTTGGCATGCATGCCGTGTTCCTTTGGAGATGAGGAACTGCTGGTATGTGACAGCTGACTCCAGAAACTCAGAAAATTAATAAGGGGATGTTCCTGGAGCACGGGCTGTATGGAGAGGCCAGGCTGCTCAGCCCAGGGGTGCTGGGGGAGCAGAGCAGTGACTGGGTCTGGGGGATGCTGGACCAGCCCCTGGACGCACAGCCAGAGCCCACCAGGCACGTGGGGCAGCAAAACTGGGGCTTGACAAAAGGGAGAGTGATGCATCCTCGGGGAAATCACAAAAGCAATTTGTTCACCAGTTTTGTTGCTGAGCTTTTGTCAAAAAAAAAAAAAAAATTGAGCTCTGCTTAGCAAATGTTTCTGTTACTCCAGTAATGGTTTTTGTGGGAATTGAACAAAAACCAAGTGACAGAGTTAAATGGCAGCTTGAGAGCTGGTGGTTATTGCCTCAACAGGGAAAGGGGTCTCGGGTGACCCTTTTCCTCTGGAAAACGCTGCTGTTGGCTGTGTTTGATCCACGGCTGAATAAAACATGATCTGCACTAATTGGAGCACACTTCTGCCCCCAGGAGCCCTGCTCTGCGGGCCCTGCTGGGGGGTCCTGAGGGGCCTGGGGCAGGAGGAGGCTGAGAGACCCAGAGCTGCAGGCTGTGGGACCCTGCCCTGGGGCAGGAGGAGGCTGAGAGACCCAGAGCTGCAGGCTGTGGGACCCTGCCCTGGGGCAGGAGGAGGCTGAGAGACCCAGAGCTGCAGGCGGTGGGGGACCCGGCCCTGGGGCAGGAGGAGGCTGACACCCCCAGAGCTGCAGGCTGTGGGACCCTGCCCTGGGGCAGGAGGAGGCTGACACCCCCAGAGCTGCAGGCTGTGGGACCCTGCCCTGGCACCCGGGAGCAGGGTCATGTGCCAGGGTCCCCACAGGGACACCGAGCAGTGGGACAGACGGATGGACAGCCTGGGAGGGGACCCAGCCCCAGCCCTGCTCTGGCCACAGGGGACACCATCTGTCCCACCTGGCTCACAGCTGGAGCTGGGGTGGCACCAGAGGGAGCAGAGCCACGAGCTGGGCTGGCCCCGGAGCCCTGGGCTGGCCATCCCTTGTGCCCTGGCTGGGCAGGGCTGGGCTCCAGCCCAAGGAGCAGGGATGCAGAGGCATGCCCAGCTGCAGGGCTGTTGCTGAGCCTGTTCTCCTGGCAGCTGGGCACCAGGCTGTGCTGCAGCAGGAAAATCAATCTCATTTCCAAGCTCTGGGCTGCAGCCCCCCAGGGGCCCAGCCCCATCGCTGCCAGGTGCTGCTGCATTGCAGGGCAGGAGTGTCCTGGCTGCAGGAAACCCTGCCCTGGAGAGGAGAGGGATGAGGAAACACCAGCCCAGGTCACCTGAGAGTGTTCCACAGGCAGGAGCTGCTGACCTGAGCCTGCACTACAGGAGGGCAAAGGGTTAACGAGTGGTGGTGCCTCTCTGTCAGCAGTGCCAGCCCTGTGCTCCAGCTGGGGGCTGGGGGCCAGGGACCAGCTGGTGCCTGGCATGGGTGACGGGTGCCCTCCCTGCCCAGCCTGGTGTGGATTTTGGGCACCCAAAGCTGTGCAGGCTCTGGGCCGTGTTCCAGGGGAGCTGGGGACGCTCCCTGGGCAGGGAAGGGAGAGGGTGGGGAGCTGTGGCTCCAAATCAGCTTGTGGTGAGTTACCAAGTGCACAGGGAACGTTTCTCCTCCTTTTCCCCACAGCGGGACACAGCTCAGGCTCTGCAGAGCCCCTTCCTGCTCCATGTGCATTGTGCAGAGCAGAGAGGGGCAGGGCTCATGCCCCAGCTCTGCCCCATGCCTGCACACCTTCTCCCTGTCCCCAGTGCTCTCAGGTGCTCGGCAGCTCTGGTTATGTTGGGAAGGCACAGCAGGCCAGGCGTGTTTGCTTTGCTGCCTTTGCAGCCGGCAGGCGGTGGGAGGCCTCGTGCCCTGCAGCGGTGGGCAGAGCTGGCACTAACCCCGTGTCCTGTGCTGGCGACAGCAGAACCCCACCAGGCCCATTTCCTGGAGCACTGGCTCCTCTCTGGGTGATCTTCTGAGTCTTTATTCAATTCTGATTCCTAAAGAGAAGAGTCTGTGGCAGGCCTAGGTGAGCAGGCTGGCTGTTGCTGGCTCTGTGTTCTCACTGCTGCGCAGCCACAGACACTCCAGGGATGTCACAGGGGTCTCAGGCCTGCCTGGGCCTCTCTGCATGGCTAGGCCTGAATATTTAAAAAACAGATTTACATATGTTAAGCTAGTCACTGTTTCAAATACAAATACACTTAGCCATAGAATTAAAGGGGCCACTAAAGATCCTGATGGATTTGGGGACGATCTGTACAGATTTCTAACACTTCTCACTGCACCAAAGGCCACCGTGCTTCCAGCCCAGGGGTCAGCAACGCCTTTGCTACCCAAGGAGTGTTCAGCCCTTTGGAGGAAGGGAAAATCTGGGATAATCCTGCATGGAGTAGTGATGGGAATGCAGACAGACATGCTGCAGACTGCTCCAGCTTTAATGAGGGCCAGCACAGGAAGGACGGGCTGGAGCAGGAGAGCTGCAGGTTCTGCACAGGAGGGGTGACATGGCACCACCTGCACCTCTCCCTGCTGGGTGCCCCTCCAGTGGGGCTGGGTGCCCCCTGTGTTCCCTGAGGGCAGCCACAGAACCACCATTTCTTACCTGAATCTCATTTTCCCCCACTAGCAGCATCTTTTATTGCACTGTGGTTTGACTTGGCTGATTTTACAGCTGACACTGTGCCAAGGACCAGCTGGGCAGACACAGAGTCTCTCCATGGAATCCAGAGTGGGCAGGGTCCTCCAGGATGGACTGCTCCAGCCTGCCCAAGCTGCATCTGGAAAGGCCCCAGATCCAAAAGCATTCCCAGACTGTTGCTGCACTGTTTTGGCATGGCCTGCACCTGATGATGCAGCTCTGTCCTGGATTTCCAGGGTGGGTTTGGAATCTCCTCTCAGAGCCCATGGTTATGAACCCAGCCAGAGTGGGCACCGTTCCTCTCTCAGGTGCTGCAAAGCCCAGCCTGACCCACCAGGGTCCTGTGGGTGCTGTGCCAGGGCGGCAGCAGTGCCTGGCAGCTGGGTTTGTCAGGGTGCTGTGCCAGGCTGCTGGCTCCGCAGCTGTGCCAGGCTGCCAGGGGGGCTGCCCTGCTCTGGGGGGCTCTGGGGGGCTCTGGCCAGGCTGCCCTGCTCTGGGGGGCTCTGCAGGGCTCTGCAGGGCTCAGCTTGATCAGGGTGCAGCTCCTGGCATGGTTTCTCTCCTGAGGGACGCTTGTCTCCAGCCATCTCTCGCTGACTGCAGGAGACAAGGATCAGGCCAGCAGAAGTGGTTTGCAAGCCACAAGCGCCTCCAGGTCAGCTGCTGGAGCACGAGGAAATATTTATCCATCATCTGTATGGCAGAGAGGGATGCTGCTGCCGCGGACATTTGTAAACTGTCATTTACAGCAGCCTCCTACCTTCCCTGAGGTGATGGGTATCACCACGAAGGGAGGGAATTTATCAGATTCACACTTCTAACTCACCATTACTCATCTTCCTTTCTAATTCCAAACCCCATGTCCTGATTTGAAAAATGGAAAAGTCAACAGGGCTGCAATGTCCACCTGCTGCTGCTCCTTTCCTTTAGCACCTCTCATGTGGAAATGCGGATTTTCAGCTGAATTACAGCTCATCAGGCGTGGGTGTGCAACAACTTCGTTTATTTATCTCAATTTATCAGAAGCCAGCAGTAGATAAAATGGGAATAACAGGCCACCCACCCGGGTGCGTGTTTGCTGTGGTGGCTCAGGGGCTGCTGCGGAGCTCGGAGCTGTTCCTGCAGCCGCGGGATGTCCTGGGGGGAAGGGGCTCTCCAGGGTGCTGAAACAGAACCGCAGAGTCGTTTGTTTGGGAGAACATCCAGCCCAACCCTTCCCCGGCTGTGACGGCGTTCACAGGGTCCCAGGATGAGGGAGGAGACGAGGATCTGACTCCATGTTTCAGAAGGCTGATTTATTATTTTATTATATATATTATATTAAAACTATACTAAAAGAATAGAAGAAAGGATTTCATCAGAAGGCTAGCTAAGAGTAGAAAAAGAAGGAATGATAACAAAGGCTTGTGGCTCGGACAGAGAGTCCCAGGAGGAAAAATCCCAAGGAAAGGATTTTTCATAAAACACATCTGTGACACCAGCCCTGCCAAGGCCACGCTGACCATGTCCCCAAGTGCCTCCCACATGGCTTTAAACCCCTCCAGGGATGGGGACTCCGCCCCTGCCCGAGCAGCTGTGACAGGGCTGCACAGCTCCTTTTGGGCAGAAATTTTTCCCCATGTCCAATACAAACCTCCTCAAAACTTGCAGCCAGGATGGACAATAAAAAAAACCTTTTTAGCTAAATAGTAAGCTGAGGAACCTCACTCTTTGTATGTTTTTGAGTGTGATTTCCCCTACAGTTGGTTGCTCCTCTTTTCTGGAGTGACATTCCTGTGAGCTCCCATGGAGCAGTGCTTTGGCCAGCCCCTGTCCTGGATCCTGCTAGGTGAGTTCATCTCCTTTGCTGCTTGGAAACCACAGGAGTGTTTGCTTTCTCTTGGTGCATTATTCCTGCTCCCAGGACAGGCCTGAGCTCTCTTAAAGCAGAAACTCAGGTGTGAGCACTCTCTTTCCATGGTCAAAATTTGCTGCCTGTGGATGTATTTTGAAACCCACATGTCCCTGGTTTTACTGCTCCTTCTTCCTCACTCAGCCTTCCTGGCACCAGTGATGAAATGAAGTCCTGGAACAGAAGTCTAAAATACTAATACATCCGTCTATCTATCTATCTATCTATCTATCTATCTATCTATCTATCTATCTATCTATCTATCTATCTATCATCTATCTATCTATCTATCTATCTATCTATATTTCAAGATCTCTGGTTTGTATATTTTCTTCTAAGGAGAACTGACCAATGCAATAATCCTGCCACAGAAACAGATTTTAAAATGTATCAAATTTTTTGTCCATCCGAATATTTGTCTGTTACCTAATCTTGCATTACTTTACTCCCTTGAAGATGGTGAACTACCCATCATTTACATGTTCTGTTTTCTGGCTTCTATTAAAACATATCTGCAAAGGGAAAGCGTTATGAGAGAACTGGAGCAACCCGTGAAAGCTTTAACATCTGCCCTAGCAAAGTTCCCATCATACCCAGCATCTGTTTCACCAGTGTAAGGACACAATGAAATCTGCAGGGTATTGTCCTATTTGAATTTTAATATCTTTTCATTTCTTGTTTCTCCCTTGTTTGCTTGTTTTTGAAAGAGTCGGCAGCACACAAATATAGGGTTGTAAATGAGAAAGTGAAAGGTTTGTCGATACTTTCACTCTCAGGGGATTGAGGTTCTTCCATTTTAATTACACTTAAGTCAGGCTCCCCACACACCCTGTGCTGGATGTTTTTCCTAATATTATATAGGGGAAAATGCAGCAGCATCTGGTGCCTTCCTGACAGGTTCAATTGATTGTAGCAGGAATGAGAAGCAGGGCTGGTCTGGAACAAGCTTTCATTGATTGCTGGATGGCATCCACTGCAGGAGGAATTTGAAACAACAGCAGGTTCAGGAGCCAGAGCCAAAAAGGAAAAAGAAGCTGATGTCGGAGTTTCCAAAGGGTTTTGTCCCAGCCTTGCATTTTACCATCTTTCAGTGGTGCAGCAGCCATGGTGAATGGGATTTTTATTGCTCCTTTTATTTTGTTTTAAATTATATGTTTTAAATTTTAACTAAGATTAAAACCAGGTTTGCCAAATTTACCAATAAAATTGATGTGTTAGAAGGGTTCTTTTTTTTTCTCAGAAATATGGCACTTCTGACCAAAGTGATTAGATAAAGGACATTATCTTCCCTGCTATCTGCGCTGGCTAAATCCTCAGAGCATCTGAATGAATCAAGAGGCTTAAAATCTATTGTGTGATGTTATCACTAAGTACCTATTGTGTAGCCAGTATCAATACATACTCCTGTGTATCAAGGGTCTGTGGTGTGGTTTTATCTCAGTGTGGATCAGGATGTGGCAGGCCCTTCTTTTTGTCCCCAAAGTTTAACAGAAAAGAAGGAAATCATCGATGTTCCCCGTTAAAGTGCACCTGAGCAATTGCTGCGCTGTGTGCTCCTGTTTGTAGGGGAGGTGCAGCTAAAGGAACCTGGGCGCTGCTGCAGCCTCCTAGGAGAGGCTCAAAGGCACTGCCCCCCAAATGCCCCTGCCCCTGTTCCCCCTGCCCCCCTGCACCCCTCAGACCCCTGGGCAACAAGAGTGACACCAATTAAATGCTCCCACTCCTCCAGTCTGTCCCAAAAGGTGGTTTGGGGGATTCTCATGGCATTTGTTACCAGTGAAGAACAAGGGATGGAGGGACAGGAGCCAGGGAATGGCTCCCAGTGCCAGAGGGCAGGGATGGATGGGAGATTGGGAATTGGGAATTCCTGGCTGGGCTGGAATTGCCAGAGCAGCTGTGGATCCCCTGGATCCCTGGCAGTGCCCAAGGCCAGGTTGGGCATTGGGGCACCCTGGGACAGTGGGAGGTGTCCCTGCCATGGCAGGGGTGGCACTGGGTGGGATCTGAGGTCCCTTTAACCCAAAACCTTCTGGGATTCTGGGATTCTAAGGGAAGGATCAGCTCAGACCTGGGACTGTGCTGGGTTAGGCTTAGGCCAGTGACACTGCACAGGTCTTGAATCCTGAACATCTGTGCAGAGCTGGGACTTGGCCTCTGTGGAAGTGTTGAACCTTCATGAGCTGGTTTGTGAATTTGGGACGATGGGGGAGGAGGCTGGCAGGATTAAGATCTGTGATTCTGCTGTAACTAGCAGTGATAGCAGCTCAAAGAGATGTTGTGTGCATTTTTATGATATCATTTTCTAAAGTACCACTATTAAAAATATGCCACCCATTGTACATTCCAGCAGAAGATGTGTGTGCCGTTCTAAGGTAACTTAGAACTGTTTATTCTGTGTTATCTTTTCAATGAAAATGAAGATACAGAGAATCTTTGTGAATCTTTACTGCAGTGAAAAATACCCCTCATCCTTTGAACCATCACAGACTGACATCCCACATCCCAATGTCCTTATCTTACATTCCAGTCTGAAATGTATTAGTGTAGGATAATAATGGCTTATTTTTTCACAGGATACACATAAAAGGAAATGTATAAGCAACTTTCACTTCATTATCACTCTGCTATTTCTGCTGTGAATGGTCCATAGCAAAAAAAAACAAGAAACGATCATTTTAATTTCTGTACTGCTTTCTTTTCCAGTTTTATGCTTCTTCCACTCATTAAAAGCAACCCTTCTCATTATCTAACAACAAAGATGCACTAATATTTCATGTTTGTCTCTGCACTTAGCAAAGCATTGGCTGGCAATACACTGAGGGGCAAAGGACATCTGCAATGCCCTCCCTGTGCTGCTTTGGCATGGCCCTGGCACTGACATGGAGACCTTTGGTGATGGACAATGCCTTTGGAGATGCCTTTGGGGATGCCTTTGGTAATGCTTTTGGTGATGCCTTTGGTGATAGACAATGCCTTTGGTGATGTTGTTGGAGATGGATGATGCCTTTGGTGATGCCTTTGGTGATGGGCAATGCCTTTGAGGGTACCTTTGGTGATGCCATTGGTGACACCTTTGGTGATACTTTTGGTGATACCTTTGGCGATACTTTTGGTGATACCTTTGGCGATGCCTTTGGGGATGGATGATGCCTTTGGCAATGCCTTCAGTGGTGCCATTAGTGATACCTTTGGCAAGGCCTTCAGTGGTGCCATTAGTGATACCTTTGGCAAGGCCTTCAGTGGTGCCATTAGTGATACCTTTGGCAAGGCCTTCAGTGGTGCCATTAGTGATACCTTTGGCAATGTTGTTGGTCATGCCTTTGGTGATACCTTCAGTGATGTTCTAAGCAATGCCTTTGGTGATGTTGTTGGTGGTGCCTTTGGTGATGTTGGTGACGCCTTTGGTGATGCCTTCAGTGGTGATGCCTTCAGTGATGATGTTGTTGGTGATGCCGTTGGTGATGTTGTTGGTGGTGCCTTTAGTGGTGCCTTTGGTGATGTTGGTGATGCTGTCAATGATGCCTTCGGTGATGCCTTTGGTGATGCTGTTGGTGATACCCTTCTGCAGCTGGCTCAGGTGGGCATGACCCCACTGCTGCTCGTGGCTGAGCAGGTTGGATGGAGCAACCAAGGGGCCCAAAATCACGCACACCTCACACACACAGGGGTGTGTCCTGTTGCATGTTCCAGGTCCTGCAGGAATGACATCCAGGGTCTTCCATCACACTGGGGTTTGTCACGGTCTTGCCAGTCAAGAGCTGGGCACATCCAGGTGCCAGTGCTCAGGCATGGATAACCATCATTCCAAGTTCCTGATTGAACACTGCCCTGTCCCCGCAGTCAGGTTCAATAAATGTGTCAGCTAGGAAAAGAGCCTGTTCCCGGTTTATTCTCATGCAAATATCGAACCGTTGGCACTCTGGCTGCAGGAATATTCAGTGCCTCTCTCACAAAAGGCTCCTTAGTTCTGTCCCTCTCCAGGCTGCCTGGCTCCCGGGGGTGATGGGCGGTCGGGAGGGCAGGAGAGCTCCTGCCTGGACACCCTCCACCCTCTTCAGAGGGGAGGGCGCCCATCCTTGGGCTGGGTGTGTGGAAATTCCTGTCCAGGGAAGAGGGCTGGGAATCTTCCTCCCGGTTTAATGACTGAAATTGTTTGGCTCTCTATTTAGTAAGATATTTGCATGCGTGAGTCCCTCAGTCCTGCCTGTGTTCCTTAACAGCCACTTACTGTGGCCAATTTCTGACTATTACAGTAATTTCCTGTCCTTGTTCCTCTTTCCAATCCAAAATTCCACCTGACGAGCTCATTTTCAGTTGCCTGGCGTCAGGTTCTCAGACAGCTTTTGTATCCCTGGCCTGGCAGAGCTGGGTTTGTGCTTGGGGTCACTGAGCTCAGAGGGATTTCCAGCCCGGTGAGGCTGTGGTGCTGTGGTTCTGCTCCTGGCTGAGGGCAGAGTGTGATGGCTGTAGGACCTGGGGCTGGATCCGTGCAGGGTCTGGGATTTGGCTGTTGGGAGCACTGATAAATGCAGGAGGGCACAGGGGGGAGGCTGCTCTGCTAAAATAAGGCTGTGCAGAGGCAGATCCTGAGAGGGGGACGGTGACTTTGATCGTGCCAAGGTCCTCCCCTGCACACTGGCTCAGGGGTAAAACTCCCCCACCCCGGGGAGGGATCAGGACATGCACAGGGAGGGCTGAACCTCTCCATCCCTTCCTGTGGGGCACAGCTGGCTCAGCTTCACTGAGTGAGAGGCAGCTGCCATGGCTTAGAAGGTGGCAGAATGCAGAGGAGGTGAGGCAGTACCCTTTAGTGTCATTTCACCCTTTGGGTTTGGAAAATAGCTGGAATTTTTGTTATTTTTCATTTTATGGGATTTTTGGAAACTCTTTTGCCCTCATCCCTGGCAGTGTCCCAGGCCAGGTTGGGCACTGGGGCTGGGAGCAGCCTGGGACAGTGGGAGGGGTCCCTGCCCATGGCAGGGGTGGCACTGGGTGGGCTCTAGGGTCCTCTCCAACCCAAACCAGTTGATGATGCTAAAATTCTATGATTAAAAGCCATGGCAGTTGCACATCTGGCTTGGAATGGTCTGACACAGGACTTTCAAAATCCAACAGAAAAGACAATTGCTAGATGTTAAATTCTGCCCCTGCAGAGATGATACTAGAGGGAGTCCTGTGAGAGAGCGCAGCCCTGGGCCTGGGACATTTCTGCAGTCAGACATTTCTTGCAATCAATGACTCTCTCCACTTCCAGACTTGGCTCTTTCACTCCCACGTTCACTTTTTTTAGTGTTTTGTCATTGTGTGTAGCAGCTGAGCAAGCACGATGAACTTCTTAGTAAGGTACTGTTGGAAATTACTGATTTTCTTTGCAAAGGAGTTCAGCTTATTTTAGTGGGAGACTGGCTCATTTGGAAAATAAAGTTCTGGGCAAATGACTCGTCAGAAGGGCTGAGGAGGATTGTGAAGCTGTAAAACATAGCAGCTCCTGTTCACAGGCAGCTGAAGGTGAGAAAAATTTCTCATATGCCTCACAGTTATTAAAATATCAAGTATCCTTCCCTGCCAATTATGTAACCCCTGTGCCACAAGGGCAAATTATTTTAATTATAGGATTGTTGCATGTTCAGAGAATATAATTTCTTTTGAAAATAAAATAAGCTGAAACTCAGGCTTTTCAGAGGGAAAGAAAAAGGTTAATTGCTCTGAGCTAGAGACTTGTGCTGAGGGGAGGTGGGATGCTCAGAGAAAATTCAGCAGGTCTGGCAAGGAACCCTGAACTTCAGTTAAATACAGGTTAGGTTGATTCAGTGCTGCCTTCTCACAGTTATATTATATTATTGAGAGAAAAGGGTCATTAGTGGCTGTCGTGCAAACCACGGGAGCAGAGAAAGGGAAAAGGATATTTTTGCAGCTGGAACAGAGATGAGAAATGTCACCTGTACCTGAGGGCAGGCAGTGCCAAGGTCGTGGTGCCCAACCCCAACGCTGATCACTAGGCTAGGAACCTGGCCTGGGTCTGCGTTTAATTTCGCATTCTGGGCCTTTGGAGCTGCTTGTCCAGCCCATGGCTGCAGGGATGGTCTGGTCTGACACTCCCAGGTCCCTTTGGTGGGAGCCAGGAGGAGCCCAGCTGCCTGGGCTGGTGCTGAGGGAACGGTCCTGCTGCCCAGAGGGGATGGAGAGGGAAGGGAAGAGCCAAGGGAAGCTCTTGGTTCTGGCTGGCAGCTTCCCTGGGGCTGGGAGTGACCCTGAGTGGTGCTGGGGATGTCACTGCAATCGTTCTGTTGGCTCTGGAACACTGTCCCTGGAGCATGTATTTGGGATTAGGATGAGCAGCATGGTCCCTGGAGGATGTGTTTGGTAATGGGATGGGCAGCACGGTCCCTGAAGGAGGTGTTTGGGATTGGGATGAGCAGCAGGGTCCCTGGAGGATGTGTTTGGGCACAGGATGAGCAGCAGGCTCCATGAAGGAGAGTTTGGGATTGGGATGGGCAGCACAGTCCCTGAAGGAGGTGTTTGGGATTGGGATGAGCAGCAGGGTCCCTGGAGGATGTGTTTGGGCACAGGATGAGCAGCAGGCTCCATGAAGGAGAGTTTGGGATTGGGATGGGCAGCACAGTCCCTGAAGGAGGTGTTTGGGATTGGGATGAGCAGCAGGGTCCCTGGAGGATGTGTTTGGGCACAGGATGAGCAGCAGGCTCCATGAAGGAGAGTTTGGGATTGGGATGGGCAGCACAGTCCCTGAAGGAGGTGTTTGGGATTGGGATGAGCAGCAGGGTCCCTGGAGGATGTGTTTGGGCACAGGATGAGCAGCAGGCTCCATGAAGGAGAGTTTGGGATTGGGATGGGCAGCACAGTCCCTGAAGGAGGTGTTTGGGATTGGGATGAGCAGCAGGGTCCCTGGAGGATGTGTTTGGGCACAGGATGAGCAGCAGGCTCCATGAAGGAGAGTTTGGGATTGGGATGGGCAGCACGGTCCCTGAAGGAGGTGTTTGGGATTGGGATATGCAAAGAGGACTCAGCAAATCAAAGCAATTTGCGGAGGGCAAACAATGAAGGTCTCACAGATGAAATCCATCACATGGGCTCGCCCCAATCCTGTTTGGAGCCCAGATGTGGCTGTCACAGCACGAGGGCCTGAGGCTGTGACCCTGCTGGGGGCTGGCAGGGCCCCAGGACCAGCAGCAGCCCTGGAGTTCAGGTGCTGCACACAGACGGAGGTTGGGAGCTGCAGGGAGCAGTCACACCCCAGTGTCCAGACATTGCTCACTGTCCCCCTCCATGTAATGGAATATCCTTGTCAGACAGTGGATCCTCTATCATCTGTCTCCTTTGCTACACTGGGGGAACAGGAATTGCATGGAAATGTTATCCAGACATGGTGAATGAAACGAAAAGGGTTTTGCAGATGCATTGGAATGTTTCTCCTTGAACAATGAATCACAGTTTAACCAGAAGAGAGGATTAAGCTGATATCTTCTGGACCAGTAATGTCTTTCAAAGGGCACACAAGCCACCGAGGTCTCCAGTGACTCTTTGTCTTACTTTTATTAAATACTTCATCACTCTAGAAAACACCTCAGAGCTTGTTACAGCTGAGGGCAGCTTTAAAATATGATAATATAATGCACCACAATGACATATCCATTTTCCACCTCCATTCAGGCTGCAGAACCATGCTCATAACTGATGTGTTTAGGTGTCTGGGAACTGCTCCTCATCCCCAGTCCCATCTGGCTGTGCCCTCGATGAGTCCCTTCAGAAGGAAGTTTTACTCAGTATTCTGGGAATGTTTCTTTCCTTTCCAGGTAAATAATTTGCAAATATTGCCCAGTTTTTGGTGCAGTGACATAGTCTGTGTGTAAGAAAATGCTGTAGTCTGATCACAGAGGGCTTGGGTGGGAACAGACCTTAAAACTCATCTCATTCCTCCCCTTTCCATGGGCAGGGACACCTCCCACCAGAGCAGCTTTCTCCAAACCCTCACCTGGAGCTCTTCCACTCCCATTTCAGCTGAAGGGGCTGAGCCAGGGAACCCCAAAGTGCTGGGGTGGGCACAGCACAGCCTGTGCTCAGCTGGGCAAACCCCAAAGTGCCGGGGTGGGCAGAGCACAGCCTGTGCTCAGCTGGGGGCTGTTCCTG
>NW_005054303.1:16630329-16634886 GCF_000277835.1 Geospiza fortis | reverse complement strand
GGGGGCAGGGACTGGACATGGTGATCCCCACACAGAGCCCTGGGCTGGTGCCGCAGCCCTGCCCTGCCTCGGGGGTGCTCCCCAAGGCTCTGCAGCTCCCCGGGGCTCCTCAGCTCCCTGCAGCTCTGCCCTTCCCCGGGGCTCCTCTGCTCCCCAGGGCTCCTCAGCTCCCCAGCCCCAGGCACAGGCAGTGCTTCCCTCCTGCAGCACCTGGCACGAGCAGCTGTGCCCTTCTGGGAGTGCTCCTGGTGATGCCTTAAGGTATTACTCTTACATTTTCCAGACTCTGCACGGCATTGGTGTGTGACTCTGCACCCCACACACAGTGCCAGCAGCTCTCCTCACAGCCCAGCCCCACAGAACAATCCTTTTCCTCTCCTCAAGCACACAGAACAATCCTTTTCCTCTCCTCAGCCCCACAGAACAATCCTTTTCCTCTCCTCGGCCCCACAGAACAATCCTTTTCCTCTCCTCGGCCCCACAGAACAATCCTTTTCCTCTCCTCAGCCCCACAGAACAATCCTTTTCCTCTCCTCAGCAGAACAATCCTTTTCCTCTCCTCGGCCCCACAGAACAATCCTTTTCCTCTCCCCAGCCCCACAGAACAATCCTTTTCCTCTCCCCTGTCCCACAGAACAATCCTTTTCCTCTCCTCAGCCCCACAGAACAATCCTTTTCTTCTCCTCAGGGATGGGTCTGGGGAAGGCTTGTGGGGTTCACACCTGGATTCACAGATGTTTGCACTCAGGTGTGTCACCCTGGGGTTTTTTTAAGATTTTCTAAGCCTTCTGATGTTTACATTCCTGTAACGAACTTTCTCACACACTTTATGTAAATAACTCATTGTTTTGCATTCCTTTATGGAGGAGGAGAAATTTGATGGGCTGTTGGTTTGTGCAGTGTCATTGGAGAGGTGGCACTGTCACCCTCCAATCCACTGTCACTTTTGGAAATCTGTAAATGTTGCAGTCAGAAATGAAAAATCCCTTTTTACCTTGAAAGAAGCAGCGCTTCTATGTCATGTTATTTCATGTCCTACAGTGACACGGATGTGTACATGCAGATCTACAAACACAGACATTCCTGCAATTCTGCAATAATTCCGTAGTTCCCAATGAGCTAGGAAATAGTTCTGATTGGTGAGAACACTTTATTGCAATGCAGAGTTCTGGGTTATTGAGTCAAAGCCAGAAACCTTGTTCTGTGAGCAGTTTTAACTCCTAAATCCTGATACACCCACCGGAGCTGGCTTTGTTCCAGAGAGCTGAGGTTTGGAAAGTTTCTATTTTCAGCCCTAAGCAGGATTTTTTGTGACAAACTCTCACCTTTCTTTGGAAAGCGGTGTCCCCACTCTGGGAGCAGAGCCATGCCAGCCCCTGTGCCCAGCCCCTGGCTGGGATCTGGGGACAGAGGCTGCCTGGGCTGTGCCACAGCGTCCTCCTCTCCCGGAATGTTTGGGTGCCAGACCTGCTCTGTTCCCTGCACCAGGAAACGGTCTGTCACCCGCTGGCCATGTTGCTGCCAGCGTGGGTATGTCCTCAGAGCTGAGCAGGAGAAACCTTGTAGTGGGGAAATTGCATCCTGACGAAGAGGATAAACCAAAACCTGTGCTCTGGGGCAGGGTTTGGTGGCCAAGTGCAGCCTGAGCAAAGGCTGAACCTTTCCAACCCGCAGCAGGCCCTCGCAAGGAAACCTTTGTTGGAAACTCACCTTGCTGGGATGCCCAGCATGTGCTCAGGCAGAGCCACAGTGCTGCCCTGGGTGCTGTGAGCTCTCTTTTATCTCAGCCCCGTTCCAAGCGAGGCACACAAAGGCAGAGCTGAGCTGGGGGAGCTGGGAGAAGGCTGGTGTTGCCATGTTCTCTATTCTCTGAGCCATCGCCATGGAAACGGGAGGATGGGGCTGACCTTGTTAGTTTGCCACTGATCCTGCCAGGGCTCAGCCTTCCAGCTCACCGTAAGCTCCTCTGGGACTGGAGATGCACATCTGAAGCTAATAAATTGTAGGGGTAAAAGCCACAGAATTTTGGAAATGTGAAATGTAGGATCTGTGAATCTGCACTTCAGATGTGCTGGCTGGGAAGGGAACAGCTATTTTTGTGCAAATGGTGCACTGAGATATAAAAGAGGTTTGCTATTAAGTTCAGTGTTAATTATACAATTCCCTGGGCTCTCCAGTGCCTCTCCACACAGGTCTCCAAATGGACAGATGCCAATCCTGCCTCACAAGCCTCTGTCCCACCCTGGTGCCCTGGGCAGGGTCAGTGGCAGGCTCCCATCGGGGTTTGGGCAGTGGCAGGGCTGGAACTGTGCCCACCTCTCCCATCCACCTCCCCCTCACAGCTTTGGTCACAGGGCTGAGCCAGGCATGGCCCTGAGGGAGAAACTGGGAGCTTCCATCTCTGCCCCTCGCACAGACAGGAGGTGCTGCCCTAGACACATGAAATCCTGCCTTAGAGCTGCCCTAGACACATGAAATCCTGCCTTAGAGCTGTTCTAGACACATTTAATCCTGCCCTAGAGCTGTTCTAGACACATTTAACCCTGCCCTAGGGCTGTTTAGACCCATTTAACCCTGCCCTAGGGCTGCTCCAGACACATTTAATCCTGCCCTAGAGCTACTCCAGACCCATTTAACCCTGCCCTAGGGCTGCTCCAGACACATTTAACCCTGCCCTAGGGCTGTTTAGACCCATTTAACCCTGCCCTAGGGCAGGGGGGAGGCTCGTCCTGCTCTCTGCAGAAAAGGCAGTGGTGCTTTGGGCAGGACCCAGGGGAAGGGGCACAGGGAGGTCTCAGTCAGTGAGGGATGAGGAGCAGTTTGGAGATGCTGAATCTCCCAGAGTACTTAAATAAATACACCCACCTTTCCCACACTGCCCGTTCTGCGGCAGCCTGGCACCAGCGTGCCCAGGCCAGGATCTCCTGGTTTGGTCTGTGCACAGACCTGCCCGTGGAACTCAACTGTGTGCAGAGAAAATACAGAAAAGGAAACATCCGAGACAACAAGAGCACACTAAAAGGATTCCTAAGGGGGCCTGGAAAGGCTGGAGAGGGACTGGGGACAAGGGATGGAGGGACAGGAGCCAGGGAATGGCTGCCAGTGCCAGAGGGCAGGGATGGATGGGAGATTGGGAATTGGGAATTCCTGGCTGGGCTGGAATTGCCAGAGCAGCTGTGGCTGCCCCTGGATCCCTGGCAGTGCCCAAGGCCAGGCTGGACACTGGGGCACCCTGGGACAGTGGGAGGTGTCCCTGCCATGGCTGGGGTGGCACTGGGTGTCACCCATGGTTGGGTGTTCCTTCCAACCCAAACCACTCTGGCATTCTGTGATTTTGGGAGTCTATCATTATATCAGCCTATGACCCTGTGGTTCTGTGATATTGAGCAAAGATTTAATGACATAAAGCACCTGCCAAGTCTCAGGAATAATTGATGCACAGCAGTGGAGTGGGAGCAGTGGACGGACCTGGCTGCTCACAGAGCCCAGGCTGCCCATGCACAGCTCCTGCTCACACCCCTGGCTCTGTGTGCCTGCAGGGACCCTGAGCTCAGAGCAGGGATTCCCTCCAGGAACCTGGCTGTGGGTCCCTTGGGATCCCCAGTCTGCTTTGATCTGTGACCACAGCAGTACAATTCTGGTTTTTGACTGTAGCAGTACAATTCTGGTTTTTGATGCAGCAGTATAATTCTGGTTTTTGATGCAGCAGTATAATTCTGAATTCCCTCGAGCACCTGTCCATGGGATGACCACTGCAATCTCAATAAATCATTTTGTCTCCAAAGCCTCAGACTCTTATTTGAGATCCATGAGAGGGCTGGAAATGTAAGAACATATTTACATGGATGTAATTGGTTTTCTGCTTTTAGGCCTGTATTTACAGGTGCCCTATGTGGCCTTGCATCCAGCTGTTAGATACTATGAAGATGTTACTTTCATATTTACATTTTATTTCATCTCTAAGTTTCTTGCAGGTTATATATCTGTTTGCATAATTTGGGCTAATTTACAGGGATTTTCAAAAAGGAGAAACCTTTCAGCAGTCCTTTCATGCAGTCCAATCACAAGTTTTTTGGGTTGGAAGGGAAGTTCAAGCTCACCTTGTTCCATGCCTGCCATGGGCAGGCACCTTCCACTAGACCAGGTTGCTCCAAGCCCTGTCCAACCTGGTCTTTTCTGCCTTACCTTAATTTCCATGATCGTTTTTCTTCACATCCCAGAGAGAGAACATACGGACAGGCTGAAATAAATGCAGCTGGAATTTGGAAGGTTAATGCAGAGAGGCTCAGCAGGCCAGCACAGTGTGTGTCCCCAGCTGAGCTCTGACCCAGGGCTATGCACACACACAGGCTCACCTGGCCCAGCTGAGCTCTGACCCAGGGCTATGCACACACACAGGCTCACCTGGCCCAGCTGAGCTCTGACCCAGGGCTATGCACACACACAGGCTCACCTGGCCCAGCTCTGGGAGCTCTGACCCAGGGCTATGCACACACACAGGCTCACCTGGCCCAGCTCTGGTCTGTCTGAGCCCGGTCCATGCGCACAGGCTCACCT
>NW_005054303.1:16628286-16630112 GCF_000277835.1 Geospiza fortis | reverse complement strand
AGCTGAGCTCTGCCCCAGTGCCACGAACACACACAGGCTCACCTGGCCCAGCTGAGCTCTGACCCAGGGCTATGCACACAGACAGGCTCACCTGGCCCAGCTCTGGGAACTCTGGGGTCTGCACAGGAGCCTTTGGTTCCCTTCCACTGACAAAGTCTGCTCCAAAACTCCAAAACTCTGTTTTTCCTGGGCACGGAGCTCTCTGGCACCTCTGGCACCTCTGTGCCCCTCCCCTCTGGGGCAGCAGCAGCCTGAGTGGAGCTTTGCTGCTGTCGGGGGAGGTGACACGGCACTTTCTGGGAGCTGACCTGGCACATTCCCAGATGTGACCCGGCACATTCCCAGATGTGACCCGGCACATTCCCAGAGGTGACCTGGCACATTCCCAGAGGTGACCCAGCACATTCCCAGAGGTGACCTGGCACAATCCCAGATGTGACCCGGCACATTCCCAGAGGTGACCCGGCACATTCCCAGATGTGACCTGGCACATTCCCAGAGGTGACCTGGCACAACCCCAGATGTGACCCAGCACAACCCCAGAGGTGACCTGGACGATTCCCAGAGCTGAGCCAGGTGAGTCATTCCCACATTCCCACATTCCCACATTCCCACATTCCTGGGTGGCTGTGCCACCTCCAGCTGCTGCCACAGCCGGGGGCACAGGGGGAGCCTGGTGCTGTCACACAAAATCCTGGCAGTGGAAGGACATGGCAGGGGAATAAACTCTGTCCCTCCTGGCTGTGGGAGCTTGGCAGGCACGTTGATCTATTTTATAAAATTATATTTTGTCTTCTTTTTGCTGAAGCATGAAGGTGGGCCTGGGTCAGGCATTTAATTTTATATATATAAAATAACACAGACCAAAAATAGGAGGCTGGCAAGGCATTAGAGAATTGGTCAAACTTTTACTAAACAGTGAAACCTTGTCAAAGAGACAGAGAAATTTATTTCCATTTTTAAAATATCAATACTTAATTTTGAAACATTTGCACTTTAAATTTTTCAAATGAAATACGGAAAAGCTTTACCAAGAAAAGAGAGAGCCAGCTAAGAGAGAGCCTGGCATAGTGGAAGGTGCCCCTGCCCATGGCAGGAGTGGGATGAGATGAGTTTTAAGGTTCTTTCACACCCAAAGCACTCTGTGGTTTTGTGATTCCCTTCCATGGGGTACCTGGGTTTCCCCTGGTAGCCTTTGTCCCTCACACACCCAGTGAGATGCTGCAAATTGTAGAATGATAATTTGCTACAGGAGTCCACTTTTAATGTATAAATTAATCACTTTGTTTCAGTGGTTATGCAAAACTCTGAGGTGAGCCCAAGCTGCAGCTGGGTCAGGATGTGAGTGGCTGAGCATGGAAACAGGATGGAAACTCCCTGCCCACGGTGAGCTGATGTTATTTCATCCAAGCAAGCACACAGATAATTTAAAAAAATATTACCAGATATCAGAATGGGTAGCTTTGTGTAAAAAATGAAACTTTTCTTTTCTTTGATCCTCAGGTATTTAATGAGAACAGGCCATAGAATCCTAGGATCACTGCACCCTAATCCATCTTCCAGCTATCAGTGGTGCCCATCTGGGAGCAGGGATACAGGAGGTTCCAAAGGACGGTGATGCCCTGGGATCCTCAGTCAGAGCTGCCTGCCACAGGCCGGAGCAGAGAGCAGCACTCAGGGAAGAGAGTGTTCCAGCTGCTCATTAATTGGATTTTTTCACCTGGCCACAAATGGAGAAAATCAGAATCCCAGTCCGTGCCTGGTGTGGGATTCAGTCTGTGCCTGGTGTGGGATCCAGCCGGTGCCAGCCTGAATGAGGATGGGGA
>NW_005054303.1:16622595-16628144 GCF_000277835.1 Geospiza fortis | reverse complement strand
GATGGGGATGGGGATGGGGATGGGGATGGGGATGGGGATGAGGATGGTGATGAGGCTGGGGCTGAGCCCCGGGCCTGGAGCAGCCGCCCTGCTCTGCACCAGATCTGTCGTGGAGGGAGTTTTTCTTTGCACAGATATTACAATTTTCTTTTCCTGGCTGAGGTGTTGTGGGAAAGGGAACGCTGGGTTCAGACACACCGTGAGCGACCCCAGCGTGCGGCTGTGCGGCCCCAGCGGGACGGGAGGGCACGGACCGAGCCCTGTCTGACCTCTGTGCCACCCTCAGCCTGGGATGGCACTGCCAGCTCCCTGTGTCAGCTCACACAGGTCCTGTTCCTTCTTTGCTTCATCACCGGTGAATTCCCATGTCTGCCATGCCACGGAAAAGCGGCATTTTCCCACCTTGCTGCCGCTGCCTGTGCCTTTCTCTCTCGGTTTTAAATCAGTGCAGCCTCTGGTTTCATTGTCATGCAGAGGACACGCCAGTGTCTGGCTGCTCCCCCCGATTCCCCGAACACGATTGCCACGACTGATGGGTGTTTTGTAATGCTCCGCATAATGGAGCCTTCCCAAAATACGCATCTCTCCTTGATTTCTCTGCCGAGGCTCTGGCATTTCACTTCTCTCACGTCTGTGATTCCCGATGAGGAGATCTCCGTGTGCCGGTGCCGGCTGGGAACGCCGATGTCCCCAACACCCCCGGGTCCGATGTCCCCGCAGCCCCGGGTCCGATGTCCCCATCACACTCGGGTCCGATGTCCCCGCACCCCCGGGCCCTGCCCGGCTCAGCCCCGCCCCAGCGGCATCGGCTCGGCTGCTCCGGGAGCTCGCACTGCTGGAGAAATTAAATAACTGAAATGGCTCCAGCAAATCTTGGAAATAACACATCTGGCAGCGCCTGAAAGGGCACGAACAGAGTAACACGTACTCCCGCAGCCCCTGTAATTAATTGTTACGACTCGCTTTGCTCCCGTGTCAGAGTTCTGTTAAAATCCTGCCCCAGGCAGCCTCGGGAGGTTCAATCAGCTCAGGGAGTAACTCGTGCTATTGTCTGATTGAATGCTCTTATGGGGGGAGCTGCAGGGACACGCGGGATATCTACAGGCTCAGCACCAGCCCAGCTCTCTCCAGAGCCAGCAATTCCCTTCCCTTCCCTTCCCTTCCCTTCCCTTCCCTTCCCTTCCCTTCCCTTCCCTTCCCATCCCATTCCATGCTTTGATCCCGGAGCATTTCCAAAGTGCCTTTCAGGTCCTGCCCTTCTCTCCCCGCCCCCAGCTGTATTTTGGGAAGGTCCCTCCCCTCCCCAGGCCATGCTCAGGTCTGGAACCTGCACTCAGCAGGGGCTGGGCTCTGCCCGGCAGCATCCTCTGAACGCTCGGCTGCATTTTAAGCAGGCTGCAAGTGCTGATTTCCCCGAGCCAGTGCATGCGTGCCGCATTCACACAGCACTCCTCTCCTGGTCTGACATGCACGGGTGTGCAGCATGCCCCACTCTGGGGGGCAGTTCTAAAGGATGTTTTTTATCCTTTTGTACAGTTCTGGGTCCCTCTGGGTACCCGTGCCCAGCCCCTGTGCAGCCTCCCCTCTGCTGCTCCCCTGGCTGAGTCCCTGGTGCCAGGCAGGGCACACCCCCAGCAGTGACCGTGTCTGGGGACACCCTGAGCAGTGACCATGTCAGGGGACAGCCCCAGCAGTGACCGTGTCAGGGGACACCCTGAGCAGTGACCGTGTCAGGGGACAGCCCCAGCAGTGACCGTGCTGGCTCAGGGAGCTGCAGAGCTCCAGCCTCACTGCCCTGCCCACTGCCCACGCTGCAGCGTTCTGCCCTGTGCTGGGACAGAACTGTCCCTCTGCCCGCTGCCAAGCCCTGTGCCACATCTGTGCCCTTCTCAGGTGTGTGACAGACGGGCAGCAGGAGCAGGGCAGCCAGAGGTGGCAGCAGGGGGGCACAGTGACAGGGTGATAGGGTGGCACAACGACAGGGTGGCACAGTGACAGGGTGGCAGGGTAGCAGGGTGACACCATGGCAGGGAGGCACAAGGACAGGGTGGCAGGGTGGCACAGTCCCTGTGTGTGCTGACTCCAAGGCTGGCTGCAGGAGCAGGGCCAGGGGCAGCTCCTCAGCAGTGACAGCCTGGCTGCAGGGCTCGGCCTTGCTGTGCAGCTCTGGGCTCTGGGGGAGCTCCTGGAGGGCCCTCGAGGCTGAGGAGCCCCACACAAACACCCCATGTGCCAGGGAGGGCGGCACTGCCACCCTGCTGTCCCCAGCTGAGACAGCTCCTCCTGGAGCACAGCACCGGCTCCAGCCCTGGCTGTAGTTGCATTCCCTGCACTCACCTCTCCTGCTACCACAGCCGTCTCTCCCCCTTTCTCCCCTGATAAGGCTGTTTGCTTCCCTGGCAAGGACGCTGCCATCCCTGCACTGGTGCCACACGCTCAGCTCCTGGCTGCTCACCCCAGCTGGAAGATGAATTATCTCAGCCTCGCAGGGCTGTCAGCAGCGAGCCTTTGAAGAACCTGTTAGCCTGCACGAGGGGCAGCCTAACCCAAAAAGGCATGTTTATCTTTATTATCTGGCTCCCATCTCTTCATTAACTCTGAGATATCTTCATGTTCCAAGGGTAGCTGTTGTCACATCTGGTGAGCCATGGCATTAATCTTCCTCGTGCCTCTGCCTGGGATCCCTCTGCCCTGTGGCTTCCTCGGAGCTTTCCTGGCATTCCCGTAATCAGGTCAATATTGCAGCTCTGCATAAACAAACAAGTCATTTTTCCTATGAATCCTCATGAATTTATAATGATGGAAATTCTTCTCTTTGATATGCACGGTTATTCCCTGACCTGTTATTGCACATTTCTGATGTACAGCAGCACGGGTCACAACAGCTGTACATAATTTAATCTCTTCTCTCATTACATTAACATTTGCCTCGCATTGAGCAGTGTCCAGCTCACTTTTGATGGCGATGACACAGTGGCAGCAGGGCCCTGCGCTGGCAGGGACGTGCAGAGGGAAGGAGGCAATGAGATGTGGCCCCCTCTCGGGTTCTGAGTTGCTGGAATGGCTCCCAAAGTATTAAAAAGTCTCTTTTTCCCAGCCCTGTGCTCGAGGAAGAAGTCAGGATTCCTCAGCTCTGCTTCTCAAGGTTGTTTATTTTCTCTTATCTGTTACATTTTCTCTCTGACCTGCTGAGGTCTGTCCAGCAGGTTGGGTTATGGCACAGTCCCTGCCCTTGGGGTGGTGTTGGCTTTTTATACTAAAACCTACGTGTACTTTATTTACAATAATGTTCCAACACCTATCACCTGTGTTAGACAGTCTGTCTCTACTCTAAACCAATCCAGAAGTGCCACCATCCCAGCAGAAGATGGAGGACAAGAAGAAGAAGAAGAAGGCAGGACACGCCCAGATTCCTCCATCTTGCCTCCTGAACCCCCATTCTAAACCCAAAATTCTACTTTTCCACCCTGTGACAAATTCACTGTCATTCTACTCAAACCCTTGTGGCTTGTAACTCCTCACACAAAGCTGGGAATTGTTTCCAAGGGCTAAAATCAAAGGCACAGGTGTCTGTGACTCCGTGCCAAGGTCTCTGAGCCCCTGCCAGGGTCTGGAGTCCCCCAGGGCAGCCAGAGCAATGTCCTGGCTTCCGACAGCTCTAGGTTTTCCTCTGTGGTGGGAGCAGTGGGAGCCATGTGGGGCTGAGCCTGCTCCTGGCCCTGGCTGGCACCACATTGCTCCCCAAGGCTCCAGGTGCTCAGGGGCTGGGACAGAGAACCGGGCTGCCCAGAGCCCTCCTGCTGCAGGGACAGGGATGTGGGGACACGGAGAGCGTCAGGGCAAAGGCCTCGATCCCCCGGTGTGGGATCAGCTCCAGCTTCCTCGGGCAGGGCAGAGGCTGCACGGATGGGCAGTGGCCCTGTTGTGCTCCGTGCCACCCCTCCTGAGCCAACGCCTGAGATATGCCTGAGATAACACCTGAGATAGCACCTGAGATAACCCCCCATCGCTGTGCCACCCCTCCTGAGCTAACACCTGAGATAGCCCCTGAGATAGCACCTGAGATAACCCCCCATCGCTGTGCCACCCCTCCTGAGCTAACACCTGAGATAGCCCCTGAGATAGCACCTGAGATAACCCCCCATCGCTGTGCCACCCCTCCTGAGCTAACACCTGAGATAGCCCCTGAGATAGCACCTGAGATAACCCCCCATCGCTGTGCCACCCCTCCTGAGCTAACACCTGAGATAGCCCCTGAGATAGCACCTGAGATAACCCCCCATCGCTGTGCCACCCCTCCTGAGCTAACACCTGAGATAGCCCCTGAGATAGCACCTGAGATAACCCCCCATCGCTGTGCCACCCCTCCTGAGCTAACACCTGAGATAGCCCCTGAGATAGCACCTGAGATAACCCCCCATCGCTGTGCCACCCCTCCTGAGCTAACACCTGAGATAGCCCCTGAGATAGCACCTGAGATAACCCCTGAGATAATGCCTGAGATAACACCTGCTCCATCCGCCATCGCTGCCGGGCTCAGGCCTGTGCTCAGGGGAGGAGGAGGAGGATGAAGGCTCCCTGTCAGCCCCTCTGGAGTCACGCACACACCGAGCAGGTGTTCATGGTGGCTGTGGGGCCAGAGCTCTCTCCTGGGAATGCTTTTCCTGAACCGAAGGAACTGAGCCAAACCAAACCAAACCAAACCAAACCAAACCGAACCACAGCTACAGGATGAACGCTGGCAGGTGATGGAAGGCGGCTCCCAGCTCCCTTGGGGTGGCTCAGCGAGCAGCTGCTTTGGCACTGGGCGTGGTGCTAAAGAAATGTAGGTAAGGGGGGGTTCTCTGGGGTGAGGTCAGTGCCAGCTTGCTGCCTCAAGGGGTCTGATGTGGCAGGAGCTCTCTGGGCACAGAGAGCAGGCACACCTTCCCCAGGCATCCTTCTGGGGAAGGCTCTGAGAAAATCAGAGAAAAGGATAACAGCTAATTCTTATCTTAACCTGCTGCACCTGTTGTTGTGCACCTGTGGAACGTGTTATGGAGATTTGTTTACCAAAGGGTGGTTTCCTAATTAGCCAATGGTGATGGTGTTTTCACTAAAGGACCAATCGGGCCAACCTGTAGCAAACCAGGATACAAAAGAGCAATGGGTTTCTTAATAAAGAAAATTGATCAGCCTCCTGTACTACATGGAGTCTCTGCCACTGGGGCCCATTGTGAGGACAGCCTGAGGGAGACCAGCAGCTCCCGTGGTGCCCCCAGGATGTTCTGCTCAAGGGTGCCTGACCCGGTGGATCCCTGACACCTGTGATTGCATCCTGGCTCCCCCAGCCCTCTCCCTCTGCACTGCAGGGCTGGCAGGAGCCAGAGTCACCCCCAGAGCCAGGCCAGGGCATGGAGCTCTCCCCAGATGCTGTGGCCAAGCCTGCCTGCTCCCCGGCCACCACCCACATCCTGGCCCAACTCCATCCCCACAAACAGTGAGGAGAGGGCAGGTTCCCGTGGGACCAGAGGAGGCAGACGTGGAGCTGTGCAGTCAGAACAGTTCAG
>NW_005054303.1:16616424-16622539 GCF_000277835.1 Geospiza fortis | reverse complement strand
GGTGCCGTGCGCTGGGCAGGGTGAGTCAGTGCTGTGACACCCAGTCAGGGCTGTGCTGCTCCCTGGCAGCTCCCGCAGGTACATTCCAGGCTTTGTGTCCTCACTGAACACGGAGCCACCAGGCCCCACTGAGGCTGTTCTTATTTCTCTGTATCTCCAAAGAACCAACGTGAGTCACAGCCTCCGCTGCTGCCCTTTAGGAGGCATCCAAAATGATTATTGTATGCTTTTTAGGCAAGGATTAATGGCAGCAGCTTATCAGCAACTTCCTGATTTCTGACACAGTTTTAATCTCAGAGAGCACAGGAGAGGGAACAGCAATTTCCAGCAGGCAGGGATTACATTGCCCACAGAGTTGTACCAGAAATCACAAACTGGGAGCAAGAGAAGGTACAACTCCCTGATCCTTTGTGTATTTCATCGCATGAACTCCCTCTGGATTGGGGACACCTGGAATTCTTTATTTATTTCTTTTTCATGTGATACTCTGCCTTTAGAGGATGGAGACAATTTCGGTGAAAGGTGTGTGCCAGGTAACAGGGCTGCCAGGCAAACGGGCCACTGTCCCCGCGGTGCTCCCGAGGGAGGTGTTGGGCTTGATCCATCTCCATCACAGCTGGAGGAGAACTTCCTCTGCTGAGGCACAGGATGGCCCTGAGCTGTCCCAGGACTGTCCCTGGGCTGTCCCTGATCTGTCCCTGGGCTGTCCCTGAGCTGTCCCTGAGCTGTCCCAGGGCTGTCCCTGAGGTGTCCCTGGGCTGTCCCTGCTCCTGGCACCATCCCATCCCTGAGAGGGCTGAAGGAGCTGCGCTTGATCAGAAGCTTCCTGTGCTGTGCCATTCTGTGTCATTCTATGCTGTGCTGTGCCATTCTGTGCTGTGCCATGCCGTGCTGTGCTGTGCCATTCTGTGTGGAACAATCGCCCCATCCAGGGCAGAAAACGTCCCATGGGTGAACCACCCGGGGACCTTCAGATGGACTGTGCAGATCCCCAGGGCTCACCTGGCTTTGAGTGTGCTGAGTAATTAACGGCTGGGCTCTGACATTTCTGTGGAGTGGAGTGGAGTGGAGGGGCCATAAGGAGAAGGAAGGAGATGAGCGAGCTGTGGGAGCAGCCCCTTTGCTTACCAGGGAAGAAAAACCCTTCAAATCCCCAGTCATTTGTTCAGGCACAGAAGTCACTTTTATGTTGGCTCTCGAGAACTCAATTCGCTGTGCACAGCTGTGCCTGGCTTCAAACCCAGTCACTCTTCCCTTCCCTCTGCTCCCCCGAAAGAGCCACCCCACAGCAGCGCCGTGCCCGTGGGCGGGAGGGAGGATGTGGATTTTGTTCTGAAAAGGAACCCCTGCTCTCCCTGGGGCCTGGAACCTTCTGGAGGCATCTCCAGCCCCAGAGGCAGGGAGGGGACGTGGGGCTGCCTTGCCCTGGGATTGAGGAGGGGATGCCCTGGGCAGGAGCACTCCAGACCCAGCCCTGCTG
Organism: Geospiza fortis; assembly: GCF_000277835.1. Classification (NCBI taxonomy): domain Eukaryota; kingdom Metazoa; phylum Chordata; class Aves; order Passeriformes; family Thraupidae; genus Geospiza; species Geospiza fortis. The sequence continues at coordinate 16,621,059 of NW_005054303.1, read as the reverse complement.
TAAGAGCCTGAATGAGGGATGTGGGACTCCAGGGGCTCTCCAAATGCAGGTTATTGTATCCAAGGTGTCCCAGCAGCCCAGGGCCGTGGGTGACAGAGCTGTGCCCACAGCTGCCAGCTCCAGCTGCAGGCAGGCCTGCACACCCTTAGTTTAGGTTACAATGCATTATAGACTTTTCTGTGCTGAGCATCTTCATACAGCAGAACCAATCTGCACCTTAACTTTTACCTACAGCCCATCATAGCTGCTGTAATTACCATATTCATGTTACTGCTCTCCAGTCACTAAAAGCCAGTGCATCACAGTTTAAGCCAGAAGTTGTTTTTCAGTTTTCCTGCAGTGGAAAATTCTGAGACCTTTTTTCTACTTGCCACATTTGCTGCCTTGTTTGCCTGTGCTCTCTTTGTGCTTGGTACAAACATCTTCTTGTTTGGGGTGGGTTTATCCTTTGCTCTGAGCCATAAAAACCCCTTCTAACCAACACACCCTTTGCCTCCTTGGCTATCCAGTAAGGCTGGCTCAGCAATTCTTTTCTTCTAGATCAAAACTTGCTTCCATCTCTATTCCTTCTTCAGACTCTACATTCAAAAATCTTTCTGCCGTGCACCAATATCTGTGAGACTTTCTTGTGAAACTTCCATCCTTCCCAGCCCTGCTGCCCCTCAGGATGGACCACTCCAGATCCCATGGGGAAGATGCACTCTGAGCGCCCTGGGCTGCTGGGAGCTTTCCTGGAAACCCAACCAGCCCAAACTGTTCCACATTCCATGGTTTTGTGTGCCGTTCACCAGGGCCAGGATAAACCCCTCTGGCTGTCCCCAGGCTGAGCAAACCCCTGACCCCCACAGCTCTCCCTGTCCCACCTTCTCTCTGAGCTTGCAGATGGAGGTGAGGGAGAAGCAGTGAAGGAAATGTGCAAAGGATGAAGTGATGATGAGTGAAACTTCTTGTTCATAATTAAAAGCGTGACATGGAAATGCGAAATGTCAAAAGGATCAACTTCAAAGCTGTATGAAATGAAACCCTCACTTTGATTCCAATATTGCTTTATAGAGAGAGACATAAAAAAAGAGCTTTCTGTGTAAATATTAGAATTACAAATCACAACTTTCATGATTAAAATCCTACTTGGAGTAGTAAAAAACCCCAAATTCATACATCTTCATGACTGGCAGAAGAGCAGAAAAGATGGATTTTCTTGTTGCATCACAACATTGGCAAGTGGCACACGGAGCTGCTCAGCCTCCCCTCTGGATGGTGAAGCTGTGCCTGCTGCAGCCTTGCTGCCCGAGGGATCTGCCAGGGCACACAGCCCCCCTTTAACCCCTTCCTGCCCGAGGCATCTGCCAGGGCACACAGCCCCTCCCAGGGCACACAGCCCCTCCTGTGACCCCTCCTGCCCAGGGAGGGCTGTCCTGGGCACACAGCCCCTCCTGAGACCCCCTCCCCTGCCGGAGGGACGCTGCCAGGGCACACAGCCCCCCATATCCCCCTTCCCATGCCCAGGGAGGGCTGTCCAGGGCACACAGCCCCTCCTGTGCCCCCCCTGCTGTCCTGGGCACACAGCCCCCACATCCCTGCAGGTCCGTCCCCTCTCTTTCTGGGCACACCTGCCATGCCCTGGGTTGCCTCTATTCCTGTTACATCCTAGCTCCCGAATTGTGCGGCTCTGAAGCCCTGTGGGGTTTGTGTTTATTCCGGGGTTACAAAAGCCACCCCAGAGCTGTGAGACTGCCCTGCTGTGCCCCTGTTTGGCCCCAGCACAGCCCTGGCTCTGCGGCTGCCCTGTCTTGCTGGGTTTGGGTGCTTTTCCAGCGCCAGGGAGCATTTCTGGCCCTGTGTGTGCCCCCGTGGCTGCCACGGGGCCCAGCCATGCCGGCTCCTTCTGCAGCCACATTGTGAACACGCTTCTGCTGCTCCTCGGAAATGCACTCTGATCTTCCGAGGAAAGAAAAGCCAATTAATTTTAAAGCAGGCCCAGCCATGGGTTTGCCTCTGAGAGGCCAAAGCAGCAAACCCTGAGTGCATTCCGAGGAGAAACCCCCGATCCTCTCACCCTGATGGAGCAGCCCCAGCTCCTGCCCGCAGGCCTCTGGCTGAGGGGATTTTCTGGGAAAGCTGTGCAGGAATTGAGGCACACCATGGTTACAGAGCAGGACACATGCCCACACTAATCTTCTGAAATCCTCACAGCGTTGCCGAGCCCTGCTGCCCGCGGCTGAGCTCCAACTTAGGCAAAGTGTAAAGGATCCCTCAGGTTCATGGAAAGAATTTCCATTGCTGCTGCGTCTGTGCTGAGGAAATTAACTCCTGGGCTAGTGGTCAGTCCAAGCAGCCAGACCTTTGATTCTTCTGCTGCTTCCACACAGCAAAGGAACAAACAAATGGCTTTGTCTCTCCTTTTGCTTTCTCTCTCTCGCAAATCCTTGTGAGTTTTGGGGCTTGGGTTGTTTTGTGTTGTTTTTTAGTTTTTGTTTCTGATAACAAAGCACTGTAAGGTTTCCACATTTAATGGAAAACTCCACATTTGGGCGTTCTGTTTGTTTGCTTAGTTGGAATTCTCATTCCTCTGGCTCCAAACTGTGTCCCCATGTCCCACGCCCAGGGTCCGAGAGCTGCCACCCCTGCTGGCAGTGCTGCTGGTTCTGCTGCTGGGGTAACAAATGTTCATTTCTGTCCGTGTCTCGCAGCTCTTCATGGATCACTCTGCACGCAGAACCCCAGGAGGGTTTGGGCTGGAAGAGATCTCAAATCCCACCCATCCCACCCCTGCCTGGCAGGGACAGCTCAAATCCCACCCATCCCACCCCTGCATGGCAGGGACAGCTCAAATCCCACCCAGTGCCACCCCTGCATGGCAGGGACAGCAGAGATCTCAAATCCCACCCATCCCACCCCTGCCTGGCAGGGACAGCTCAAATCCCACCCATCCCACCCCTGCAAGGGCAGGGACAGCTCAAATCCCACCCAGTGCCACCCCTGCCATGACAGGCACAGCTCCCACTGCCCCAGGTGCTCCAGCCCAGCGTCCAGCCTGGCCTGGGACATTCCCAGGCAGTTCAGCTGTGTCACCTTGCTGGGGATGAACTCCCTGGGGAAAGAGCAGGGAGCCTTTGATGGCAGGGAAAGAAAGAGCACCTGCAGCTGTGCTGAGCCAGAGCTCCCGGCCCTGCCTCGGCTCCCAGTGACACCTGCCTGAGGTGCCACCCCTGGCACACACCTTTCCTCTGGGAGCACCAGGGGTGTGCCTTGGACACCAGGTGTGTTACTGTACAGGAGGCGTGTTACCTGTGCAGGAGGTGTGTTACCTGTACAGGAGGTGTGTTACCTGTGCAGGATGGATGTTACCTGTGCAGGGCTTGTCCTGGCACACCTGCAGTGCTCCTGCTCCATGCTGCAGGGTTTGTCAGTGTTCCTGCTCCGTGCTGCAGGACTTTTCCTGGAGCACCTCTCTCCCTGGGCAGGTCACAGCCCCTGCCCGTGGTGCCTCCCGAGCTGCTGCTGCTGCCTCACCTGCCTGGCTGCAGGTGGGTGAGCACAGGGACATTTCTGGAGCCTGCTCATTCCTCAATATCCCAATTCTACATGGAGCACATTGTGGGGAGCCTTTTGTTTCACTCCTGACCTCAAATGAAACGCAGGTCCCAGTGTGAGGCAGCACGTCAGGGCACACCTGTGTGTGAGCACAACAAGGATTCACTGGCTATGTAAGACCTTCTGAAACCCTGACACCTGATTGCCATTGCTGCTTTCCACGCTGGCTGCTGCTCTGTGTTTTGTGCAGATGAGAGCCCAGCTCTGCTCACAGGCTCCTCAGGTTCTGGAATGTTCCATCAGGAGGATGCAGCACACCCGTCCCTGCCTGCGGCCTGCTCGCGCTCCTGCACGCAGAGCAAGACTAATTGCTGGCAGATTTAGAGCAGCAAATGTGGAGATAAATTGAAAACTGGAGCTTCTTAGTCAGCAGAACACAATTATTTCAGAATGGATTATTTTGAGCCTTTCCATTCATTGTGAGTCCCATGGAAGGTGCCACGGTGGTGGGTTATAAACGAGCACTGCGGTCACCTCAGCACGGGGAGATGGATGGCCTCACACCTATTTAGCATTCATCATTTTACCAGTCTGAGGCAGAGGGGTTTACAACATCTCAGAAAGAAAAATTAAAAGTTACTCTCCAGAGCCTTGAATAAAATTCTCTAAATTATTTTCTCAGTGCAAGGAATTAATTTGTGCGGCTGGGGGTGGAGGGTGAACACTGATGTCCTGACAGCAGCAGGGTGCTCCTTGAGCTCGGGGGGGTGGCAATGTAGGGGCACAAAGAATCCTTTCCTTTTCATTCCACTGCTCCTTGGACACTGCCTCGAGGAGTAAATCCCCTTTCCTCACCTGTGGCTGTTGCTAAAAACCCCTGTCTGCTCTGCAGAACACTTGTAAGGTTTGGCTCATTGGGTGGGCTGGGGATGCTGAGCCTGAGCTGGGGATGCGGAGCCTGAGCTGGGCTGGGGATGCTCAGTCTGAGCTGGGCTGGGGATGCTGAGCCTGAGCTGGGGATGCTCATCCTGAGCTGGGCTGGGGATGCTGAGCCTGAGCTGGGCTGGGGATGCTCATCCTGAGCTGGGCTGGGGATGCTCA
>NW_005054303.1:16615463-16616385 GCF_000277835.1 Geospiza fortis | reverse complement strand
GCTGGGCTGGGGATGCTCAGCCTGAGCTGGGGATGCTCAGCCTGAGCTGGGCTGGGGATGCTCAGCCCAAGCAGGCTCTGCACAGCTCCCACCCAGCTCAGCCCATCCTGCCCCCTCTGCCCAGGCCCAGCCAGGCTGGAGCTTCCCTCAGCACTGAGCTTCCACCAGCGGCAAGTGACAGGGAGAGAGGAAACAGCCTCAAGCTCACCAGGGGAGGTTTCCATTGAACATTAGGAATTTTTTTTCACAAGAAGGGCTGTCCAGCTCTGGCACAGACTGCCCAGGGCAGTGGTGGAGACACCATCCCTAGGAGTATTTAAAAACTATGTGGATATGGCACTTGAGGACATAATTTAGTGGTGAACATGGTGGTGATTGGACTCAATGATCTTACAGGTCTTTCCAACTTTAATGATTCTGTGATTTTGTAAATAACTCACTCTAGGAAATGAGCAAAATCCCTCCTCACTTCAAGATAATAAAAAAAAAATCCCCTTCTGTAAGCCGCAGTCCATTAAATGTTATCAATTTCCTGATCAAATATTGTTAGGAGAAACAGAATTCCCAAACACCAGATTGTTTCTCAAGGGGAAGAAGTGAAAACTGCTGGGCTGCTGGGAGGGAAACCAGCAGGACAGCAGCTGCTTTCACCCTTAACCTTTGTAGCAGTGCCAGGAGGTTGTCCTGGCTCAGGAGTGCCCCAGGGTGTCCCTGGCTCCCAGGTGTCACAATGCCTCTGGCTCTCAGGTGTCCCCCAGGGTGTCCCTGGCTCTCAGCTGTCCCCGTGCCCCTGGCTCTCAGGTGTCCCCAGGTGTCCCCATGCCCCTGGCTCTCAGCTGTCCCCGTGCCCCTGGCTCTCAGGTGTCCCCAGGTGTCCCCATGCCCCTGGCTCTCAGCTGTCCCCGTGCCCCTGGCTCTCAGG
>NW_005054303.1:16612963-16615385 GCF_000277835.1 Geospiza fortis | reverse complement strand
GCTTGCAGGCAGCAAGCCCAGGGTGTCCTGGTGCTGCCCCTGCTCTGGCCAGGGCAGGACCTGCTCTGGTGACCATTCCAAGCCCTTGGGGCTGCTGGAGCGGGATGAGGGCAGGGACAGCCCTGGTGCTGCAGCCCTGCTGTGCGGCACGGTGCCATGAGGGACGCGTTCCCCTTCCTGGTAGTCTGGCTGGGGTAAAAAAGGCATTTTTTTGTTGGCTGGGACGAGCACCTCTGTAATTGATAAGGGGAGATGGGTGAGCAACAGGAGGCTGGGGTGGAGATAAGATAATATCAAAGAGCGGAACCAGGGGAGATTTTTGTCTCAGCTGTTTGTTTTATTAGGCTTTGGTTTGGGCCGCTAGTGCTCCTTCTGGGCTCGTTAACTTGTGAGAACCCTTCCCTGTGCTCAGGCAGGGGCTCAGCCATGCCAGGCTCTGCTCCTGGGGCAGCTGTCCCCGGCCTGGCCCTGCAGGGCGTCCCTGGTGGCCAGGCCCTGCTGGCCCGGGGCATGGAGCCCTGGCTGGCCCCGGAGAGGCAGAGCGCCGTGCAGAGCAGGGCTTTCAGGGCTAAATCACCCATTTGATCATCCATGAAGAATAAAGGCTTGTTTCTTGGTTGCTGGCTGCTCTGCCAAGAGGGAAGAACAAACAAACAGCAAACGAGCTCATTATTTTCTGCCGTGCTCTTGGAGATGAGCCATGGCTGGCTCAGAGGGGATGGAGCGCCCGCAGGGATGCTCTGCTCCTTCCAGAGGGCTCTTCTGCTGAGCCCCCGTTTGTGCTGCCTCCAGAAGTGCTGCTTACACTCGGTGCTGCCCGAGCACTGCAACAGAGAGAGAGAATATGGCACTGGGAGGATCCGGGGCGAGGAGGAGAAGGGAAACGATCTGCCTCCCGCTTGGCTGTGCATTTGTTCAGAACAGGAAAGGATCTGCCTCCCGTTTGGCTGTGCACTTGTTCAGGGACAGGAAAGGATCTCTCTCCTGTTTGGCTGTGCATTTGTTCAGAACAGGACAGGAAAGGATCTCTCTCCTGTTTGGCTGTGCATTTGTTCAGCGATAGGAAAGGATCTCTCCTGTTTGGCTGTGCATTTGTTCAGGGACAGGACAGGAAAGGATCCCCCCTGTTTGGCTGTGCGTTTGTTCACTCTCTCCTGTTTGGCTGTGCATTTGTTCAGAACAGGACAGGAAAGGATCTCTCTCCTGTTTGGCTGTGCATTTGTTCAGGACAGGAAAGGATCTCTCCTGTTTGGCTGTGCATTATTTCAGGGACAGGAAAACCTGTGTGTCCCCTTTGCATCACAGCTGGATGTACAAAGGCCATGGGCTGTGTCTGAGTAAAGGACATTTCCCTGAATGGAGCAGGATTCAAAAGGGCTGGGTGCTTAAAGAAGGATTTCCTGGACTCACAAGGAAGCTCTCATTAAGTTGTGTATAAACAGAAATTCAGTTTCATTAATTAATACCAAACATATAAATACAAATAGGCATCAGAAAGGCAAAGTCAGTGTGGCCTGTTTCATTAACTCGCACCTGCGTGCTCAGCACTGCCTCGGAGGTGTTAAATTTCAGTCTAATTAACATAAATTGAATGTGAGCACAGGCTTCAGTGGAGGCACAATTTCACCTTCTGTGCACAACCCAATTAGTTTGTGGATCTTTTTGTCCTGAGTGTGTGTAATTATTTGGAGTATATCTATATTTTTATTTTCCAAACCCTCCCATGGCTCTCAGCTCCGTGTTTAATTATGGATTATGTGGAAGAGCAGTTCTACTAATTAAACTCTGTTTTTATTGGAAATCCACTATTTGTTCAGTGACCCCCAGTCCTTAGCACGGAGAAACAATAAACAGTTGTCCTCCAGTTATTATTTTTCTTGTCATTCATATTGGCTTTTTTTACATCAGATCTGAGAACACAGATATGGCTGATCTGGGTGCTGATGTGTCACACACCTGGCTGTGTGTCACACCTGTCTGTGTCACACCTGTCTGTGTGTCACCTGTCAGTGTGTCACACCTGGCTGTGTCACACCAGGCTGTGTGTCCCACCTGTCTGTGTCACACCTGTCAGTGTCACACCTGTCAGTGTCACACTTGCCTGTGTGTCACACCTGTCAGTGTCACACCTGTCTGTGTCACACCTGTCAGTGTGTCACACCTGTCAGTGTCACACCTGTCTGTGTCCCACCTGGCTGTGTGTCCCACCTGGCAGTGACAGGAGCCAGCTCCTGTGGCGCAGCCCCCGGGCAGAGCAGGGGGCAGCAGGCAGGGGCGTGGCCGTGCCCTGCAAGGCCAGGACAGCCCCTTGGAAACCCCTGGGACTGCTGGGGCACGTCCATGTGAGCTCACCTGAGCCACCTGTGCCAGCCCATGGCACATCCATGTGAGCTCACCTGAGCCACCTGTGCCCAGCCCTGTG
>NW_005054303.1:16610039-16612387 GCF_000277835.1 Geospiza fortis | reverse complement strand
ATCCCTGGCAGTGCCCAAGGCCAGGCTGGACATTGGGGCACCCTGGGACAGTGGGAGGTGTGGCAAGGGGCAGAATGAGAGGGGCTTTAAGGTCCATTCCCATCCGAATGTTTCTGGGATTTTATGGCTTAGCATCCCTTTCCCTGCCAGGGGAACATAAGGACACCTGGGGGACTGACCATGGCAGTGCCAGTGTCCTGTTCCCCAAAATGTTATCTCCATTTCCTTTCCCAAAGCCAGGCAGGCTGGCAGTTTATTTTGCCCCCTTTCCCCAGTGTCAGACAGAAGGAAAGGTCCCGTGTGAGCACAGGGGCACGGGGCAGTGCTGGGAGGGCCCAGATCCTCCTGGGCTGGGACTGGTGGGAAGGATGAAAGTTTGACAAGAAAGTGTCACAGATATGGGTGCTTGGCAGAAAGATTTTTGAATGCAGAGTCTGAAGAAGGAATAGAGATGGAAGCAAGTTTTGATCTAGAAGAAAAGAATTGCTGAGCCAGCCTGACTGGATAACCAAGGAGGCAAAGGGTGTGTTAGTTAGAAGGGGTTTTTATGGCTCAGAGCAAAGGATAAACCCACCCCAAACAAGAAGATGTTTGTACCAAGCACAGAGAGCACAGGCAAACAAGGCAGCAAATGTGGCAAGTAGGAAAAAGGTCTCAGAATTTTCCACTGCAGGAAAACTGAAAAACAACTTCTGGCTTAAACTGTGATGCACTGACTTTTAGTGACTGGAGAGCAGTAACATGAATATGGTAATTACAGCAGCTATGATGGGCTGTAGGTAAAAGTTAAGGGGCAGATTGGTTCTGCTGTATGAAGATGCTCAGCACAGAAAAGTCTACAATGCATTGTAACCTAAACTAAGGGTGTGCAGGCCTGCCTGCAGCTGGAGCTGAGAGCGTCCCTGCCCTGTCCCTGTCCCTTTCTCTGTCCCTGTCCCTTTCCCTGTCCCTGTCCCTGTCCCTGTCCCTGTCCCTGCCCTGTCCCTGTCCCTGTCCCTGTCCCTGTCCCTGTCCCTGCCCTGTCCCTGTCCCTGCCCTGTCCCTGTCCCCAGGGCTGGCTCCATGGCCAGGAGTCCCCCGAGCTGCTCAGAGCTGCTGCTGCTGCTCAGCACAGCAGGCACTGCCTGGGGCTGTGCAGGATGAAACGCTTCTGTCAAACACCCGAGCACACGTCTCCTGAAATAAGCAGGGAATTTATTCTGTTCAGACAAATTTATTTTGCTTGTCCTGCGTTTATGTATCATGAATTACAAAGTGATACCAGGTTAAACCATTTGTTTTACTCAAGTGAGCTCTGCAATAGCGGTGAGTGTGATGTGAGGAGGGAAGGCTGGGGCTGAGGAGGAGCCCAGGGGCTCAGACTGCTCCTGGACAGCCTGATAGGGACAGGAGGTGGCACAGAGCTGGCAGGGACACACGGGCGGCACACCTGGCACCGCGGGCCCTTGGGGCTGAGGATTGCAGGGTTTTGTCTCAGGCTGAGCCCAGAGCAGGGGCTGCCCCCCCTGCCCCGGCAGAGCTGTCCTGAGGTGTCCTGAGCTCTGCCCCGCGGGGTGCCAGGGGTGGCTCTCGGGTTTTGGTTGTTCATTGCTGCCCCGAGATGTGCAGGATGTCTCTGTTTCAGCCCGCACGTCTGAAGAACGAGTCAGAGCTCTTCAGTTTTTGGTCTCGAGGTTGTTTATTAATTCTTATCTATAAAATTTTCTTTCTGCCCAGCCGAGATCAGCTCAGCAGGGCAGCCACAGGCACTCTGACCACCCCTGAGGCAGTGTTGTCCTTTTATACTACAAACTATGTATATCATATTTACACTTAATTCCCAATCCCTATCACCTGTGTTAGACAGTGAGCTTCTACTCTAAACTGTCAGGATCCATCCTAGTGAACGGATGACCTGATGGTTCACAGGGGTGATCTCAGGGGGCAAAAGAACCGACACGGTACAAGGGGGTTTGCAGTGATAATCAGAACAAATGCACCTTTATTGAATGAGCACAGCAAAATGCGATAGAGGGATTAAGGGAGAGAAAAAGATAAAGAGAGAGAAGAGAGAGAGGGGGGATATAGCTACCAACATAGAGACAAAGTCCTTTGGTCCAGTCCAGTCGAGGATCTGCCTATCACGCTGGGGAGATCTCAAAATCTCTAGCTAACTCTGAGGTTTTTATTACTGAAAATTGTGAGGGCGGGGGGAAACAGATACAATAAGGAATAGATGTAACAGGCAGTCCATGCTCTCAGCAGTAACCGAGAGCCATTGTCTTCTTGGTCCAGCGATCACAACCTGCCGGCAAACATCTCGCTTTGGTCAGCTTGCCTCCCCCACACACCTGCCCCGGGCTGGGGGT
>NW_005054303.1:16605028-16609715 GCF_000277835.1 Geospiza fortis | reverse complement strand
CATGTCTCAGTCCTTGGAAGGAGCAGAGAGGCCTTTTCACATGGGGGTTCCATGTCTCAGCCCTTGGAAGGAGGAGAGGGGCCTTTTCACATGGGGGTTCCATGTCTCAGTCCTTGATGGAGAGGCTCCTTACATCTCAGTCTGTCTGTCACGGCGGTTGTAAAACAGGTGAGGGTCTTCTGTAGGGGGACCACCCGAAACTCAGGAGAAGTCCAGCCAGGCCGAGAGGTGGGACAGCTCCCAAGGCTGTTGTTGCAAACAGGACACAGTGCTCCCTTCTCCTTCTCAGTGTAGCATACAGCAAACACACCTGTGAAAACAGTAACTTAGCACTGTGCTCTCAGGTCTCAGGGCCTTTGGCATGTGACTTTCTCCTTCAGAGCCAGAGATTCTAGACAGGGGGGTCTTCTCTTCAGTGGTCCCCCGGTGACAATCATGAGGCAGATGAGGGAAAATTTGGACAGACTCTCACAAAACCAATCCCAAAGTGCCAGCATCACAGCAGAAAATGGAGACCAAGAAGAAGAAGAAGAAAGGCTGGACACGCCCAGATTCCTCCATCTTGTCTCTATAACCCCCATTCCAAAAATCCTAAAATCTACATTTTCACCCTGTGACAATCTTATTATTATACCATTCAAACCTGTGTGACTTTCAGGTCCTCATGCAAAGCTGGTGATTTGCTCCAGGGGTCATAACCAAACCCGCAGGTGCTCTGGGCTGTGTGCCAGGGTCTCCGAGCCCCCCGGCGGGGTCCTTGGCAACTCTGGGCACCCGGAGGGATGTGCTGAGTTCTGACAGGTGGCACCCCCAAAAACCGACAGGTGAGCAGCCAGGGATGGCACACACATACTGCCCTGTCACCAGGGACAGCCACACTGCCACCAGGGACACACAGGTGTGTCACCAGGGACACACAGGCGTGTCACCAGGGTCACACAGCCACTGTCACCAGGGACAGCCACACTGCCACCAGGGACACACAGGTGTGTCACCAGGGACACACAGGCGTGTCACCAGGGTCACACAGCCACTGTCACCAGGGACAGCCACACTGCCACCAGGGACACACAGGTGTGTCACCAGGGACACACAGGCGTGTCACCAGGGTCACACAGCCACTGTCACCAGGGACAGCCACACTGCCACCAGGGACACACAGGTGTGTCACCAGGGACACACAGGCGTGTCACCAGGGTCACACAGCCACTGTCACCAGGGACAGCCACACTGCCACCAGGGACACACAGGTGTGTCACCAGGGACACACAGGCGTGTCACCAGGGTCACACAGCCCTGGGCACTCCTGACCCATCCCTGGGCACTCCTGACCCATCAGGGGATAGCTCACCCCACTCCAGCCCCCAAGGTGTGCCCAATGCCTGTCCCTGGTGCTCTCCTCCCTCTGAGCCAGGGACAGGGATGCTCTGACAACAACAGCAGCAGAGCCCAGCCCGTGTCCCCTCTGCAAGGAAACCCTGCAAGGACAGAACCCAGAGTGTCCCAAGCTGCAAGGACCCACAGCCCGTGGGGTGCAGCTCCTGGCCCTGCACAGAAACCCCAGCAAGCCCAGCCTGAGCTGGGCACTGCCCAAACCCTCCCTGAGCTCTGGCAGAGTCAGGTCCCAGCTGTGAGGACACAGCTGGAGCTGTCCCACCCCAGGGGAGTTCAGGGCACCACGAGGAGCCCCCAGCACTGCCCTGAGGGCTCCCCTGCCCCTGTGCCCCTGCCAGGCCCTGCCCTGTGCCCCTGCCAGGACCTCGTTCCCCAGGAACAGGACAGTTTTGATCCCATGGGTGCTGCTGGGAACAGACTTAAGGAGTATTGGAAAAGCTGCTCTATTCAATAGCAGTCCCACTGAAGAGCTGCAGTGCAATGCTTGCTGGAGTGTGGTTCTATGGGAATTAAGCTGCGATAATTGATGAACCTTCCCAGCGAGGAGAAACCCGCTCTGCTAATGGCAAAGAGAAACCGGAGCTTTCCTGTGCTTGGGAAATGGTTTATTGCCCAGTCAAAGTACACAGGCAACCAGTCAGAGAGAGGACAGGCTGTGGGGAGAGATCTGCGCAGCACAGTTAGTGTTGGTCTGGCTGCAGCGCCTGTGAAGGGCAGAGTCAATCCTGGGATAGAGTTAAGCTCCAGTTCCAAAGCCCAAACTGAAATTGCGTTTCCTGCCCTGCTGTGCCCTGTGCACGTTTCCCCACAGCACAGTGAACACGTGTGCTGCTGCTTCCCATCAGATCCTGGCTCCAGGGGCTGCAGGGACACACCTGGACAACAGCGAATCTCTGCAAAACCTTCCCTTGGGGGTGAGCAGGCATGGCCCTGACTCCTGGGATATGAGAAATAGAACATTTATTTCAATTTATTTCAATTTATTTTATAATTTTATAGAAAATTCCTGAAGTTTAACAGAAGGCTCACATAGGGTGTGCCTGTGTGTAAACTTTGAGCTATGAAATGTTGACTTAGAAATGCTATAGAATGACAGACTTCTTCTTCTTCTTCTTCTTCTTCTTCTTCTTCTTCTTCTTCTTCAGAGAGAAATTGAACTAAAAACAAGTTTCAAAGGATAGTTTTGTGGATAAGAGTAGGTATTTCAAAGTAATGGAGCTATAAAAGATGTACTGCAGGGTATTTTATTTGGGGCAGCCGAATTGGAACGTGCTACTCCTTCAGACCACGGCTGAAAGGTCTCCCTTGCTTTGCCCCTGGCTGCTGGGTGGGGATCTGAGCACTTAGCCACCCCTGTGGGAGCACACCCCTCCTCTGGTGTGGGGATGACGGCATGGTTGTGGGAATCCATAAATCAGAGGGGTTTGGGAAAGCTGCAAAAGGCCTCAGAGACAGCAGAACTGGGATTGGAGCTGAGCAGAAGCCATGAGATTGGTCAGCAGAAAAATTATGTAAAATGTAGAAAAGTAAGGACAAATAGAACAACGGTCTGAGTATTAATGCTTGTTTAGAATAACTCCCTAAGCTGCAGAAAAGTTTATCTAGCGAGATATTAGGAAGTTCTAAGCTTAATAATGGAGCTCTGTGCATTGTGTTTGAAGGCTCACAAGCAGGTATTGTATTTGAAATAAGCAAGCATTGTTTAACCAAAGGTACCTATGCTTACAGTGATTGGATGGAACTCCTGCCAATATAGAATATCTATTATATAGATATAAATACTGTCAATGTGCTTTTGCTTTGTGTGATTGGTCAGAAAACTCATAAAGTGAGTTGTGCCATTGAGTTCTGTGTCTGCTGCCTGGGATGTGAGCTGCTGGCATCTTCCCATTGTCACAGCCATGGAATGAGGCTGCTGCTGGAAAATCAAACAGCTCAAGGGCCATGGGCAGGGACATGGGGAGGGCCATGGGGCTATGGGGCCATGGGGCCATGGGGTCACGGTGCCATGGAGCCATGGGATCATGGGCAGGGCATGCCTTGGGAGGTAAAAGCAGGTATAAAAGTCCCCCCAGAAGGAGGGAGCTCAGGTCCTGCACAATGAGGTGGTTTTGCCTGGGTTGAGGGCTTTTGACAGTAACAACAGAGGCAGTTTGGGTTTCATTCCAGCTCTCCAGCAGGATTCCCAGGTGTTGGGGATATATCCCTGAGAAAGAGCATTCACAGAAACCCACTGGCACTTCCCCTGCATTTCCTCCTCTGCTCACAGCCAAGGCTGCCTTGCACTGACCAGGGTGGGGCTGCCCCTGTGCCAGCACACCCCTGTGCCAGCACACCCCTGTGCCTGCACACCCCTGTGCCTGCACACCCCTGTGCCTGCACACCCCTGTGCCGGGACATCCCTGTGCCTGCACACCCTGTGCCAGCACACCCCCATGCCAGCGCACCCCCATGCCAGCACACCCCTGTGCCACCAGGCTGGCACACTGGGCTGGGGCTGTCCCACCCTGGTGGCACCAGCGTGGATGGATCTCGTCTGCAGTCCTGGCACCTGATCCACCATTCCAAGGGCATCACCTTGCTGCTTTAAACCTGATTTCTCTCAGGAATCTTGGAATATTGCCTGCTGATCAATAAAAACACAATTGTGCTTCCACCCAGCCCCATGGCAGCCAAGGGCATCATGGCCTCTGCTTTCCCCCACCTTCCATTCTTACACCCAAACCCCACCGTTCTGTCATTCTTGTTAAAAGCCACCACCAAATGGCTGAATGACCTTTAAAATATCCCTCCCAACACAAACTCTTCTGTGGTTCTGTGCCCAGAGCCCATCAGATCCTGCTGGTATTTGAATGCAGTGTCAAAGGAGACAACGTTGAGCCTAAAGGATGCAGAGGCAGAAGCTCCTCTTGTGAAACAATCTGTCTCACTCTTTAAAGCCTCAGTGACTGGCAGATTAAAATGTTATTTTGTGCCCTGTGTCTGGAAGGGCCAGTCACAGTGACAAGAGTGGCCTTGTCCCAGCCTCTGCCGTGGCTCTGGAGCCTTGCAGGAGCTGTGCACGGCACTGAAGGAAATGCTGTTTGCTGCACGTGCTCGCCTCCCTTGGGCTGACCCAATTCACACCCATCCCTTTTCTACAAAGCTTCCTGCCCTGGGCTGGGTGCAGGCAGGAGGAGCTGCTGCTCCCCTGGGACAGCAGTGCCAGGGCAGTGCCAGGGCAGTGCCAGGGCTGTGGGGCAGTGCCAGGGCCCCATGGGGCAGTGCTGGGACCATGGGGCAGTGCCAGGGC
>NW_005054303.1:16592345-16604865 GCF_000277835.1 Geospiza fortis | reverse complement strand
AGAAACAACCCCATGAGACCAATCACAGATGCACCTGTTGCATTCCACAGCAGCAGATAATCATTGTTTGCATTTTGTTCCTGAGGCCTCTCAGCTTCTCAGGAGGACAAATCCTAAGGAAAGGATTTTCCATAAAATGTGTCTGTGACAATGGGGCAGTGCCAGGGCCCCACGGGGCAGTGCCAGGGCTGTGGGGCAGTGCCAGGTTTGCAGAGCAGGGTGTCACACCGAGCCCACCCCCGTCTCCAGGGGCTGCAGGGCTGGAAGAAGAGCCAGGCGTGTTCAGGGTGAGGGGTGCCAGGGCACAAGGGGTGCCTGTTTGCTGTGGTGCCCATGAGCTGAAGGAGCCAGCTGCAGGAAACCAAAGGGCACAAATCCCTCTCATCTGAGGGTGATTTTCCTCCATTAAATCCTGTTCTGGGCGGAGGATGCAGGGGCAGCCTGCTGCACTGCAAAACAACAGCCCATCATTTGTAATCTCAGCAGCCATATGGCTCGTGTTTGAAATGGGGGCTCCCCACTGCCTTCAAAGGCCCCAAACCAGCAGAAGGTTCAGGAATGTCCTTTTCAGCAATTCCAGTTTGCTGTGATTTTAATAATGCAAATGTTCCCTGAGGTTTGCATCACCACTAACTCAGGATCAGAGACAGAATCGCTGAATCCTTCAGGTTGGCAAAGTCCTCTCTGACCACGCAGTCCAACCCTTCCCCAGCAGTGCCAAGGCCACCCTGACCATGTCCCCAGGTGCCACGGGCACAGGGCTTTAACCCCTCCAGGGATGGGCTCTCCACCCTGCCTGCACTGGATGACCTGGGGTCTCCTCCAGCCAGGTCTCAGGATGGACATCTGGATCACACCCAAGGCAGCTCAGCTGCTTTAGAAGGCATAAAATCAGCAGGATGGCTTCTGTGCTAGTGTTGGAAACAGAAAAGTTTTAATAAAAGGCAAAATAACAAAGCTCTTTACAGAGAAAAACCAATCCAGGTGCAAGAGGTTCTTGCTCCTGGTAAAACACCTCACAAAAGCCATTAGTTTCGTTGTTCTCTTCTTTTTTAGTAAATTACTCAGGTAGGACCTTCTGGCTCCTGTCCCATTGGCTATCCTTAGGTTTGAGGTGAAGTCTCCAAGTCCTATGAGGTGTCTTTTTACCCAATCGAGGAGAGAAACTTCTGGGCTTTTTCCCTTTTTAGGGAGAAAAGGGATAATTTGGTCACTCTGTCACCAGGGGTCACATTCCTGTACTGGGGAACCCCTTCCATGAAGAAATTTCCCCAAATATCCAACCCAAACCCCTTGGTGCAACTTGGGGCTGCCTCCTGTCCCCCTGAGAGCTGCAGAGCTGTCCCAGGGCCTGGCAGGTGCCCATGGGGACAGGGCACTGCTCCCGTGCCAGGTGAGGAGGGTGGCATTGCCTCCCTGCTGGGGTAAGGAACAGAATGGGAAATACGCCAATCATTTGGTTTTAAAATTGTAA
Source organism: Geospiza fortis (assembly GCF_000277835.1). Lineage (NCBI taxonomy): Eukaryota > Metazoa > Chordata > Aves > Passeriformes > Thraupidae > Geospiza > Geospiza fortis. Next base: position 16,603,391 of record NW_005054303.1, on the reverse strand, counting down.
AAATTTAATAGTAATAAAATGGTTATAAAAATAGCAATATAATTAGAGTAATAATAATGTGGACAATTTGGATTAGGACAATATGAGACAATAAAAACAAAGAGTAATGGACAGTCCAGGTACCTTTTCTGGGCAAAATAAGCCCGAAAAAGGCCCCACGTTAACAGAGGATTAACCCTTAAAAGCAACAGCCTGTTGCATGTTCATACAGCTCATCCATGATGCATAAATTCCATTCAAACACAGGATTCTGGCTGGGCAGTGTCAGCTTCTTCCTCTGGATCCTGACAGCGTCTGCAGGGCTGAGCAGGCAGGAAGAAGTTCGTTTGTTCTGATCATGGAGCAATAAATTCTCTTTCTCTGAAAGATCCAGGTGTCCTGTGGCTGCTATCTGGTGCAATGAGTACCTCATTCCTTTCTTAAAAAATATCCCACTTACACAGTTCCTATTTTAACTACAAAAGTTACCTTTTAACTACAAAACCACATTTACTACACTATTACAACGTTAATACAGCACTACTAATCAATACAACAAAATGCATATAGCAAATATCTGCACAGAGCCATATAATGTGCACTTTTCACAAGAATTTACATTTTCAAAGCAGGTTCCCAGAATTAGGTGAAATGGTGATGCCGTTTCCTGGAAGGCTCTGGAATGAAATCTGTCCGTCAGAAGGAAATCTGTCTGTCATGGCAGAAGCACAGAGGCAGGAGGGAGGTCAGTGCCACTTTACTGCAGAGACAAGGTGCCATGCCCCACCCTGACCCCCCCACACGCAGGGCGCTGGAGCTGCTCGGGTTTCTGTGCTTGAGATGACTCTTGAGGTGTTGGAAAGTCTTTTCTTTTCCCAGCCCCACAACCAAAGAAGAAGTCAAGATTCTTTGGTTCTGCTTCTCAAGGTTGTTTATTTTTTCTTATTTATTCCATTTTCTCTCTGACCTGCTGAGGTCTGTCCAGCAGGTCGGGTTGTGGCACAGTCCCTGCCCTTGGGGTGGTGTTGGCTTTCATACTAAAAACTACGTGTACTTTATTTACAATAATGTTCCGATACTTATCACCTGTGTTAGACAGTCTGTCTCTACTCTAAACCAATCCAGAAGTGCCACCATCACAGCAGAAGATGGAGGACAAGAAGAAGAAGAAGGACAGGACACACCCAGATTCCTCCATCTTGCCTCCTGAACCCCCATTCTAAATTCCCAAAATTCTGCATTTCCACCCTGTGACAAATTCACTGTCATTCTACTCAAACCCCTGTGGCTTGTAACTCCTCACACAAAGTTGGGAATTGTTTCCAAGGGCTAAAATCAAAGGCACAGGTGTCTGTGACTCCGTGCCAAGGTCTCTGAGCCCCTGCCAGGGTCTGGAGTCCCCCAGGGCAGCCAGAGCAATGTCCTGGGTTCTGACAGAGCTGCCATTCCCAGGGAAGTTAATTAGCAAACACAGCATCAGACACACCCCTTGTGCAATCAATAACATGGTGTGCGTACTGCACGTGCCTGAATTATTACCATCATTTTAATGCTATTAAACCCATTTATTGCTGAGTTTCTTGAAGCACGGTGTGGGGCTGCTATAATAGATGCTTATATCATGCTGGAGAAATTTTGATAGAGGACTGATTAAAATAGAATAAATTGACATTACTGCCCACAGAAATGGACAAACAATATGATTTCTCCCACTATTGTAGCCAGAACTTCAAGAGTTTCAGTCTGGCTCTATTTCACATGCCACTGGGGGCAACTGGCCAGTGCATTCCACAGGATTTGTCTCTGTTCAGTTCTGTGAGGTGAGAATAAACAATTATTTAATCAAATATAAAGGAAAGATTTCAGTCTCATTCATTTTCCCCTGTCCTCTCTCTTTTTATGTGTGAATAGGGCTAAATAATTCAATCAGACTCTTAACATCTGCCTGATCTCTATTAAATTGTCTCTGTTTTAGGCAAAAGCTTTCTGTTCCTATGAAACCTTCCCTGAATCAAATTAATTCCTACAAATCCGCTATTTTTTCATTTTAATAACAATTTCCAAGGTCACAGTGGCTCCTGCTCAAGATTCCTGTTGGCCTTTCAGCCAACCACAGTGAAGAAAAGCCATCCTCTTGGAAATCATCAGCCCCAGGAGAGCTCAGAGCCCCTGGCAGGGCCTGAGGGGCTCCAGGAGAGCTGGAGAGGGACTGGGGACAAGGGATGGAGGGACAGGAGCCAGGGAATGGCTCCCAGTGCCAGAGGGCAGGGATGGATGGGAGATTGGGAATTGGGAATTCCTGGCTGGGCTGGAATTGCCAGAGCAGCTGTGGCTGCCCCTGGATCCCTGGCAGTGCCCAAGGCCAGGCTGGACATTGGGGCACCCTGGGACAGTGGGAGGTGTCCCTGCCATGGCAGGGGTGGCACTGGGTGGGTTCAATGTCCCCTCCCACCCAGACCAGTCAGGGATCCTCTGATTCTCTCTGTCCTGCTTGGAGATCTGTGCCATTCCTCCTTCTGGGGGAAAGCGCAGTGAAAAGCTGTTCTGGGAGAGGAAGGGACAGCGGAGAAGGCGAAGGCGAAGGCGAAGGCGAAGGAGAAGGCGAAGGAGAAGGAGAAGGCGAAGGAGAAGGAGAAGGAGAAGGAGAAGGAGAAGGAGAAGGAGAAGGAGAAGGAGAAGGAGAAGGAGAAGGAGAGGTTTAAACTGTTCTGGTTACTTCACAGATGTTTCTGTGGGTTTAGTTAGCAGCAAGGTCAATGCTGTGTCCTTGCCAGAGGCTGGCTCCTGCCTGTCCCAGTCTGTCCCTGCCCGTCCCTGCCTGTCCTCCCCTGCCTCTGCTTTCCCTTCCTGTCCCTGTTTGCCCCCCAGCACACTGCTGGGGGCTGGAGACCCAGGGCTCTGTTGGATTTGCCTTGTTGGATAATTGCAAAGCAGACAGGATTGCTCCCAGAGGACTCCAGTGCCATCTCCTCCCCTCGCCCTCCCCTTCCAGCAGCTCCTCACATCTGTCAGCATGAGCTCGCTGCTTCCTAAATCATTCTCAGATTTGGTATTAATTTTTTAATCATCTGCATATGAATGATTAATAAATGTTTAAGAGCTCATAAAATATTCACCGTGTTTCCCCACACTCGCTATCACTGCTGGGCATGAGGAATGGCTGCACGGCTGCCCAGGGCAGCCTGGCCCTGCCTCACCATCCCTGCTTTCCAGAGCAGGCATCTGGGCATGGAAAACCAGGGGGGGAGTGCTGGGCAGCTCTGTGAGCACTGAGGCACAGCAATGTTCCACTGCAATAACCCTGTGACCGTGCTCACAGGGGTCCCAGGATGAGGGAAGAGACGAGGATCTGACTCCATGTTTCGGAAGGCTGATTTATTATTTTATGATATATATTATATTAAAACTATACTAAAAGAATAGAAGAAAGGATTTCATCAGAAGGCTAGCTAAGAATAGAGTAGCAAAGAATGATAACAAAGGCTTGTGGCTCAGACAGAGATCCTGAGCCAGCTGGGCTGTGATTGGCCATTAATTAGAAACAGCCACATGAGACCAATCACAGATGCACCTGTTGCATTCCACAGCAGCAGATAACCATTGTTTACATTTTGTTCCTGAGGCCTCTCAGCTTCTCAGGAGGACAAATTCTAAGGAAAGGATTTTCAATAAAGGATGTCTGCGGCACAACCCAGCTGCACAAACATGGTCCTGGCCAGGCTCTGAACCTCTGCAGGGAGTGGGAGCAAGGAGAGCAGGATGTGCAGGAGTCCTGTGGAGCTGCTCCATGGGAACAGCCCTCCCTGAAATGGCCAATCTGCTTAGGACTGCTAATGTTCATCCTTGAATGAGAATCACAAAACCACAGCGTGGTCTGGGTGGGAAGGGACCCAGAGCCCCCCCAGTGCCACCCCTGCCATGGCAGGGACACCTCCCACTGTCCCAGGGTGCCCCAATGTCCAGCCTGGCCTTGGGCACTGCCAGGGACCCAGGGGCAGCCACAGCTGCTCTGGCAATTCCAGCCCAGCCAGGAATTCCCAATTCCCAATCTCCCACCCATCCCTGCCCTCTGGCACTGGGAGCCATTCCCTGGCTCCTGTCCCTCCATCCCTTGTCCAAAGGGAGGCCACCAACTCCCCACCCCATAACCCTGGGGCCCTGGGGCAGTTTCTGCCTTGGGGTGCTGATCACAGAACCCATCCCATCCTGTCAGAGTGCTCCAGGTGCTTTCTGTGGCCCCACAGCACTGCCCTGGACCTGCTCTGAGCCACAGAACCATCACAGACCAGCCCAGCAGAAAAACACCTCTAAGACCACCAAACCCAACTCCAGCTGAATGCCCACTGACCCATGTCCCCACTTCTGTTTGCTTTCTGAGCCCTTCCAGGGATGGTGGTCCCACACTGAACCAGGGATTCTCTCCTAAGGGAGCAGCCTGGCCATGAGAACCCTGTGGAACTGGGAGCTGCCGGCCCTGAGGAGCTCTGGGAACCCCTGCAGGTCTCAGCTGGGCTGCCTCAGACACCACAGATGTGTGCAAGAGCCCAAAGTGCCCCACAGGAACAAGCCTTGGCCATGGGATCTGCCCCGAGAGCCCCAGAGCTGCCCCTGCTCTGGGGGAGCAGCACAGTGTGGGAAATAGCCAAGGTAAGAAGATTTCAGACAGCTGGGAATGCAGGCCTTGGAGAGAGAAGGAGCACAGAACCAGCTGCAGCTGCATCAAACAATAGCTGGAGTTTGGCTAAGTTACACCTCAGGACTGCAGGAAAATGTGCTTAGCAAGACACAGAAGGTTTTAAGTTAATAATGGAGTGCTGTGTGCTGTTAATAGAAGGCAGACAAGCAGGCATTGTGTGCAGCAGGTGTATGGGTGCTTTCAGTGACTGCCTGGAACAATAGTCTGTGAGCTTTAGCAATGTGCTTGGGGCTGGAAAGATTTTAAAATGCTCTGTACCAGAGAAATCTTTGGCTGCTGCTGGCTGTACGTGAGCTGTGCCATTGTCTCCACCATGTGATGGGGCTGATGCTGCAATAAAGCTCAGAGAACACACCCCAGCAGTCCTGTTCATGAAAGAGAGAAAATATCCCACACACAGAGAACAGCACGGGTGCTGCACCTCCCCAGCCTGTCATAGCTGCAGAGGAACTCATGGATGGATAAATAAAAGCATGAGGGAGGGCTTTGGGTGTGATAACGTCCCGGGATCTCTGCTGCTCACAGTGACCCTGACATGAGTACCAGTCTCTTTTCCCAGTCCTGCTGTCAAAGAAGGAGTCAGGATTCTTCTGGTCTCGTTCTCAAGGTTGTTTATTGTTTCTTATCTATAAAATTCTTTCTCTGGCCTGCCGAGGTCTGCTCAGCAGGACAGTCAGAGGCACTCTGACCGCCCTCGGAGGCAGTGTTGTCTTTTATACTGAAAACTACGTGTACAATATTTACCATCACTTCCCAATACCTATCACCTATGTTAGACAGTGAGCTTCTACCTTAAACCAATCCAAAAGTGCCAACATCACCCAGAAGATGGAGGCCAAGAAGAAGGACAAGGCACACTCAAATTCCTCCATCTTGGGACCCCAAGCCCCCATTCTAAAAACCCCAAAAATCTATTTTTCACCCCATGACAAACTAACTATTATTCTACTTAAACTCTCTTGGCTTGTAATTCTTCATATAAAGATGGTATTTTTTTCCATGGATCAAGATCAAAGGCACAGGGGCCTTGGGCTCTGTGCCAGGGTCTCTGAGCCCCCTGGCAGTTGCTGGAGCCATCCAGAGCACCCAGAGGGATGTCCTGGGTTCTGACAATAACGTTTCCAAAGGCAGCACCAAACATGCCCCTTTTTGTGATAAGCAGATGCAGACAGGGCTGAGGGGGCAGGACTGGCACACCCAGTGGGCACAGCCTTGGGGCAGTGCCAACCCCCACACTCCCAGCCACACAGGAACTGCCCTGAACCTGAATTCATCCAATTCAGGGGACTTAGCCCAAGCAATTGTGGCCTTTTATAATATTACACAGGACAACCCAAACACAACCCAAGCAAGATTGTTAGGAGTGACTTTTCTTCTAAAAATTCATTTTAAAAAGGTATTCTTTAATAGGAAAAATCTCATGGCAGAAGCACTGATAATTCAAAATCTAAGTATAAAAATAGCTGTCTCTACCTGGTGGAACAGCAGGGTGGCTCATTCTCTGGTGTTCAGGGTCAGTGCCTGCTCAAAGTTCTAGCAGATGATTAAACATGTACAAATAAAAAGGGCCAAGCAGAAGAGTTTCCTGTGTGTCTGTTCAGTCCGTGTGACACTGCAGCCAGGGGAGGTGGCACCTCTCCTGCCCAGCTGCCACCACCAGGCCAAACCGCTCTGAGGCAGAGCTGGGTGTGCCTGCTTGTGTCTCTGTGAGGGTGAGACTGTTCCCCTGTCCCTGTCACCCTGGGACTGTCCCCCTGTCCCTGTCACCCTGTCCCTGTCCCCATCACCCTGTCCCTGTCCCCGTGTCCCTGTCTCTGTCCCCCTGTCCCTGTCCCCCTGTCCCTGTCACCCTGCAGGGGGACACAGCCCATTTCAGCAGGCACCTGCTCCAGCTGCAGCTGCAGGGACGACCCAGGACTGCTCTTCCCAAGGCAAACCCAACTGCATCTGTCTCCTATTACAACCAAAAGACTGCTGCTACTTCATTTTATTGGTTTTAGTGATTTTTTTCCTATTAAGAAGATTGTCTATTAAGCACAAGAAGCAATACTCTATATTAATAAATAAATATAAAGCATTATAGAAGACAACTCTCAACAACCTCCCATCTGATATCACTGGCTTTTTGACTAAAATAATATTCCTCAGAAGAAAAAAAATAGAAATAAGATTTATTTATGGATAAATGGTTTAAAAAAAATATTTTTCTATATATATTCTATATATATATATTTATATATTTTAAAATGGTAAATTAAAAAATAGAAATAAGATATATTTATGGATAAATGGTAGATTTATGTATGGATAAATGGGATAGAAAAAATATTTTTCTATACATATTCTTCTATATATATTCTATATATATTTACATATATATTTATATGTTTAAAAATAGTAAATTAAAGAAATAGAAATAACATTTATTTAGGGATAAATGGTAGATTTAGTTATGGATAAATGGTATTCCCTCAAAAACACACTGAATTTTGGTTTTTAACATTTCCCTTGGATCAGAGCTTCTGTTTGTCAATACAGGCAGCCAGTTCAATTATTATTTATCAAGGCTGCAGGGATGACAAATGGCTTTGCTTACTGCTGGATTTCTTATCTTTGGCAACTCAGAGTATCAATTACTACTATTAAAAAGAAATAACTGCCCTGAGTGACAAACCAGCGCACAATCAAACTGTACGTAATTGCAGCCAGCACATTGCATTATGTCACATTATGTCCAAAACAGGAATGTGAACGGTGAACTGAGAGGCAAAGGCACTCCTGTGCTTTGGCAGGGGAATGAAGGGTGTGCGCTAAAGCCAGGGACTGGGAATGGGGTACAGGGACAAAACAGTGACACTGCAGTGCAGCAGCAGCAGGGAGCCAGCCTGGGCAGCACCTGGGGAAGGAGGGCTGGGCTGGAGCCACCTGCACAGCCCTGCACAGCCCCCACATGCCAGGGTGTCCCAGTGCCCAGCCTGGCCTTGGGCACTGCCAGGGATCCAGGGGCAGCCCCAGCTGCTCTGGCAATTCCAGCCCAGCCAGGAATTCCCAATTCCCAATCCCCCATCCATCCCTGCCCTCTGGCACTGGGAGCCATTCCCTGGCTCCTGTCCCTCCATCCCTTGTCCCCAGTCCCTCTCCAGCTCTCCTGGAGCCCCTTTGGGTGCTGAAGGACTGATTTAGGTCACCCCTGAGATAGGGTCTCTTTGAGCCAGGTCTCATAAGCTCTTGGAGATCTGTATTACACTCAGGATAGCTCAGCTACCTTAGAAGGCATAAAATCAGCAGGATGGCTTCTGTGCTAGTGTTGGAAACAGAAAAGTTTTAATAAAAGGCAAAATAACAAAGCTCTTTACAGAGAAAAGCTGAGCTAGGTACAAGAGGTTCTTGCTCCTGGTAAAACACCTCACAAAAGCCATTAGTTTCTTTGTTCTCTTTTTTTTTTAGTAAATTACTCAGGCAGGACTTTTTGGTTCCTGTCCAATTGGCTATCCTTAAGTTTGAGGTGAAGTCCTCCAGGTCCTATCAGGTGTCTTTTCACCTAATTGAGGAGAGAAACTTCTGGGCTTTTTTCCTGTTTAAGGAGACAAAGGATGGTTTTGTCACTCCATGAACAGGGGGCACATTCCTACACAGCCCAGAGCCTGTCTCCCCTGGGCTGGCCCATGCCAGCTCTGTCAGTCTGTCCTCACAGGAGAACTGTCCTTCTCTCACTGTGTGTCCTGCTGGCCCTGGGGCACCCCCCGACCCCCAGATCTATCTGCAGATCTATTTAAAAAGAGCAGAAGGTAGATCTTTCTCGGGTTCTCTGCTGCTCACAGTGACCCCCAGATGTGTCACAAAGTCTCTTTTCCCAGCCCAGCACTCGAAGAAGGAGTCAGAGCTCTTCAGTTCTCGGTCTCAAGGTTGTTTATTGTTCCTTATCTATAAAATTCTTTCTCCTGTCCAGCCAAGGTCCACTCAGCAGGACAGACAGAGGCACTCTGCCTGCCCCAGGGTGGTGTTATCTTTTTATACTGCAAACTACATGTACAATATTTACAATTACTGCCCAATACCTATCACCTGTGTTAGACAATGAGCTTCTACTCTAAACCAATCCAAAAGTGCCAACATCACCCAGAAGATGGAGGCCAAGAAGAAGAAGGAGAAACGCTGGACATGCCCAGATTCCTCCATCTTGCCTCCTGAACCCCCATTCTAAAAACCCCAAAATTCTACTTTTTCACCCTGTGATAAATTCACAATTATTCTACTTAAACTTTCGTGGCTTGTAATCCTTCATATAAAGGTTGGTAATTGTTTTTTCCAAGGGCTAAATCAAAGGCACAGGGGTCTTTGACTCCATGCCAAGGTCTCTGAGCCCCCTGACAGGGTCTCACATCCTCCAGGGCAGCCAGAGGGATTCCCTGGGTTCCCACAGATCTTTGCCCTTCCCAGAGGAATTCCCTGGGTTCCCACAGATCTTTGTCCTTCTCCTTCCTTTCGCTGGCTCCTGGCAGCCCCAGGCTCCCTCAGTGAGGCAGGGCCGTGTCCTCAGAGCACCTGCACAAAGCAGCCGCCCACCGTGGGCTGTGTGGAGCTTTTCAGAACATCCCGGGAGTTCCTGTCTTCAAAGATGCTTCTACAGCTTGTAAAAGATTAAAACTAAAAGCACTGGAGCAGGAAGGAAGGACGCCTGGCTGGTTCCATGGCATGCACGGAGCACGGTCCCTCCGGCCTGCGACACTGGGGGAGCTATCTGAGAGAGAAAAGGGGGGCTGGGACAAATTGTGACCATGTTCACAGGGGTCTGAGGATGAGGGAAGAAACAAGGATCTGACTCCATGTTTCAGAAGGCTGATTTATTATTTTATAATCTATATTATATTAAAACTATCCCAAAAGAATAGAAGAAAGGATTTCATCAGAAGGCTGGCTAAGAATAGAAAAAGAAGGAATGATAACAAAGGCTTGTGGCTTGGACAGAGAGTCCGAGCCAGCTGGACTGTGATTGGCCATTAATTAGAAACAACCACATGAGACCAATCACAGATGCACCTGTTGCATCCCACAGCAGCAGATAACCATTGTTTGCATTTTGTTCCTGAGGCCTCTCAGCTTCTCAGGAGGAAAAACCCTAAGGAAAGGATTTTTTATAAAAGATGTCTGTCTGACAACAAATGGGGAGAAATACCCCAGGAAAGCACTCCTGTGCCTGCCCCAGTGTCCTGGGCTGGCTATGTGATATTTGTATTTATTTGTATTGCAGCAGCGTGCAGGAGCACCAGCCTCCTCTGGGGCTGCCCCCCTCTGCCCCCTCTCCCGAGCTCCTGCAGGCAGCTCCTGGGCACTCACACCATAAACCCAGGCTCTGGCTTCTCACCCTCCCTTTTTCCCCTTTCCAGACCTGAGCTCATGCATTTCTGGGTTGGTGCTGAGCTCTCAGCCACCCTTTTCCCAGCACTACCTCAAAAAGGATTTTCCAGGCAGGAACAGAACACCTTGGAGATGTTTGGAGGCCCTCATCCCACCCTGCACCGTGGGTTTGCAGCCCTGCACCAACTACCCCAGGAGGCTCCTACGCCAGGAACAGAACACCTTGGAAGTGTTTTGGAGGCCCTTTATCCCACCCAGCACCATGGGCTTGCAGCCCTGCACCAGCCAGCCTGGGAGGCTCCCACTGCCAGGAACAGAACACCTTGGAGGTGTTTGGAGGCCTTCATCCTGCCCTGCATGAGCCACCCCGGGAGGTTCCCACTGCCAGGAACAGAACACCTTGGAGGCCTTTTGGAGGCCCTCATCCCAGCCAGCACTGTGGGCTTGTGGCCCTGCACCAGCCAGCCTGGGAGTTTCCCACTGCCAGGAGCAGAACACCTTGGAGATGTTTGGAGGCCTTCATCCTGACCTGCACTGTGGGCTTGTGACCCTGCACCGGCCACCCCAAGAGGTTCCCACTGCCAGGAACAGAACACCTTGGAGGCCCTTTTGAGGCCCTCATCCCACCCTGCACTGTGGGTCTGTGGCCCTGCACCAGCCACCCCAGGAGGCTCCCACTGCCAGCCCCCCTCTCTCTCAGCTCCCTGCTGCTCCCCCAGCCCCCAGGAGCCCGGGTTTCCCAGCACAGCAGTGCCTCATCCCTCTGAGGGGCATTTAGCACCAGGGCAGCCTCTCAGGGGGCTGTGCTGGGGACATGGCCATCCTGCCATGCTGCTGCCTCTCCTCCCCACGATCTTCCCCCTGCTTCCATTCCACAGTGTCCTAGGGTGACGTTGTGATGCCTGTATCCCCAGTTGTGGTTCTGTCCATGCTGGATATCATGTTCTGTGCCTCCAAGGCTGGCTCTGAAGAGCGAATGTTTTGTTTGGTTTTGCTCTCAGCCGCTCCCCCAC
>NW_005054303.1:16590502-16592230 GCF_000277835.1 Geospiza fortis | reverse complement strand
GCCCCAGCGGGGGCCTGGGAACAGCGAGAGTTTGCACCTTGTGGCTGCAGCAGCTGCCCCAGCACCAGAGGGGCTGATAACAGAGTGACCACCCCCAGAGAAGACTTTCTGAATTTGTCATCATTTCAGAGCGGTGACAGAGTGGTGTCACCTGGTATTGTTCATTGTGTGTGCTGGGGGTGCTGTGCCTGGTAAATAAACAGGTTCTGTGTGCTGGGGGTGCTGTGCCTGGCAAATAAACAGGTTTTGTGTGCTGGGGGTGCTGTGCCTGTTAAATAAACAGGTTTGTGTGCTGGGGGTGCTGTGCCTGGTAAATAAACAGGTTTTGTGTGCTGGGGGTGCTGTGCCTGTTAAATAAACAGGTTTTGTGTGCTGGGGGTGCTGTGCCTGGTTAATAAACAGGTTCTTTCCACTTCTCTCTGAGGAATCCTCCCTGAACCAGCTGAGGGAAGGGTTTTGCTTTCTGGAGGGGCCCCCTTTTGGAGATTTTCTCCCAAATTTGCCCTAAACCAGGACACACAGCCCTGCCTGGCATGGGGAACAGGCACCACCCTCACCCTGTCCCAGCCACTGCCTTGGGATCTTCTCCTTGCCTACGTCCACGGTACTAAAAATAACCCTGACGAGCTCATTTAATTTTAGCCTCTGAGTGTCTGTATGAATATTTATAATGCTCCATATTAGAAATGCTGAAAAGTTCCAGAGCCTGAGAACACGGCAGCAGACCCTGGGGAATAGAGCAGCTCTTCCTTTTTTCCTGTCCTATTTCGAGCTGGTTTCACACATGCTGCATTCCCGATGTGAAGTCTCACGCTGCATGTCTCAGCTGCTTAAAGCACTCTGTGATGTTCTGTGCCTGATGAACACAGACCCAGCTCCCATGCAGGAGAAGGGAGTGCTTCCAAAGGAATTCCCTGTGAATTTGTGCAGGGAGAACGAACTCACTGAAGTGCTTATCTGTTCATGTCTGGCTTTCATCTGCTTTTCATTTCAAGGCCAGGTTGTTGGAGGAACCTGCTGGAGTGGAAGGCGTCCCTGCCCATGGCAGGGGATGGAACTGGATGATCTTAAGGTCCCTTCTATAATTCTACACTTGTAGAATTAATTCCCCAAATAATGAAAACAATGTTTTCTCAGTTCTCACCTTCCCAAGCCCAGATTTCCATGCCCAGCCTCAGATAACCAAAACCCTCCCCGCTCCCCAGGACTGGAGGCACCCAGGGTCTCTTGAGAAGCTGCTGCACAGGGGAGCTCTGGCTGTGAGCTCTGGCCCACAGTGAGCTCTGGAGCGGTGGGAAGAGCCAGCCAGAGGCTGCACCAGCCATGCAGGCACCCAGCACGTTCCCATGGTGCCCTCTCCTTGCTGCAGAGCTGCAGCTGTGTCTGCAGGGTCAGTGACCACAGGCAATGGTCAGCAGCTGCACGGTGTCTCCAGCAGGAGAAGAGGTTTCACTGCAGCCAAGAGCCCTGTGCAGAGTTTGTTAAAGGCGTGGCGAGAGCTGGACACACACTGCAGAGCAACGTTTCTCCTAACGCTTTTTAGTGAAAGGGCTTTCTAGGCCCTGAGGCTGAAGAAGTATCCAAAGGGCAGTTCAGGGCTCCCTCAGAGGTCACTGCCCTGTCAGGACATGCTTGTCACCCTGCCCATCCCTGCCCATCCCTACCACCTCTGCCCCAACCCTGCCCATCCCTGCCCATCCCTGCCCCCCCCTCCCACCCCGCACAATC
>NW_005054303.1:16588342-16590286 GCF_000277835.1 Geospiza fortis | reverse complement strand
GTCCATCCCTGCCCATCCCTGTCATCCCTGTCCATCCCTGCCATCCCTGTCCATCCCTGCCCATCCCTGCCCATCCCTGTCCATCCCTGTCCATCCCTGCCCATCCCTATCCATCCCTGCCCATCCCTGCCCATCCCAGATCCTTCGTGTCCCTGCTGAAAACGCTCCTGGCAGAGGGGGGCTGTGGAACTCCTCCCTGTTACTGCCTCAGTGTTGTTCCTCCTGCTGCAGGGAGCCCAGGAGGATCAGCCTGGCTGAGGGAGGGTGTAGAGTGGAAGTGGCTTTGAAAAGCTGCATTCCAGCCTCTCCTGTGGAGCAGAGAAGGCACACAATACAGAAAGGAAGTGAGCAGCTGCCAGGCTCTGTGGCTCTGGCATCAGAGATGAATGAAGAGGCTCAGCAGGTCCAGGGCAATGCTTGGGTCACCTCCCTTGCACCAGGTGCAGGATGGGGGGGCAGCATGGGGGAAAGAGGCAGAGGTCTGATGCTGCTCCTCCTGTCCTCTGCCTTCCTCCAGCCCGAGCACGAGAGTAGCTGCAGAATCCGGGTCAAAAGGAACTGAGATGAGTCAACCTCTGATGCCAGCAGGAAGGCAGAGAAAAAGGCAGCTCTGAGGGGCCCCCCAGCTGCTGTCCTTCAGCCCTCCCTCAGCAGAGCATCCTGGAAGGGTGGCATCCCTCTCGTCCCTCCTGTCCCCACGTGCCACTAGCTCGGGTATTTGGTAGTTAATTGCTGCCCCGAGATGTGCAGGATGTCTCTGTTTCAGCCCGTGTGTCTGAAGAACGAGTCAGAGCTGTTCAGTTTTCGGTCTTGAAGTTGTCTATTAATTCTTATCTATAAAATTTTCTTTCTGCCCAGCTGAGATCAGCTCAGCAGGCCAGCCACAGGCACTCTGATCGACCCTGGGGTGGTGTTGTCTTTTTATACTACAAACTGCACGTACAATATTTACAATTACTTCCCAATACCTATCACCTGTGTTAGACAGTGAGCTTCTACTCTAAACCAATCCCAAAATGCCACCATCACAGCAGGAGATGGAGAACAAGAGAAGAAAGAAGGACTAGACATGCCCTGATTCCTCCATCTTGCCCCCATAACACCCATAACAAAAATCCCAAAATCTACATTTTCACCCTGTGATAATTTTATTATCATACTATTTAAACTTCTGTGACTTTCAGGTCCTCATACAAAGCTGGTAACTTGCTCTAGAAGTCATGACCAAACCCGCAGGTGTTCTGGGCTGTGTGCCAGGGTCTCCGAGCCCCCCGGCGGGGTCCTTGGCAACTCTGGACACCCGGAGGGATGTGCTGAATTCCGACCCCTCCTCAGCACTTCTGCCTGCTCATCCTTCTGCTCTGCCACAGCCGAGCTGGCACCCAGCAATGTTTTCCTTCTGGTGCTCTCAGAGACATTGGAGCACTTGAAGTGCCATTACTGCTGCTCTTAAGAGCTCCAGGTTTCTGTACAATGAGGAGAATCAATACAAGTACTGCAATAGGTGATGACCTCTCTATAGCTTTAGAAATTCTACATCCTTCTCCCTTCTGTGCTTTTCATAATGTCTAATTACCTGATCTATAGCCCCAAACAGGAATCAATGGGGCTGTATTGCAACAAATTATTGTGGATTCTCTTAAAAAAAAAAGGTTCAGAGGGTGCTATTGAGTATGACACTTCCAATTATATAAAGCAAATGAGCTTTCCATGGGAGCTGGAGAGCTGGGAGCCAGTTCATTACCGACGGCTCATATTCCACTAGCAGTTCATTTCTACTTCAGGACTTCCCCCTGCTCCTTCCAGGGAGGCTCTGTGTCCTCAGCACTGTGCCTGGACCTGCAGAACTGGGTTCCAGCTGCAGAGCTGTGTTGTGTTCCAGCTGCAGGGCTGTGTTCTGTTCCAGCTGCAGGGTGTGTTCTGTTCCAGCTGCAGGGTGTGTTC
>NW_005054303.1:16586445-16588187 GCF_000277835.1 Geospiza fortis | reverse complement strand
TTCCAGCTGCGGGGCTGGGTTCCAGCTGCAGGGCTGTGCTCCAGCTGCAGGGCTGTGCTCCAGCTGCAGGGTTCTGTTCCAGCTGCAGGCCTCTGCTCCAACTGCTGTTGTGTTCCATGAGGCACACAGGGAGAAATCCAGGATTTTCCTGCAATGTAGCAAATTGCTGTGCCTGGAGAAGTGGGGTTGTTAGTGATTTGCTGCAGTGACTCAGTGCCTGCTGGACACCAACATTCCCCCTCCAAAGAATCTCATTTTCACCCATGCCTTCTCCCCTCACTCACAGCTCCACACTGCATCCTGGCTGGATCTAAATTCTGTTATCTAAAACCAGGTGCCAGTCTCACCTCACCGAGAAAACATGTCTAGGAGGAAGTCAGATTGAGTTCTGGATCGTAATAACCCAAAAAAGCCAGTTTTCAACATTTCCTGCTGTGGGTACCTTCTGTGCCATGCACTGTGACCTGAAGTGTGACCCTGAGCCCCTGCACAGCTCCCAAGCCTCGGAAACAGAGCTGAAGGGTTTCACCCCTGCGCTGCTCCTGCTTCATCTTAATGGAGAAACTTTCATTACTTTGGTTCTTCTCTCAGACTGTCTTTGCCACCCTCCATGGTCTCTCTCTCTCTGTTTGTCTGTTGTGCTTGAAGATCTGACACTGCTGGAACCCAGCTGAAAGGAAAAATTAGGAATGTGAGCACACTTTAATCACCCAGCTACTGTAACGAGTGGGGACAGACAACAACGGAGACAACCAACCAGAAGAATAACTGTGCTTTTAATGTTTCTATGGAAATTTATGGAAAGGAAGTGTGATGCACAGGCACACCACCTCATCTGGTATGCACAAGACGCAACATGCTGAGCTGCTAATGAGGTAGCAATTTGGAGGGTTGGGAAGTGCTGGCTATGCTTTGTGCCCACGAGAATCAATGAAAACTGATGAGTGAAGGTTTACAAAACTCGGTGTAAGAACTACAGGAGCTTTGTGCCCGGATGGAGCGGCAGAGCTGCCAGCAGAAGCTCAACTCCTCACACAGCGTTTGGAGCAGCTTGGGTTTTTTCCTGAAGGTACAGCAAAAAGACATACCTGCTTTCCATTTCAGAGCTGGATCTTCATAAATATTTTAATTTGCCAAGTGCCTGCTATTTAATGCCTGCACACCAAGGAAATGTGAGTGAATATTGCCTCAGACGAAGCTCTTGGAAAACAAATTTGGGCACCTTTGATTGCCTGCCCCGCTGTGGAATGAAGGGAGCGTTACCCAGCGTGTCCTGTCTGTTGTCAGCAAGCAACACTTTGGGATTATTTGTATTTGAAAAAAACCAACCTCACCACTCAGATGAGTACCTCTGAAGACAGAAAGTTTTGCTTTTGGCTATTAAAGGAGCAGAATAAAATAAATCACTTATGCTGAATAAATCATTATTCTGAGTTACACGCAAGTGCTCCTCGGCGCTGGCTCCTGGCTGAGACAAGTGGGACACGTTCGTGTGACTCTACTGTTGAATTTGCAGCCTGAATCTGTCCCAAGGGCTTCCCAAAAATAACTGTGTTGAATAACTGGGTTGAAAAACAAAGACAGGCAGGACAAAATCCAGAGCACACAGCACTGCAGCCTCTGCCACCTATCCTGTGCTGCAGTGAAGGTGCAACGGCCAGCAGTGCAGGAGGGCAGAAAGCACAGAATCACTGCATCCCTGGGGCTGGAACAGGGAGTGCCAGCTGTGCCCAATGCCCACC
>NW_005054303.1:16582834-16586311 GCF_000277835.1 Geospiza fortis | reverse complement strand
CCCTGGCCCAGCCTGAGGCCGTTCCCTCTGCTCCTGTCCCTGTTCCCTGGAGCAGAGCCCGACCCCCCCGGCTGTGCCCTCCTGGCAGGAGCTGTGCAGAGCCACAAGGGCCCCTGAGCCTCCTTTGCTCCAGGCTGAACACCCACAAATGTGGATGAACCTTCTCCCACCCGAGTCCCTGCGGATGGAGCCTCCTCTGCCCTGTGCCCACTCAGGATGTGTCCAGCCCCAGCCCCTGTGTTTTGCCCCCAGTGCTGCTCTGGGGCAGGAGCAGTTCAGAGCAGGTCAGTGGGGTGAGGTGACCGCTGTGCCCTTGCTGTGCCTGCTGTGAGGCAGCCCCTGCACGAGACACATAATCTGCATTTATTTCAGCCCTGGATCAAGGGAAGGCATCCATAAACCCGAGTCCTTGTGGGTTCTGGGCTGATGGAGCAAACAGAGGCTGTCCCTGGCTGGAGGGAGCAGAAAGCTGCTGGCAAAGAGGTATTAACTTCACTGTGCTGCATTTTATGAGGCAACAAAGAGTGTCTTGGTTCTGTGCCGTGAAAGTAAATAGAACAGTATTTCAGACCTCCTTATTCAGTTGTCCAAATGCACATAACCGATTTTTGCAGATAGGGATTTATGTTCTCTTGTCAGCATCTAATAAAGTAGAGCAATTGTGCCTGCCATTTATTTCAGTGCTGTTGCCTTTAGCTCGGCCTCCCTGTGTACACTGAGTGCTGCCTGCTCTGGGGGCTGCCCAGCCCCTCATGCCTGCTCAGGCTGCTCCAGAGCACACCCAGGAGGGTCTGGAGGTGTGAGAGGTGCCCAGGGAGGGTGTGCAGAGGAGAGCATGGGAGGAGCGCCTGAGGGAGCTGGGAAGGGGCTCAGCCTGGGGAAAAGGAGGCTCAGGGGGACCCTGTGGCTCTGCCCAGTCCCTGACAGGAGTTTGTGGTGCAGCCCAGCAGCTGCTCGCTGTGAGATGAGAAATCCTGGGTGTGCAGAGCTGTGTTGGGCAGCTTGCACCCTGTCCTGGTGGGCTGCAGAGGGACCCTGGCAGTGCCCAGGTGGGCAGGGCTGCAGAGGGACCCAGTGTCAGGTGCAGAGGGACCCTGGCAGTGCCCAGGTGGGCAGGGCTGCAGAGGGACCCAGTGTCAGGTGCAGAGGGACCCTGGCAGTGCCCAGGTGGGCAGGGATGCAGAGGAGCCCTGCAGGTGTCAGGTGTGGAGGGACCCTGGCAGTGCCCGCTGTGCCCACCCACCCATGTAGGGCTGCCCTGGAGAGCCCTGGGGAGCCCTGCTGGCCCCCGGGCAGTGCTGGCTGGCAGGAGGGGCTCAGTGGGCCGCTCGGGCAGCCAGCAGCTGCTGCCCGTGTCCCTCCTTCTCACCCCACACCCTGGCGAGCGCTGGGCACTGTGGGTTTGCCCACAGGCCGACTCCGTGCGTGGGCAAGCTGGGAGCCAGCGCGGTCCTCTCGCTACTCTGCCAGCATAATTCAGCAAGGAAAGAGGTTCCTCTGCTTCAGTGGCAGTTTTTAAAGATTTTCTTTTTCATGTTTTATTCAGCTTGAATTGGAATTTCAGCTCCCAGTTCCTCGAGAGGGAACACAAATCGATGCGGACGAGCAGCGGCCGGTCCGGCCCCGGGAGTGCCTGTGTGAAGAATTGCTCTGCAGAGAGCGAGCAGGACGCGAGCAGAGCAGCTCCTGAAGCCCTGGGGCTGCTGTCACAGGCTGGCTTTGGGCTGTTTGGCTGCTCCTGGTGCTGCTGGCACTGTGCTGGTTCTGCACCCTGTGAGCGCTCCCAGCCGTGGCCACTGCTGGCCAAAGATCCGTGCTGGGCACAGGCTGCTGTGGCACTGTGGGCAAGAGTGACTTTGGGAGTCATTCTGCTTTGGATTGCCTTCCCCAGGTCCCAAAGAAGCTGAGGGCTGCTGGATGACACGACAGTTTTGTTGAAACACTGTGATTTTGACTGTGACGCATTTTTCAGAAAATGCACATTTTTCATCCTTCCAATATCCTCCCACCCAAATTTCCTGACAGAAATGTTTTGGACTCGCATCTTGAAGATTGCAAAAAGAAACCAGTGTTGAAATATTGAACCTTTTCCCTATGCACATGTTTATTTATGTGCTTGACACGAAGTAGCTTGACAAAAATCTTGTCGCTTGTTCCAATTGAAATGCACATCCCAAGTGTTTCTGCTTTCCATTAACACCTGGGAGAGGGAAAGGCTGAAATGTTGACTCTTTTGTGGTTTGTTTCATGGAGGATGGGTTTGAAACACAAATAAGGAGGAAAAAAGAGAAGAAGCCACGGGTTTTGAATACCAGCTGCTGTAAAATTCAGGGTTAAAATGTCCTTGTGCCTCCTCCACTTGCCCATCTTTATTCACCAAGAACAAAGAAAGAACGACAGGGCTCCGCACCCTTGACTGCAAATTCAAGCCTGTAAACAAACGGAATATATTTCACATTTTAGCTGTTACAGTGGAATGAAATCCTGAACTCCATTTCCCCTGGTTTTGGATGTGCTATAAATGGAATTGCCCGCTGGAGGAGAACCTGGGGGTTGGTGTTTGTCAAACACAGGGAGATCCTCCCGTGTGTAAAATCAACCAAATGACAACCGAGCGCTGAAGGTCTGTGTCCTTCACAGCAGGAGGACTGCAGGGATGCTGGAGGCTCTCCCAGCAAGGATGTGCAGGGCAGAGCCTCAGCTCACCTCAGCAGGGACACACCGAGCTCCTCCTGCTGCTGGGGAAACAGCGCAGGGAAACACAGGGCTCCAAAAGAGCTAATAAAGCGATAAGGGACATTTATAGTGATAATTTGGTGCTACTAAATATATAAATTTATTTTCTGTTTTTAAACTCACAGTTTATTTTTAACGATGGCAACAGGCTCCATTATGAAAGTTACACTGATATTTATGAATCTTAACATGGAAGAGAACATTGCACTGAAAACAAATGTGCTAAGGGTAGGATTTTTCTGTGGAAAGCTATAAACAGCTTGCAAAATCTACCCATTTTAGCCTAGATCCTCATAAATGAAACAGTTTGGGCAGAGAACTGTGGGTGCACCCTCAGGTCAAGCAGCCCTGGTCCTGCCAGCAGAACGTGGCACGGTGAGGATGCAAACACCAGTGTCTAGGGAGCTGCAGCAGCACCCTATGCCCGTGGCTCTTTGGGGTTTTTCCTCCCAGCTGCCTGTCCTGGTTTAGGGCAAATTTGGGAGAAAACCTCCAAAGGGGGCCCCTCCAGGAAGCAAACCCACACAGCCCCTCCCCACAACCAGGTCGGGAAGGATTCCTTGGGGAGAAGTGGAAAGAACCTGTTTATTTACAGGCACAGCACCCCCAGCACACAAATCCTGTTTGTTTACCAGGCACAGCACCCCCAGCACACACAATGAACAATACCAGGTGACACCACTCTGTCACCGCTCTGAAATGATGACAAATTCAGAAAGTCTCTCTGGGGGTGGTCGCTCT
>NW_005054303.1:16576242-16582693 GCF_000277835.1 Geospiza fortis | reverse complement strand
CTGAGAGCAAAACCAAACAAAACATTCGCTCTCCAGAGCCAGCCTTGAAGGCACAGAACATGATATCCAGCATGAACAGAACACACGGATGGGGATACAAGCATCACAACGTCACCCTAGGACACTGCCCGTGGCTCTTTGGGGTTTTTCCTCCCAGCTGCCCCTCTTGCTCCAGCAGCTCTGTCCTGCTGCTCGTGACTGCTCTTGGTGTCTTCATAGCCATCAGTCACATCCCCAAGTCAGCGACTTTTTCTGTGCTGAACAAGACAGAAACTTTTTCCTACCCCTTGTAAAACACTCCATCCACACTCTTGTCACTTTTTACCCAGCTGTCTTCAGCTGCCATCAGATTTTTCCCCCCTGTGCAAGTTCATACATTATTCCAGATGAAATTCCTCCACGGATTTGTGCAGCAGCATTACAGGGAACATGTCCTGCCTGCCAGTTCCCACAAAATGCTTTGCCTGTTTACAGAAGTCTTTGCTGTGAACATGAATCTGCTCTCGAGCTCCTCAGGAGCCCAGCAGGGCCAGGATCCTATTTTAGCTTAATGGATGCTGACATCCCAGCAGTGAGAGCTCAGCATCCAGCATCCAGCATCCAGTAGCTCTCCTGGAGTGCATTTTGGGGTCCCTCTAGTCCAGATTCCTTCTGCAGGCTCACTCTGCTGCACAGATCCCAGTGCAGCCTCACAGCAGCTCCTCAGGGCCCACGTGTGCCTGTGTGTGGATCCTGCCATGCCAGGCAGCCACCATGTGCTCAGCACTGCCAAACCATCATTCTGGGGCTGAGGAGATGGGGCAGTGGTGCAGGTATCTTAGCTGATTAGTTTTCAGAGAGGGCACTGGGTGTCTGCAGTGAGTGCTCCAGCCCTCCCCACAGCTGGTTCCAAGGGGTGCTGTGGGAGCCCCAGGAGGAGCAGGGATGGTGCAGAGCAGCTGCTTCCTTCAGGAGAGATGTGGGAGATGCCCTGGGCACTGCCCAGGCACATTGCTGGCACAGTACCAGCCTTCAGACTGTGCAAGGCACCCACCCTGCCCAGCCAGGCACTGGCACCATGACAGATCCATCCCACACTCCTTTTCCATCGTGACAGCACCCTCAGGGAATGCCTGTCCCACTCCATGCAGTGAGGAACTTCAGAGAATCGCAGAATAGTCTGGGTTGGAGGGGCCTTAATCCCGTCCCATCCCATCCCATCCCATCCCATCCCATCCCATCCCATCCCACCCCTGCCATGGCAGGGACACCTCCCACTGTCCCAGGGTGTCCCAGTGTCCAACCTGGCCTTGGGCACTGCCAGGGATCCAGGGGCAGCCACAGCTGCTCTGGCAATTCCAGCCCAGCCAGGAATTTCCAATTCCCGATCTCCCATCCATCCCTTGTCCCCAGTCCCTCTCCAGCTCTCCTGGAGCCCTTCAGGCCCTGCCAGGGGCTCTGAGCTCTCCATGGAGCTTTCCCTTCTCCCATTTGGAATTCAGCACTTAACTCTGAGCTATCTACAATGTAGTAAGATTAATTTTCCCTGCTGTCCCCAGCAGTCCAGTGAGCTCTGAGGCTGACCAGGCTGGCAAGGTGCCCTGGCACAGCCCCAGGCTGGTGGCTGGCTGTGCCACCACCTCGTGGGCAACTTGTCCCTGTTGTGCTGCAGAGCTGGGGTTCCTCAGAAATTGCCTTGTGTTGCCAAATAAATGAAGTAAAAAGAAGATTTCTGTGGGCTGCACTCTGGTATTGTTTTCAGTGAAAACTTCTTTACAATATTGGTTGTGTCTTGAAAGTAATTAATTTGGCAGGAAGTTAAAAAGAGGAAAAAACAGAGAGATTTGAAGGCTGGTTTCCAGTTCTCATTGCTCTGTCTTTATCTCTCAAGGAAAGACTGCACACAGGTGTCAAACGAGAAAGCTGCTCATAATTACACTCCTTAAACACTTAATAACATTTTCTTAAATTAATATATTCCCCATCTGTGTAGCATTTCAGACATTCAGCTCATAACATTGCCTAGTTTATCAGTGTCAAATGACACATCCCCGACCCATTGGAGAATATTATCAACAGATAGAGGCTCATGCCTGTTATTGCTCATCCAGCTAACGAGTGGGATCCGAGCTGCAGCTATAATTAATACCAGACCTTGGAGTGGGGATCTCACTCAGCTTCATGCAGAAACACTGTGCAGGGATGAAGGAACCTGAGTGCCCCCGTGCCACTGGAGGAGGCTCACGGGGCTGGGCCAGCAGCAGGCCTGAGGGACAGCCCTGCCCCAGGATGGGCCTGAGGGACATCTGTCTGTCCCTGAGGGACATCTGTCTGTCCCTGAGGGACATCTGTCTGTCCCTGAGGGACATCTGTCTGTCCCTGAGGGACATCTGTCTGTCCCTGAGGGACATCTGTCTGTCCCTGAGGGACATCTGTCTGTCCCTGAGGGACATCTGTCTGTCCCTGAGGGACATCTGTCTGTCCCTGAGGGACATCTGTCTGTCCCTGAGGGACATCTGTCTGTCCTTGTGGGACATCTGTCTGTCCTGGTGGGACATGTCTGTCCTTATGGGACATCTGTCTGTCGCTGAGAGACATCTGTCTGTCCCTGTGGGACATCTGTCTGTCTGTCCCTGAGGGACAGCCCTGCCCCAGGATGGGCCTGAGGGACATCTGTCTGTCTGTCCCTGAGGGACATCTGTCTGTCTGTCCCTGAGGGACATCTGTCTGTCTGTCCCTGAGGGACAGCCCTGCCCCAGGATGGGCCTGAGGGACATCTGTCTGTCTGTCCCTGAGGGACAGCCCTGCCCCAGGATGGGCCTGAGGGACATCTGTCTGTCTGTCCCTGAGGGACATCTGTCTGTCTGTCTATCCCTGTGGGACATCTGTCTGTCTGTCCCTGAGGGACAGCCCTGCCCCAGGATGGGCCTGAGGGTCGGAGTCCCAGCTGTGCCCAATGCCCACCTTGTCTCCAGCCCAGAGCTCTGAGTGCCACCTCCAGGGGACACCTGCAGGGATGGGCACTGCAACCCTCCCTGGGCAGTGCCAAGGCCTGAGCCCCCTTTCCATGGGGAAATTCTCCTCGAAGCTCCCCTGAAGAGCCAAGGGCTGGGCATTGAAGGCCTCTCATTCCCTTTGCTGACCTGGGGAGGGCAGCCCATGGTGCCAAGGGCTGGCACAGGGCAGGCTGAGTGCCTGCATGGCCTGGTGGCTGCACCTGCAGCATCTGCCCTGCTGCCAAGGCTCTGAGGGCAAAGGAACCCTGGGACCAAGTGTGCTGACCCCCTGTGCCATGGTGCCGCAGTTGAGATGGACACAGCCTGGGGGACATGGAGAGGCCAGGGATGGACAGCAGGGCCACGCCAGGGTTTTCAGAAGGCTTCAGGAGCAGCAGAGCTGCTGGCCAGGGCTCCTCCAGTGCCTGGCTCTGCCATCACTGCCAGCCCTCTGATCCCCAGCAGTGCCTGGCACCTCATACCTCACTTTCTCTTTAATTATCCAACCCAAACTTCTGTCATTTGTATCAATAAATCCCCCCTCTAGCAAACCACTCATTGCTCCAAGCACTACCCCTGAACCTGACCATGAACTTCAGCTTCTTTGACCGATTTTCAAGCCCACCCCTCCTAGGAATCCCATTAATCCTTATCTCAAAAACACTCCCAGGAGAAGGGGCTGTGCCACCCTGCTCGGCAGAGCCCAGCACACTTTGGTTTCGTGGCTCTGTCCAGTTCTGATCGCTGAGCAGGTCTGGGCATGGAATAATCTGAGATTGTTCTGCCGTCTCTCCAGCCGCTGCTTTGCTCTGGATCCTCAGTGCGATGGTACCTAAAATCATTTGTGTCTTAATTATGGCTATCATTTTTTGTAATTAAAATACCTGCTCATCCTGCCATGCAATTCCTAACTGGAGCAGTGCCTTGCTAAATAAAAGCACATCACTAAAGTGCTCTCCTTTCCCTTTGGCAGGCTCTGGCCTTGTGGCCACGGGGTTGGTTTCACAGAGGTGCAGGTGTCAGGGGCTCACAGGTGTCAGAGCTCACAGGTGTCAGAGCTCGCAGGTGTCAGAGCTCACAGGCGTCAGAGCTCACAGGTGTCAGAGCTCGCAGGTGTCAGAGCTCACAGGCGTCAGAGCTCACAGGTGTCAGAGCTCGCAGGTGTCAGAGCTCACAGGCGTCAGAGCTCACAGGTGTCAGAGCTCGCAGGTGTCAGAGCTCACAGGCGTCAGAGCTCACAGGTGTCAGAGCTCGCAGGTGTCAGAGCTCACAGGCGTCAGAGCTCACAGGTGTCAGAGCTCGCAGGTGTCAGAGCTCACAGGCGTCAGAGCTCACAGGTGTCAGAGCTCGCAGGTGTCAGAGCTCACAGGCGTCAGAGCTCACAGGTGTCAGAGCTCGCAGGTGTCAGAGCTCACAGGCGTCAGAGCTCACAGGTGTCAGAGCTCGCAGGTGTCAGAGCTCACAGGCGTCAGAGCTCACAGGTGTCAGAGCTCGCAGGTGTCAGAGCTCACAGGCGTCAGAGCTCACAGGTGTCAGAGCTCGCAGGTGTCAGAGCTCACAGGCGTCAGAGCTCACAGGTGTCAGAGCTCGCAGGTGTCAGAGCTCACAGGCGTCAGAGCTCACAGGTGTCAGAGCTCGCAGGTGTCAGAGCTCACAGGCGTCAGAGCTCACAGGTGTCAGAGCTCGCAGGTGTCAGAGCTCACAGGCGTCAGAGCTCACAGGTGTCAGAGCTCGCAGGTGTCAGAGCTCACAGGCGTCAGAGCTCACAGGTGTCAGAGCTCGCAGGTGTCAGAGCTCACAGGCGTCAGAGCTCACAGGTGTCAGAGCTCGCAGGTGTCAGAGCTCACAGGCGTCAGAGCTCACAGGTGTCAGAGCTCGCAGGTGTCAGAGCTCACAGGCGTCAGAGCTCACAGGTGTCAGAGCTCGCAGGTGTCAGAGCTCACAGGCGTCAGAGCTCACAGGTGTCAGAGCTCGCAGGTGTCAGAGCTCACAGGCGTCAGAGCTCACAGGTGTCAGAGCTCGCAGGTGTCAGAGCTCACAGGCGTCAGAGCTCACAGGTGTCAGAGCTCGCAGGTGTCAGAGCTCACAGGCGTCAGAGCTCACAGGTGTCAGAGCTCGCAGGTGTCAGAGCTCACAGGCGTCAGAGCTCACAGGTGTCAGAGCTCGCAGGTGTCAGAGCTCACAGGCGTCAGAGCTCACAGGTGTCAGAGCTCGCAGGTGTCAGAGCTCACAGGCGTCAGAGCTCACAGGTGTCAGAGCTCGCAGGTGTCAGAGCTCACAGGCGTCAGAGCTCACAGGTGTCAGAGCTCGCAGGTGTCAGAGCTCACAGGCGTCAGAGCTCACAGGTGTCAGAGCTCGCAGGTGTCAGAGCTCACAGGCGTCAGAGCTCACAGGTGTCAGAGCTCGCAGGTGTCAGAGCTCACAGGCGTCAGAGCTCACAGGTGTCAGAGCTCGCAGGTGTCAGAGCTCACAGGCGTCAGAGCTCACAGGTGTCAGAGCTCGCAGGTGTCAGAGCTCACAGGCGTCAGAGCTCACAGGTGTCAGAGCTCGCAGGTGTCAGAGCTCACAGGCGTCAGAGCTCACAGGTGTCAGAGCTCGCAGGTGTCAGAGCTCACAGGCGTCAGAGCTCACAGGTGTCAGAGCTCGCAGGTGTCAGAGCTCACAGGCGTCAGAGCTCACAGGTGTCAGAGCTCGCAGGTGTCAGAGCTCACAGGCGTCAGAGCTCACAGGTGTCAGAGCTCGCAGGTGTCAGAGCTCACAGGCGTCAGAGCTCACAGGTGTCAGAGCTCGCAGGTGTCAGAGCTCACAGGCGTCAGAGCTCACAGGTGTCAGGGGCTCACCTGGCCAGGCCCTGGGCTGGGTAGGGATCAGGCTGCAGCCTCAGCTAGGCTCAGTGTGCTGCTGCTGAGCTGCTGTGCCTGCATGGCCCAGCCAGCTGGGAATTGTTGGGGAAGATGGTTGCTGCTTTGAGAAAAGAGGAGTGAAAAGAGGACGTTTGCAATATAACAAAGCTTGTGACTCTAGAACTAGCCACTGGACAGGGATACCAAAGTTTACTTGTGACAGCTAGCTATCTTTCTGTGGTCACAACTGCTTTCTTCTCCTTCATGGTCTGATTCTTCTTCAGTTTAATAAAGAAGGAAATGAGCCAACATTAAATAGCTTTCTGAAAGGTTCTGAAAGCAGACACCACTTGCAGGCAGTTAGTCTGTGCCTAAGATGTGGCTTCCAGACCTCATTGTACATGCTGTAGTTGTGTCACCATGTGTTGTGAGAACTAAGAGAATCAGTGCTGACCACCATGTCAAACAGCCCCAGCTTTCCAAACTGAAGAAGAATCAGACCATGGAGGAGAAGAAAGCAGTTGTGACCATAGAAAGATAGCTAGTTGTCACAAGTAAACTTTGGTATCCCTGTCCAGTGGCTAGTTCTAGAGTCACAAGCTTTGTTATATTGCAGACGTCCTCTTTTTACTC
>NW_005054303.1:16575567-16576208 GCF_000277835.1 Geospiza fortis | reverse complement strand
CCCCTCGCTGGGTCCTGTTTAGCTCCCCTTTCACCCTTGGTTTAATCAGGCAGGTGGGTTTTGGCTATCAGGGCTCAAGCCCAGAGCTCACCGAGCCCAGCCCGCCCTCCCTGCAGAGGGACCTGGGCTCCCCAGCTGGGCCTCATTAAACAGCTCCTGCCTCCCTCAGCATGAATATTGCATGGCATCGAAACCTCCCCTTACCAAACATAAATAATCCATCCAGCACATTCTGAGAGGGGAGGCCAAACCCAGTGCAGCCCTGGCCAAGGGCTTCTGGGCAAGGGTTTGCTCTGAAACACCAGAGATGTGCATGAGACATTCAGAAGGGAACAAAAAGCCAGTAAACAACACTGTACCTCGCCATCAGACCCTGCTAAACCCCTGTGGCCCTGCTCCTGGCACCCAGGCTGGTGAGAACCTCGGGTTGGGTTAGGCTTAGGCTCAGGCTTAGGCTTAGGGCACTCACACAGCCAGTCTGGCCCAGGGACTGCAGAGGGAGGGGTGCTTTGACACCCCCAGTGAGAACCAGCCTCCTTCAGAACACTTGGATGCTGCCTCTCTGCAATCATATTGTGACAGTAGATGTTCTGGCAGGCAAAATAGACCTCAGGATTTTGATTTTCTGTATTTTCCTTTTA
>NW_005054303.1:16570809-16575554 GCF_000277835.1 Geospiza fortis | reverse complement strand
TCTTTCCCTCTTATATTGCTGATTTTTGTCAGAAAAAAACAACTGCAAGGAAGACTCTCCGAGAAATTGGAAAAATATTTTTGCTTTGTTTTTGTTACTGGTGTTTTGGGTACTTTTTTTGTGTTGTTGTGTTTTTTAGTCTGTAATTGCAGACTCTTCACTGCTGAGCACAGGCGCTGAGCCAGGCATTGTTCCTTCTTTCCAGCTGACAGAAATTTTTTGTAACCACATTCTAGTCCAAGGGGGAAAGTTAAATATAGGCAGGGTGAGGAAAATTACCGTGCAGCGTGGTGGAGAAAGTGCTGACTCGGGTCTGCTGTGAGCAGAGCAGCAGTGAATTCACGGGTGTGAGTGCCCTGATAGGGACAGAGCTGAGCCCTGGGGCTGTGCTGGGGCTCCTGGCACCCCCCTGGCCCTGCAGCACCCCTGGGGCACAGACAGGGCACAGACCCCCTTGGGGAGCCAGGGGAGCTGGGGTGTCCCTCCCCAGCCACGCAGGGTCCCTGGCAGGCTGAGGGTGGCCCTCCCTCGGTGACCCCTCCTGCTTCCTGGGACCCTGGGACCCAGCCTGGGATAGGAGACTTGAGGGACAGCAGAGGGGATGGGTTTGGGAACCCTGGGACCCCAGTCTGGGACAGGAGGCTTGGGGCACAGCAGAGGGGATGGCTTTGGGGACCTCAGACTGGGACTGGCAGCTTGAGGCACAGCAGAGGGGATGGGTTTGGTGAGTTAAGCAGAGCCTGAGCGTGCCCTGGCTGTGCCCTGGCTGTGCCCAGGTGTGCCCTGAGTGTGCTCTGGCTGTGCCCAGGTGTGCCCTGAGTGTGCCCAGGTGTGCCCTGACTGTGCCCTGGCTGTGCCCTGTGCTGCCTTCTCTCCCCACGCTCTAAGCACACACACAGCACCTGCTGTGCTAACCAGGTAGCACAAATCACCTCAGCTTCTTCTTTCCTCAAGGGCTCCTTCCTCTACCAGGATACCCTTGACAACCACCAGTTCCTCCTGCAGTGGTGCCTGGATTTTCTGCCAAATCCCAGATCAGAGAAGCCCAGAGTGGTTTGGATTGGAAGGGCCCTGCAGTTCATCTCCTGGGCAGGGACACCTTCCACTAGCCCAGCTCCAGACCCTGGCGCAGTCCCTGTCCAGGCTCCTGGAGCCCCCTCGGGCTCTGCAAAGGGGAGATCGCTCAGCCCCTGCCCTTGCCTGTGGCTGCCCTCCCTGTGTGCCCAGGAGGGTGGCACTGCCAGCCCGGGGGCTGCTCTTGGCCTCCCCTGCAGCCCCTCAGGGGCACACGGGCACCTGGCAGAGCCTGACACGGCCCGTGGGGCAAAGCCCAGAGCAAATACAGAAACTGCAAACAGCCACCAAGCGTCTCTCCTCTGACACAGAGCCAGAGGAGACGGGGCGTGTGCCAGGAGGGACCAGAACGTGGTGCTGGGAGAGGGGTGTCAGAGGCCATGGAGCAGCCATGAGATCCAGACTGTTCTGCAGTGTCTGCACTTCGCTGGGGGAGCTGCGTTCCATGGTTCAGGCCAGGAAACCAACCTGATTTCAGGGCAAAGCAGAGTTTATGCAGTCACTGATACAGATCTCTGAACAACAGCATCCCCATCTATCAGGGGCTGAGAGTCGCTGGCAAAACTCACCCTGAGTGAAGGCAGAAGGGTGGAGGCAGAAACCCGGCTGACCTTCTCAGGAGAACAGCAGAGCCCTCCCTGGAGCACCTGGAGCAGCTCCCTGTGCCTTCCCTGCCCTGTTCCACCTCCCAGCACCTGCCCTCTCTGTCCCTGTCCCCTCCCTGTCCCTGTCCCCTCCCTGTCCCTGTCCCCTCCCTGTCCCAGTGCCCTCCCTGTCCCTGTGCCCTCCCTGTCCCTGTCCCCTCCCTGTCCCCGTGCCCTCCCTGTCCCAATGCCCTCCCTGTCCCAATGCCCTCCCTGTCCCCGTGCTGTCCCCTTCCCCTCCCTGTCCCTGTCCCCTCCCTGTCCCTGTGCCCTCCCTGTCCCTGTGCCCTCCCTGCTCCTGTCCTTTCCCCAGGACAGCTTCCAGTCTGCACCACGGGCAGTAGGGCTGGGAGACCCAGCTGGCAATGCCCAGAGCAGGGCATCGGCCGTGCCAGGGC
Organism: Geospiza fortis; assembly: GCF_000277835.1. Classification (NCBI taxonomy): domain Eukaryota; kingdom Metazoa; phylum Chordata; class Aves; order Passeriformes; family Thraupidae; genus Geospiza; species Geospiza fortis. Next base: position 16,573,438 of record NW_005054303.1, on the reverse strand, counting down.
TCTGCTCGCCCAGGCACAAAGCTGCTGGAGGATGGAATCACTGCTGGAGGCGCCCACCGGGCCCCCGGTGGGGCAGGGGAGGTGGGGACGAGCCGAGCCCCCGGTGGGGCAGGGGAGGTGGGAACGAGCCGAGCTTTGGTGCCGCCTCACGGAGCCACAGCTCAGCCGCCTTCCAGGAGCTGTCCAGTGCTGATACAGCAACCCAGGGCCCCGGAACGGCTGGGATGGAAGCAACACTTAAATGCCATCCAGTTCCATGCCCTGAGACACCTGCCACTGTCCCAGGGTGCCCCAATGTCCAGCCTGGCCTTGGGCACTGCCAGGGATCCAGGGGCAGCCACAGCTGCTCTGGCAATTCCAGCCCAGCCAGGAATTCCCAATTCCCAATCTCCCACCCATCCCTGCCCTCTGGCATTGGGAGCCATTCCCTGGCTCCTGTCCCTCCATCCCTTGTCCCCAGTCCCTCTCCAGCTCTTCTGGAGCCCCTTCAGGCCCTGCCAGGGGCTCTGAGCTCTCCCTGGAGCTTCTCCTCTCCAGGGGAACATTCCCAGCTCTCCCAGCCCAGCTCCAGAGCTGAACCCCCACACTGAGGGTGGATTGAAGCCCCCAGAGCCCCTCTGTCTCCCAGGGCCATTGCCCCACGCAGGCTCAGTGCAGACCCAGTTCCCATTTCCACCTTTGGCAGAGGCTGCTGGCAGAGGCTGAGGTGTCTCTCAGTGCCTCTGAAATGATTATTGCCCACCTGAGCTCGCCCAGGTGAGGATGCACAGCTTGGCAGGGCCAGGAGAGAAGCCTGGCTGCTATTCCAGACTACAATTCTCTGCCCAACAGCAAAACCACTCCAGTTTTCTTCAGAATCAGACTCTGATTGTATCCATAGGGATCCCCCATCCTGCATGTTTTATTTTTTCACAAAATCCCAATTTCCCCCTTTTTCTTGGGTATTCTAAATCACTGCTCCCTGAAATAATCATGAAGAGTTTGGCAGAGCTCTCAGAGCTTTGGCAGCCCTCACGCCACCCACAGGTGAATGACTCCTTGGCATTTCAGCCAAGTGCAGGTGAAATGCCAGCTGGAGCAGCTGCCAGCCCAGGAACCGCTGAAGGGCTCAGAGCTCGGTGGGAGCGTGGAGCACAGGGCTCTGCTTCCACTGCTCTGCTCCTGGGGGCTGGGGAGCCCATGGCCAGGAGCCCACGTGCCACCCTGTTCCACCCTGTGCCACCCTGCAGGATGACCAATGGCCATGTGCCCCCTGTTCCACCCTGTGCCACCCTGTGTCACCCTGTGCCACCCTGCAGCAGTGAGCCATGGCCATGGGCCCCCTGTGCCACCCTGTGCCACCCTGTGCCACCCTGTGCCACCCTGCAGGGTGACCCATGGCCATGAACCCCCTGTGAGCTGTGCCACCCTGTGCCACCCTGTAGCAGTGAGCCATGGCCATGAACCCCCTGTGCCACCCTGTGCCACCCTGTGCCACCCTGTGCCACCCTGCAGGGTGACCCATGGCCATGTGCCCCCTGTGCCACCCTGCAGCAGTGACCCATGGCCATGAACCCCCTGTGAGCTGTGCCACCCTGTGCCACCCTGCAGGGTGACCCATGGCCATGTGCCCCCTGTGCCACCCTGTGCCACCCTGCAGCAGTGCCCAGGATCTGTCAGCGCCTGCTCTTCTGTCCCTGGCCCATTCAGTGCCCCTGGATCCCAACAGGGCTTTCCCAAAGCTTCCTTGCTGTGAGATCCAACCAGCAGCAGCAGCAGCAGCAGCGGCACACCTGAGGGGGAGTTGGCCTGGGGTCACACAGCTGTTACCTGGCTGCTGCTGGGACCCTGGCTCAGGAGCAGTGCCACCTTACCCCATACTCACAGTGCCACCTTGCCCCACACCACAGCACCTACAGAGGCACCCTGAGCTGCCCGACCTGGACAGCCCTGACCTTGCTGGGCACGGCCACAGGGCTGGGAAGGGGGCCAGAGGTGGCCCAGGGGCTCCAGGTGACTGGGGGCTCCAGGTATCAGAGGTGCCAGAGGTTGTCCAGGTGCTCCAGGTGCTGGAGGTGCCTCAGGTGCCAGAGGTTCCAGAGGTGGCCCAGGGGCCAGAGGTGCCAGAGGTGAAACAGGTGCCAGATGTGCCAGATGTGCCTGAGGGGTTCCAAGTGCTGGAGGTGCCTCAGGTGCCACAGGTGGAGCAGGTGATGGAGGTGCCCCAGGTGCCAGAGGTGCTCCAGGTGCCCCAGGTGCCAGAGGTGCTCCAGGTGCCCCAGGTGCCCCAGGTGCCCCAGGTGCTCCAGGTGCTCCAGGTGGCAGAGGTGCCTCAGGTGCCCCAGGTGCCCCAGGTGCCAGAGGTGCCCCAGGTGCCCGCTGCCAGCAGCAACCATTGTGCTGTTAATTGGGAGCTGGCATTAAATAACGTTAATTGGCTCCTGCCCCTCCTCCCCGCATTATTTTGGCACCATTAAGCGACGTAAGCTGCTGCTGTCTCCAAACACATGTGCATAGCAACCACCCCAAAGGTTCTATTTTCTCCCTTACATGAAAATAACTCATGGATGCAGATCTGTGTGGCATCCGTGGCTCAGCTTGCCACGGGCACAGGGAAGGAGCCAGGTTCAGCCCGAGTTTAATTGCTGCA
>NW_005054303.1:16566752-16570763 GCF_000277835.1 Geospiza fortis | reverse complement strand
CAGGAGTGTGAGCACAAAGCCAGCCCAGCTCCAGCAGCAGCCCCAGCACTGCTGGGGTGAGGGGTTGGCAGGGATGGGGGCATGGGGACACTGACTGGGTGAGCAGATCCCATTTTATTGGGGTACAAACACTTCTATTTCAGGCAGACTGGGAATGTGCACTGCAGTGATTGGGTTACAATCACACAAACATGCAAATAACAACATCTCTGGCTTGCAGAGTTTAAGGGGTGTCAGTGATGGGGAGGCAGGGACACTGGGTGAGCAGATCCCATATTATTGTGGGGTACAAACACTTGTGTCCTATTGCAGGGACACTGGGAATGTGTTCTACAGTGATTAGTTAAAATCACACACACACATTTATGCAAATAACAACATCTCTGGCTAGCAGAGTTTATTGGGTGTCAGTAATGGAGAGATGGGGACACTGACTGGTTGAGCAGATCCCATTTTGTTGGGGTACAAACACTTCTATTTCAGGCAGACTGGGAATGTGCACTGCAGTGATTAGGTTAAAATCACACACACAAATTTGTGCAAATAACAACATCTCTGGCTTGCAGAGTTTGATGGAATTTTCTTTTTCCAGTAAACCCGTTTGATTGCATCTTCTTGCAATGCAGGTCTAATTTCCAAAGTTCCCTTTGCTCTTGCCAAGGCATCCTGTTGTCAAATCTCTTTTGTTAACCAGGTCCATCATCTGTCTTTTGTCCCCCAGCATCCCAACAAGTGATGGCCGGGCTTGAGCTCCTTTTACTGACAGCAGGGGTGCCCAGAGTGTGCCCAGGGCCAGCTGCCCTGCCCAGCTCCCAGCACTGCCCTGGTACCCTGTCCTGGCACCCCTGTCCTGGCATCACCATCCTGGTTCCATCATCCTGGCACCCCTGTCCTGGCACCCCTGTCCTGGCACCCCTGTCCTGGCATCACCATCCTGGTTCCATCATCCTGGCACCCCTGTCCTGGTACCCCTGTCCTGCTGGGCACAGGGCACCAGGGGGACAGGTGGCAGTGGGGACAGGGAGGGGTTGGATGCTGGGGAGACAAGCACAGCCTCACTTTTAAAAGCTGGAACAGAGACAGGGTGGACAAAGAGAAAATGAGCCAAAGGCTGTTCAGAGGGGCTGGGCTGGAACTGCCAGAGCAGAATTCCCTGGGGCTGCCCCTGGACCCCTGGCAGTGCCCAAGGCCAGGTTGGACACCCTGGGACAGTGGGAGGTGTCCCTGCCATGGCAGGGGTGGGACTGGGTGGGATTTAAGCCCCTTCCAACCCAAACCTGGCTGGGATTTGATGATTCTATGAAAAAAAGGAAGGGGAAAAAAAGAAAATAAAAAAAACCCCGAAGACAGAAAAATAATGACAGAGATGGAAATGAAGACAAAAAAAAGGCAATTAAAAATAACTAACCCAAAAGTAACAGAAAGAAAAAGAAAGGAAACCCTTCCAACAATGCAGCTGGAACCGGACACAAACCAGAATGAAGCAAAAGCTGTGGAGTGACATAAATTTTTAAGCAAATCTCACAACTGACCTCAGATAGCAACGAACAAAACGAATAATGGAAAATCAATGGAGGCAAAAGGAGAGACCAGGAGAGAGTTTGCAGAGTGTTCCCTGAAAAGACTGAGGCAATGAAGAGCTGAGTCACCTGTGCTAGGAAATGGGTGTGAAAAATGGAAAGAAACCATGGATGGCTTCTCTCGGCATCTCTTGCATCTAAAGGAGGGGTTTGCTCTCCTGTCTCAGTAGAAATAGAGAAATTTATCCTTTCTTGGACAGGGGAGTTTCTAGAAACCCTGTGTCTCATGCTATTTTTGTAAAATATATGCACTGAATTTCCTGGAGTGGTTTCTTATAAAAAAATAATTTATAAAAATGAGGTAAAATCTCTCAGTTATGATCAAGCCATTATTTTTTATTTCCAAGAAGAAGGTGGAGCTGGAAGCTGCTGCTCCAAGCGGCTCCCAGCTGCTGGGGCTTTTCCTGGGGTGAGCTGCAGCCTGCTCCCAGGGCTGGAGCTCACCAGTGCTCTGGGACCCCTGGCCTGGGGCTCATGTTTATTGCCAGAGGTTAGAGATGGATGGCAAAGAAAGAGAATTCACTGTGCCACTGCAAGGCCCTGTGCCATCAGGAAAGGTCAGTCTTGTACTGCAAATTGAACTGAGACAGACAGGGTTTGGTTCGTCAGGACAAAATCCTCTTAATTCCCAGGGCTTCATCTCCTGGAGATGGGAATGGTCCAGGCCAGGCTGGGTGGGATGGGATGGATGGGATTTATGGGATGGGATGGGATCCATGGGATGGGATCAATGGGATGGGGTGGGGTGGGATGGGATCCATGGGATGGGATGGGACCGGATGGATGGGATTTATGGGATGGGATGGAAGGGATGGGATGGGATGGGATGGGATGGGATGGGATGGGATGGGGTGGGATGGGATGGGATGGGATTTGTGGGATTTGTGGGATTTATGGCATTTATGGGATGGGATGGGATGGGATCTAAGGCTCCCCCAACACAAACCATGAGTCCATCGTCGTCTATTTATTTCTAAAGCTCCTGAAAACACTTTAAACAGATTGCAACTGGACTGGATGTCACAGCAGTTTTGCCCATGGAGAAGAAAGAGCCCCTGAGACACCAACACTGAGAGCAGGGCACGGGTGGTGTCTGAGGGCTGGGCGCTGGGGGAGGCAGAGCAGCACCCAGCCTGGCTGTGGATCTGGTGACCACAGCTCTAATCTCATATAAATTGGAGATGGGGCTTCACAGCCACCAGCTGAGCACCTCTGAATTCTGATTTTATCTACAGTGGAGCTGGGGCTTCACAGCCAGCAGCTGAGCACCTCTGTGAATTCTGATTTTTCACAGCTGTTTGTAGTCCCTCCTTTTAAACTTCAAAAATAATACTCTGGGCTTTACCATGAAAGTGCAGCAGGGTCCTGCTAAGCTGTACCATGGAGCATGAATTAAATCTGTGTTTCCTGGGGCACCACCATCAGAGCACTGATCTGCCCTTCCAGATGTGGCATCCTGCTTAATCCTTGCATGGACCTGCCTTTCTCTCCAGAAGGGATCAGGAAAATCAAACCATGGAAAGCAACAGCCAAGTGTGTGGCTGAGAAGGAGGGAGCAGGTCCTGGGAGTGGTGCCTGGTCACAGGGAGGATCTCAGAATGCCCTGAGCTGGGAGGGACCCACAGGGATCATCCCAGCCCCATCCCTGCCCAGACCCCCAGCAATCCCACCCTGTCCATCCCTGGCAGTGCTGCCCAAACCCCTCTGGAGCTCTGGCAGCCTCGGGGCCGTGCCCATTCCCTGGGCAGCCTGGGCAGTGCCAGCACCCTCTGGGGAAGAACCTCTCCCTGATTCCAGCCCTTCCCTGGTGCTGTCCCTGGCCCAGGGAGCAGAGATGTCCCTTGTCCCTCCTGTCCTCACACCCAGGATCTGCTCCAGTGCCCATCCTGTCAGATGGCTGCAGTTCATTGCAGCCCCAGGACACGTGAACAGTCTCTGTTTCAGCGTGCACCTTCAAAGGAGTCAGAGCTCTTCATTTCTCGGTCTCAAGGTTGTTTATTGTTCCTTAGCTATAAAATTCTTTCTCCTCTCCTGCCAAGGTCCATCCTTCACCTAGTGATAATTTTGTTATTACACTACTTAAACTTCTGTGGCTTTCAGGTCCTCATACAAAGCTGATCATTTACTCCATGGGTCACAATCAAACCCGCAGGTGCTCTGGGCTGTGTGCCAGGGTCTCTGAGCCCCTGGCAGGGTCCTGGCAGCTCTGGACACCCAGAGGGATGCGCTGAGTCCTGACATCACCCTAGCTCCCAGCCCTCGGCTCTGGGGCTGGGCTGCACCTGGCACCTGCTGTGTGCACAGAGAAAAAAATCAAAAATATCACAAAGGAGCAGACAGCACTTCAAAGAGGGCTGACAGAAATTGCCAAAGGATCTGGGAGGAGCTGCCAGGCACTGCTGGGGCTCCATGCCCAAAATCCTGCTCTGTG
>NW_005054303.1:16563797-16566512 GCF_000277835.1 Geospiza fortis | reverse complement strand
TCCCTCTGAGCATCCCCAGAGCAGAGCTGCAGCTGCCAGGCCTGGCCAGCAGCACACCCCCAGCCTCAGAGCCACTACAGTTCTGTTTTCCTGTAGAATGAGAGAGAAGCTGGATCTGCTGCTTTAAGCACCGACTTGTGTTATGCCTTCCTTTCTGGAAGGTGGCCAGATTCTCCAGCTATGAGAGGATTCTGTGAAGCCAGCAGTGAAATCCACTCTGCTGACCTTGGGTAATTCCAGAGTCCAGCACATTATTGCTCATCAGGCACCTGCAGCCCCCATGCAGCCCAGGGCAGTGCTGGAGACCCTGCTGGGCACAGCACAGCCCCAGTGTAGAAGCGTCAGGGGGTAGGACGGTCGGGATGGATGGAGATGAGAGATCTCTGAAGACAGGTTGTGGAATTTGGGGTTTATTGCAAAGGGCCTGGGTGCAGGGCCCTGCTGGAGCTGCCAGCCACAGCTGGAGCAGCCTGAGAGAAGAGAGGGGGAGAGAGGATGAGAGAGAGGGAGAGGATGAGAGGGTAAGAGGGTAAGAGAGCAAGGTTCCCATTACAATACAATAAATCTTCTTCTGTGCTGAATATTTTAATTCTCACTAACCAATCCAGTACAAGATACAAATCCTACAGCATTTACATACAGCCTATAAGAATCATTACATCACCACACTGTGTTACATTTTAAACCCTAAAAACTCCTCTTTGGGCCCCTTCTGCCAAGCTGTAGGGGCTGCTCTGACCCTTGGGCCTGTCTGCAAGCAGAGAGTGTTGTTCCATCAAAAGGGGATTGCCTTCAGCTGGCCACACCATTGTTTTCCAGTTGTTCAGTAACTGAGGGATCTCAAAGCTTGCTTGCATTTCAATCTCGCTTATAGTTTCCATATTCTCAACATCTTTTGCCAGGCAGTCATATTTATAAGGCTTTCCTGTTCCATCTCCCCCAACAGCCCAGGCTGCTCCTTCCTCCAAAGCCCACCCTGCAGACACCTTCTGGGCCAGGTTTGTGGAATTGTTCCTCATTATCCCTGGCAGGAGGCTGCAATGGCCCTGGGTGCTCACACAGATCTCCAGAATTAATCAGGAACTGTTTGAGGCAGATGGACAGAAACGGCCATCATGTCCCATAATTAAACCTGAAAGGGACTGTCAGGAGAACTCCGTGTCTTCCTTTTACACAAATACTTCCAGTCACATTTTATTTACAGGTTTGAAGGAAATTCTGTCTCTCACCTCATTCTGTCTTTGCTTCCTGAGCCCCCGAGGTGGTGCCAGACAGGGAGCAAGGGCAGGAGAGGATGGGCACAGGGAAGGGGAGCCCCAGCAGTGCAGGAAGCCAGACAGGTCTGTGGAGAACCCGTGAGGGACTCCTGCCCCTGGGTCTGGCCACGGACAGACCCAGCAGCCCCCTGGGGTGAGCCCCAGCAGGGCTGGGAGAGGCTGCTGCCCTCCTGCCCCCGTGGGAGCAGACAGGGGGCTCTGCCAGGAGAGGGATGAAAAGCAGAGTTTGAGACATAAAATGGGCATTCCGCAAGGAGCAGGACAGTTACACACCAGGGTGATTTGTCTTTGCTTTGCTGAAGAGGAGCTTGGGTGAATATTTGCAGATGCAAAGCCTGGGTTTGATTGAGCACACAGAGATCTGGGTTTGTCTGGGCTGCGCTCCCTCCTCCCTCCTGCTCTCTGACACAATCCTTCCTGCCAGAATTTTCTCTGTCAGGAACACAATGGAAAGCATATTTTAACAGGCCACTTTTAGCTGATATTCAGTGCCATTTCCCTTCCCTTCCCTTCCCTTCCCTTCCCTTCCCTTCCCTTCCCTTCCCTTCCCAATCCCTGGACATCACAACCATTGATTTAAAAGCTTTTATTCCTTTTGGCAAAATCAGTCACTCCAGCCTTCGGGGAAGCTCTGCAAGCAGGAGCTGGGCAGGAATTCCCTCCGAGGCTGCCCGGGGATGGTGCCCAGCCCAGGCTGGTCCCCGCTCTGGGGGCAGCAGCACAGGACATGACCCAGCCCTGCAGGATTAACCCCGAGCCAGCTCCTTGTTCTCCCGTGCCATGAGGCTGAGGAGAAGTGTCAAGGTTTAACTCCAGAAACACAATTAGCATGGAAAGCAGGACTTTCAACAAATGGCATTATGATGGATTAAGGAGGGATTACTGCTTTGGATCTAACAGCTCTCAAGAAAATAACTTAAAAAAAATAAAAATAAAAAAAGCCAAGAAATTAACTTGTTTTCACCGGGAAGGAGATTTGTTTGCCTTCACTGCCATCTGCCATCCCTTGCCAATTGTATAAACAAGAAAACTAAAACAATGATACAAATCACTCAGGGAAATCCTGCCTGTGGGTCTCCTCAGCTGGGCTGGGGTCAGGGAGCTGCCAGAACGTTCTGCTGGCACTGGCACGGGGCACCCCTGGGCCTGGCACGGGTGCCACGCTGTGCTGGGTGCCAGCAGGGCAGGGGAGGGGCAGGGGCAGTGCTGGGAGTGTGGAACCAGGAAACTGTGGGCATTGGGGGCACAGAGTCCAGGGAAACGCCAGCCCTGCCAGCCCTGAACCCCTGAGAGCCCTACACCCATGGCAGCCCTGCCATCCCTGCCACCCCTGTCCATCCCTGCCCATCCCTGTGTCCATCTCTGCCCATCCCTGCCATCCCTGCCCATCCCTGCCCATCCCTGCCACCACTGTCCATCCCTGCCATCCCTGCCCACC
>NW_005054303.1:16560070-16563435 GCF_000277835.1 Geospiza fortis | reverse complement strand
CTGGACATTGGGGCACCCTGGGACAGTGGGAGGTGTCCCTGCCATGGCAGGGGTGGCACTGGGGGGGATTTGAGGTCCCTTTAAGCCAAACCATTCTGAGATTCTGTGGTGCCAGACCCCAGTCCTGCCCTGCCCCTCATTCCCCTCCTCAGCACCCCAGAGCTGTACAGACATCCCCGTGCCCTCTGCAGTGCCCTGGGCTCTGGGCACGGGGGCACGGCTGCAGTGCAGCTGTGGATGCAGAGATGCTGCACGAGCTGGAGCCCCCCCCGTGTCTCTGTCTCCTTTTCTGGTGGCTGTAATTCAATTAAAGTCATCCTGGAAGTTTCCACTCAAGTGCACTCGGTGCTCCAGCATCCCCGGGAGGCAGCGGCGCATTAGCAAAATCGCATTTAGGATTCAGGATCCCTCTTCAAAAGAGTCTGCAAAGTTTTTAACAAGGGTAACCAAGCCCTTTATTTTCCCAGTGGGCCACAAGAAAATACCGCTTAAGGTTATTAATTTTCTGACAATATGACTCTCAAATGCTGGCTGAAAAAAATTTATATTCCAGGCAGCACATTGATTTTAATTATGCTTACCTTTCCAGTCCTTCTAAATCAAACTTGATTGCATTTAATAAGGGTTTTGAATGTGTCTTAATAATGTTTGGAATTAATACTGGTTTGTGAGCATCTGAGGATGGTGGGTCCCCAGGAGACCCTCCAAAATCTCGTTGTGATAAATAATCTAAAGGAGCCACCTGTGCTGTGGAATATTTTGCATTTTTTCCATCGATTTTCTGTGCTGGGAGTTTTTCTTTCCTGGCCCAGGTAGCAGGAGAGTTGTGGCAGTGACAGGCAGGAGCAGCAGGATAGTCAAGCGTGATCATTTTTATTTCCTTCTGACCAGCATTTCTGCATGTCTTCCTCAAAATTCGTGTCTTCCTCTAAAACTGCCCGTGCCAGCCTGGAAGGGGCTGCAGGAGATCCCACCAGGAGCTCAGGTGGAGGGGATCCCACAGGGAGCTCAGGTGCAGGATAACCCACCAGGAACTCAGGGGAAGATCCCATAAGAAGCTCAGGTGGAGGGGATCCCACAAGGAACTCAGGTGCACGATGACCCCACAAGGAGCTCAGGAGGAGGAGATCCCACAAGGAACTCTGGTGAAGGAGATCCCACAAGGAGCTCAGGTGAAGGATTACCCACAAGGAGCTCAGGGGGAGGAAATCCCACAAGGAGCTCTGGTGAAGGATTACCCACAAAGAGCTGAAGGAAATCCCACAAGGAACTGGAGTGAAGGATAACCCTCAAGGAGCTCATGAGAAGGATTAACCACAGGGAACTCAGTGAAGGAGATCCCACAAGGAGCTCAGATGAAGGATGACCTCGAAGGAACTGGAGTGAAGGAGATCCCAAAAAGAACTGGAGTGAAGGATAGCCCACAAGGAGCTCAGTGAAGGAGATCCCACAAGGAGCTGGAGTGAAGGGGATCCCAAAAAGAACTGGAGTGAAGGATAACCCACAAGGAGCTCAGGTGAAGTATTATCCACAGGGAACTCAGTGAAGGAGATCCCACAAGGAGCTCAGGGGCAGGACAACCCCCAGGAACTGCAGTGAAGGACACCAGCCCTCCCAGGGCCCAGGGTCCATCCCTCTGGGACACAGCCCATGGTCCCACTGCTCCCACTCCTCAGCCCCAGCGAGCACAGAGCCCTCTCCGTGTGCTGGGACTGGAATCCCCGGCTTTGATGCTGCAGGGGATTTCTGGAGGGAATCTCAGCTGCTGTTGCTGTTGCTCATCTGCTTCCCTGACCCTCTCAGCAATAGAGGAGAAGGAGATTTGTGCCTTTGATGTCGACTGTGAGGGAAAACCACTTCAAAGGGAGATGAAACGAGGGCAGCAAACCAGAGAGGTCCCGAGGCAGCAGCAGCCCTGGCCACCACCACTTCAGCCACCAATTAGCTCGAGTTCTTTGGGCTTCATTTTCCCCTCACACAGACAGCACTGAGCTCTTCAATTCCTTCCTTCTGATCTCGGGCTCAGCAGAGCTCGTGCTGAGTGATTTCTGCCTGGCTCGTGGTCAGTGTGAGTCGCAGAATCAGCAAATCCCAGCCTGGTTTGGGTTAAAAGGGGCTTAAATCCCATCCCATCCCACCTCAGCCATGGCAGGGACACCTCCCACTGTCCCAGGGTGCCCCAGTGTCCAGCCTGGCCTTGGGCACTGCCAGGGATCCAGGGGCAGCCACAGCTGCTCTGGCAATTCCAGCCCAGCCAGGAATTCCCAATTCCCAATCCCCCATCCATCCCTGCCCTCTGGCACTGGGAGCCATTCCCTGGCTCCTGTCCCTCCATCCCTTGTCCCCAGTCCCTCTCCAGCTCTCCTGGAGCCCCTTCAGGCCCTGCCAGGGGCTCTGAGCTCTCCCTGGAGCTTCTCCTCTCCAGGCTGGGCAATCCCAGCCTCTCTTGCCCCATGCGCTCCATCCCAAGCACAAATTCCCAGTGTTTGCCCCAGTTTCATCCTGCTGCTGGCCTGGGCCAGCCCAGGGATGGAGAATCTGTCATGCCCTGGTGTTCAGCCGGTCAGCAAAGGTGCTCTGAGATGATGTGAGCAGCAACACTGAGCAAGGGTGCCATCAGAACCTGCCCCGTGCCTGCAGAACAAACCTTTGGGAACTCAGTGGGCTTTTTTCCCCAGAAATTCCCCACATTCAGAACACTTGTTTCTTTCCAAATCACAAACCAAACCGTACGCTTTTAACGTTTCCACCAAATTCATGCACCTGGAATTTTCCATACTTGCATGCACACAAAAGGAGCTCCAATCCTACTTCACTGATCAGCAGAATCATTCTGGTAGAAGCTGTCTGGACACTGGAGCTGGAACTCGGTGATCCTTGCGGGTCCCTTCCAGCCCAGAACATTCATTGATATTTTTAATTCATCCGTTGTGATTTTCTGCACATATTTATAACTTTGCATTAATCCTTGTGGGTTCCTTCCAGCCCAGAACATTCACTGATATTTTTAATTCATCGGTTGTGATTTTCTGCACATATTTACAACTTTTTGTTATTCCTTTCTTACAGAAATAGTTTGTTTCATGCATTTCCCCCTAAATAGCCATGCCTGTGCTGGCATGTTCCCAGCAGATGCCTTTTTTGCTGAAGCAGCAGCTCCTGCAAGGTTAAATTGGATGCTCCTGGCCAATTTTCTGCCAGCGTTTCTGATGAGTCAGAGCAGTGATGCGAAATATTTTCATCTAGGCTAGGAAGATTTTTACAACAGCTTTTTGCCTTTTGGAAGGCTGATTCCTAAATTGATTCATCTTTTTTTTTTTTTTTTCCCCTTCCCAGGGTTTATTTTGGATGTGCTGTGGAGCTGC
>NW_005054303.1:16558673-16559890 GCF_000277835.1 Geospiza fortis | reverse complement strand
ACAGACACGAACAGGACGGGGGCTGCTAGGAATGCGAATTGAGCTGTTTATTCCCAACATCAGTCTAATTACATGATTTTTACATGCAAGATGGGAGCAGCTCACAATCTCGGCAGCAAGCCAAAGAAAATTGTTGTTACAACATGCCAAATACTCTTCTTAGCCAATTACACAGAGCAAAAGAACATTGACAGTGATTCTAACCAATCAACATAAGCACACGTAGCTTGAGTTAAAACAATGCTTGCTTGTTCATTTATAGGAATACAATGCATAAAGCTCTATTCATGGAATTCAACCTTGCTTCTAGAAACTTTTTGCAACTTAGAAAGCTATTTCTAAACACTAGACATAGGTCTATTGCTCTATTCCTTACATCTTCCTACAGCTAACAAGATGCATCAGCAATATTCTTAATTCTGCTGTAACTGAAGCCTGTCTTTTTTCCCACAAACATAAAACCCTTTAACTTTATAGATTCCCACAAACGGGACCAAAAATGGGAGCTGGGATGTGAATTCCCCAGCAGTGAGAGCATGGACACCTCAGCGGAGAATCCTCCTGGTGGGGAACGGGACAGAAAAATGCATTTCAAATCACAGGTGGAGGGATGGGAACATGAAATCCCGGCTGGGAAAGGGGGGCAGCTCACTCAGGGCAGAGGGCTGGGATAGGAGGGCTCCCAGGGCTCTCAGGGTTGGGTTTGGGGCTCTCAGGGCTCCCAGGGCTGGGTTTGGGGCTCTCAGGGCTCTCAGGGTTGGGTTTGGGGCTCAGGGCTGGGTTTGGGGCTCCCAGGGTTGGGTTTGGGGCTCAGGGCTGGGTTTAGGACTCAGGTCTGGGTTTGGGGCTCCCAGGGCTCCCAGGGCTGGGTTTGGGGCTCCCAGGGCTGGGTTTGGGGCTCCCAGGGCTCTCAGGGCTCTCAGGGCTCCCAGGGCTGGGTTTGAGGCTCTCAGGGCTCCCAGGGCTGGGTTTGGGGCTCCCAGGGCTCCCCCAGGGCTCCAGGCTGGGTTTGGGGAGCTCTCGGGCAGTTGTGCTCCCGCTGTGGCTCTGTGCTGGTGCCAATCCCTGCCCAGCCCTTCCCTGGCCCTGCAGGAGGGACCCAGAGCAGCCCGGCCAGGGCTGGGCGGGCACGGGCGGAGCGGGGAACTGGGAATGGCTGGGGGAATTGGGAATGGCTGGGGAGCTGGGAATGGCTGGGGGAACTGTGGGAATGTGCA
>NW_005054303.1:16556618-16558049 GCF_000277835.1 Geospiza fortis | reverse complement strand
TGTCTGGAGGAGCTGGGACTGACCAGAGGAGCTCTGGCTGACCACGGAAGCTGTGTCTGCCCCACCTGGGGGTGCCAGGGCCGGGCTGGGACAGCCAGGTCTGTGGAAGGTGTCCCTGTGCCTCTCCCACCCCATCTCTCTGCACTTGTGCGGTTTCTTTAAAGCACCTGAGGAAATTTATAACATTTAGGGCTTTCAATAAATCACTGTCTGTGAACTTCTTTCAGCAGCCCTGAGTGTCCTGTTTGAAAGGCCTCTTCTCGTGTTTTGTTGGTTTTCTCCCGCGGCTGTTGGAACATTTTGAAGTGGAACAATTGTTGGTTTTACATGAAGTTGATGAGCTCTGCGCAACGGGAGAAAGGAGACAAGAGGGAGAAAGGAACCGCTGTCCTTTCACAAATACCTGCATGGGCAGAAAGTCCAGTTCCAGGGAAAGTGAAGCAGCACTTGAAGGAGGCACGGAGAGTTTCGGATGCTGAGGCTGCTGGAAATTCAGGAACTGAATTTCCTGACACTTGATATTTCAGCAGCAGCAAATTCTCCCCTCTCAGCAGAGCTCTGAAGTGCCGTGAGGAGGCAGAACAAGGAGCACCCTGCTCCCCTGAGAGCTGCAGGGAAATCAGGCACTTCCTTGGCCCTGGGCTGCTGCACAGTGTCCCTGCAGAGCTGCTCTAGAGAGAAACTCTCTTTGGGCACCTCCTGAAGAACCCACCTGCACAGGGAAGAACTGATAGATAAATGTCTGGAACACCTACCATTAGAGCAATTGTTCTGCAGGAACTCCCCGCTCATCCCAGGGAAAAAATGCTTGGAAGGCGATTAAAACAAAGCAGGTTGGAAGCAAAATTGTAAAACTGCATGTAAAGAATTTAGATTTGGCTGCAGTAACAGATGCCTGACAATTTGAAAGCAAAACAAAACATGATGCATTAATGATTTCCATATATTGATTTCCAGGGTCATCACTCCGGGGATGGCAGTAATACCAAGCAGAAAACTGATGCTGCAGAGAGTTAATTTGCAGCTCTGGAGCGATGGCCAGCAGATACAGCCCGTAATAGCTTTGCAATTATTCAGCTCTCTAACGATGCCCAGCACTGAAAACCATGGCTGGAACCATTTACTGAAATGTTAAATTAATTCTGCCAATAATGGGAGTCACAGTCACGGGGGCTCCTGCCCAGTGGAACTTCCATCCTTCCTTCCTTCCTCTTTTCATCAATCCAAATTTGTGATCTCCAGGTACATTTGCTCTCCTAGAGGACAGGTTTTGAGTCTGGGGCTCCATCCAGACCACGCAGAGCTGTTCCCTCTGCTCCTGTCCCTGTTCCCCCGGCTGTGCCCTCCTGGCAGGAGCTGTGCAGAGCCACAAGGGCCCCTGAGCCTCCTTTGCTCCAGGCTGAGCCCCTTCCCAGCTCCTCAGGGATTCTC
>NW_005054303.1:16553916-16555773 GCF_000277835.1 Geospiza fortis | reverse complement strand
TATATATATATATATGGATTTATGGTATATATTGGAACTATACCTGGTACCTGTGTTTGTTTCAGTAAAATATTTAGTGTACACTGGGACATGTACCTGTACTGGTATCTGTATTTGTGTGCACTAAAATAAATATTTATAATATACACTGGAACACGTACCTGTACTGGTACATGTGTTTGTGTGCAGAACAATAGAGATTTATGGTATGTATTGGAACATGTACCTGGTATCTGTGTTTGTGTGCACTAAAATATTTACAGTATACACTGGGACATGTACCTGTGTATGTATCTGTGTTTGTGTGCGGAACAATAAAGATTTACAGAATACATTGGAACATGTACCTGCTATCTGTGTTTGTGTGCAGAACAATAAAGATTTACAGAATATATTGGAGCACGTCGCTGGTATCTGTGTTTGTGTGCAGAACAATAAAGATTTACAGAATACATTGGAACATGTACCTGCTATCTGTGTTTGTGTGCAGAACAACAAAGATTTACAGAATATATTGGAACACGTCGCTGGTATCTGTGTTTGTGTGCAGTATGGACATCCTCCCATTCACACACAAATTTGTGCCATGGCCTGATGATGGCAGCTGTTAAACAGAGGGAACGAGGGTCTGGGAGAGATGGGAGATGGGTGGGAGACGGATGGGAGATGGATGGGAGATGGATGGGAGGTGTGTGGATGGATTGGCAGTGCCCAGGGCTGCCTCCTCACCACCAGTAAATTCACCTGTGAACTCCAGGGGCTCAGGGCCACTCCAGTGCAGAAGAGGTTCAAGCTATGGCCCAGAGGGTGGATGGAGCCCAAGAAACTGGAACTGGGGAGCTGTTCCTGGATCTTCCCTCAGCTACTGCTGGCACTCCTCATTTTCAGACCAAACCAAATGTCTTTTGGGAAGTTTAAATTCCTGGACAAACACACAGCTTACAAACACCCTAAGGGAAGCCAATCTCCCTGGTCTGGCCAAAAGGAATTCCCGAGTGCAATTCCTGTGCTCCTCACACTGAGCAGCAGTCACTTTGAAAGAACTTACATTTCACAAGGAATAAGCATTTCAGGGGCTGAAACGTTCCATTTTCCCAGGCAGCAAAGGGGACTGGAGCTCTGGGGCGTCACCAAGGGCACTGTGGTGTCCCTGGGACCTCTGAGAGCACCGGGGGACATCAGGTTGAGCTGGGGCAGTTCTGGTGGCAAGGCAGGGCTGATGAGAAGGCAGCTCCTCCCTGATGCACTCACAGCCTCCAGGACACCTCTGGGGCTGAAGAAAAGAGACATTTTTACTGCATTTATTTTGCTACATAAATTTTGATCTGGAGAACGGAAAAAAAAAAATAAGGAAG
Organism: Geospiza fortis; assembly: GCF_000277835.1. NCBI lineage: Eukaryota > Metazoa > Chordata > Aves > Passeriformes > Thraupidae > Geospiza > Geospiza fortis. The sequence goes on along the minus strand of NW_005054303.1, from coordinate 16,554,418 downwards.
GAAAAAGACTGTTCTAAATTTGTTTGCACCTAAATCTGACATTTGCTGCTTTCCTTCCAGGTAAAATGATATAAAATAATTTTCCTGAATAAATAATACCGCAGGATTTCCTAGAGACTTTGTCCTCAATGAAAGATAAAAATATCAATATAAAAGATTAATTCATTTCAGCAGTAAACATCCGCAGAAACAAATTGCATCGTGAACTTTCCCAGGACTGGAGGAATGGCACAAACCCCAGAAAGCCAAGGAAAAAATGTTTATCACATTGATGAGAGGATTTCTTAGCTAGTCTGCCCCTGAATATGCTGTGCTAACAGCACAAACAAAGGCTGGCTTGGAGAGAATGTGACACACAGAGGGTCACAGGGGGTCACTCCTGGTGGGGCATTTATGGACTGGATCTGCAGCTCCTGGGAAAACATCAACCCCAAGGGGCTCAGAGCCCCTGCCAGGGCCTGATGGGGCTGGGGATGGAGGGACAGGAGCTGGGAATGGCTTC
>NW_005054303.1:16552317-16553830 GCF_000277835.1 Geospiza fortis | reverse complement strand
TGGAAGTGCCAAGGGCCGGGCTGGACACGGGGACACCCTGGGACAGTGGGAGGTGTCCCTGCCATGGCAGGGGTGGCACTGGGTGGGGTTTAAGGTCTCTTTAACCCAAACCATTGTGGGATTCTGTGACTGGAGGTCCAATTAAGCTGCACTCCAAGCTTGTCTCAGCTGGATTCATGTCTGTGATGAAGCTGACACTGCAAATCAAGGTGAAATATCCTGGCAGCACCTGCCAGGACCTACACCCTGCCAGGACCCACAGCTGGCAGCACCCACACCTGGCAGTGCTCACACCTGCAGCACCCACACCTGCAGCCCCCCAGCCTCTCTGCTGCCCCGTGATGTGAGCACAGAGCAGCTGGCAGCAGGGACTGCTTACCCAGAGCTCTGCCATCCTCTCAGGCAGTTTCTTACAGCACAGCAAACAGTTTGTGCAGTCCTCTCAGGAGAGAAATCAAAAGCTAACGGGATAAATGACCAATTAGGCTGCCTCATTCTGGGTCTGAAAGCAGGGCCAGCAGTGTGTGATGGAAAGGCAAAATGCTCCTTTTTCTGGTTGTACTCTGGCTGAAGATAAAGCTCTGCCTCAACAAAAGCAGTTTTCCTCTCCCCAGCCTCAGCAGCATCTCTGGTGGGTATTTCTGGTTGTTCTGGTTATCCTGAGGCTGCTGAGGTGCCCTGTCACAGACATCTTTTATGGAAAATCCTTTCCTTAGGATTTTTTCTCCTGAGAAGCTGAGAGGCCTCAGGAACAAAATGCAAACAATGGTTATCTGCTGCTGTGGGATGCAACAGGTGCATCTGTGATTGGCCCATGTTGGTTGTTTCTAATTAATGGCCAATCACAGCCCAGCTGGCTCGGACAGACAGCCCAAACCACAAGCCTTTGTTATCACTCTTGGTTATTCTATTCTTAGCTAGCCTTCTGATGAAATCCTTTTCTTCTATTCTTTTAGTATAGTTTTAATGTAATCTATATATAATAATATAATAAATCAGCCTTCTGGAACATGGAGTCAGATCCTCGTCTCTTCCCTCAGGCCCTGTGAGCACGGTCACAGAGCCTCCCTGTGAGGCCTGGCACAGCACAGGGCACACACGAGGTGTTTGCTCAGCCAGAGGCACCAGCTCAGCTTTGGGGCTGCCCCAGAGAGCCCCAGGGAGGGGAGAGGTGTCAGAGGGGTGCCCACTGCAGGAACTGGGCCACAGCCACCCTGGGCAGGGGGACAGAGCCCCCTGAGGGTCCCTGCAGGGCCTGGGGGCACAGGCACAGCTGGGTCTGACACCAGCAGGGCAGGGGGACCTGCTCGCCCTCACCCAGGGCCCCAGCTGGGCCAGGAGATACCAACCCTGCTGGGGACAGCACCTGGCACCTGCTGGGGTGTCCCAGAGTGCCAGGCAAGATGTGTTCTATCCCCATCTGTGTGGCAGTTGTCTTCTGTCAGTGGGCAGTTTTCCTTATCTCTTCCACACCCACTCCTCCCTCGGGAGGGGACACCTGCTGATAACAGCC
>NW_005054303.1:16540855-16551813 GCF_000277835.1 Geospiza fortis | reverse complement strand
ACCTGCTGGGGACATGCCCTGGTCCCTGTTTGCCTGCCCCCCTGGCACATCACCCTCCCTGTGCTGCCCAACAGCCATCGATTACAGATGCATTCCCACAGCTCCCCAGAGCAAAGCCAAAAATCACTGCTGGTTCATTGTGCAGGTACTCAGAGTGTTCACAGAGAGTTTTCCACATCAAATATACTCAACAATTAATTGACCTCACCTGTGAAGGGAGACTGGGGAAAACAGGAGGGACAGGCTGGGAAAGAACACCTCCATCTGTGGGGATGGTGCAGGGCAGGGACAGCCCTGGGTGCCACCTGCTCTGCTCTGTCCCTCCCTATCCCCGGTGCCACCTGCTCTGCTCTGTGTCCCCCAGCCCTGGGTGCTGTGCCAGGGGGGATCCCTGTGGAGCCAGGCAGGTCCCTGGGGTCAGCAGGGCCAGGGCAGGGGTACGTGGGGTGCAGGACAGCCCAGCATCAGCCCTGGCAGAGCTGGCTGTGTGCCCTGCCTTGGTGGAGGGACCTCAACTCTGGAACATGCCCTCCCTGCCATGGCAGGGACACCTCCCACTGTCCCAGGTGCTCCAGCCCCAATGTCCAACCTGGCCTTGGGCACTGCCAGGGATGCAGGGGCAGCTCTGGGCACCTGTGCCAGGTGCTGGCCCAGCAGGCTGTGCCCAGGGCTGGCAATGAGAGCAAGGAGGTTGGAGAAGCCCCGGGAGCTCATGCTAACGTGAGAGTCAATTACAACCCTGACATCTTTGCTGGGGATGTTCAATTTTCCAGTCCCTGTCTGGATACACTTGTCATAACCACAGAGCTGCTCTGGGGTGGCGCTGGAGCTCCTGGGTGTCACAGCAGCCACTGGTCTCACCAGGACACTGCTGTCCCCTCGGGCTGTCACTGGGGAGGGCACAGAGGCTCCTCAGCCCCCTCTCTGGGCAGCTCTGTGCTCAGGCAAGAAGGGGCAGGGCCAGGGCTTGGGAAAGGGGCTCAGCCTGGAGCAAAGGAGGCTCAGGGGCCCTTGTGGCTCTGCACAGCTCCTGCCAGGAGGGCACAGCCGGGGGGGTCGGGCTCTGCTCCAGGGAACAGGGACAGGAGCAGAGGGAACGGCCTCAGGCTGGGCTAGGGCAGCTCAGGGTGGATTTGGGGAAATTCCCTCACTCTCAGAGCACTTTGGGAAGCCTCAGGCTCAGGAGAGCCCCCAGACACCTCCTGGGAGCTCCTGGGGCCAGGCTGTGCCCTGGGGGCTCTGCAGGGCTCAGATCTCCTGCACCGACCCCTCCGAGCCCCTTCTGGGCACCAGGGATGCACTTTCTGCCGGGCTTGCTCCCCCTTGAGCTCTTACGGTGCTTTTGTTGCTCGCATCAAACATTTAACAGTGAGAAAACACAGCCAGGCAGATTGTAAAGAAGCAGCATCCTCACCCAGACACACAAAAACATCTCTGAGGCCCCTGGACAGCTTCCTTACAGAGTGCCCCTCTCCAGGGATGGAAACTGAGCTCAAATGTGAGATCCACACCAAACATGAGCAGTCTGGGTTCAAGCCCATTGCTCTGAGAGCAGAACAAACCAGGGCATTCAGAGCAAGGCTCTGTTTGCAGTGAATGGCAGAAATATTAATGTCAGTGGGGGTTTTTGTCTTTTTCCAGCAGCTTCCACACAAAAGTGTAAATCGTATTTGCTCTGGGTCCCTTGGTACCATCTCAAACTTAATAAAAATCTCCTGCCTCACATTTCATCTGTGGTGCTTTGGGCCAGCCTGGAGCAGCAGGGGAACAATGCCAGGGATGGGGCTCAGCAGGGTCTGATGGGGACATTAAAACAAAGATTGGGGACAAAGGGCTGAGCAGGGTCCCCACCCTGCCCGACAGGGACATTAAACCAAAGATCGGGCGATGTGGGAATGCATAAAATCAGAGGGTTTTGGGAAAGCTGCGAAAGGCAGGCCTCAGAGACAGCAGAACTGGGATTGGAGCTGAGCGGCAGCCATGAGATTGGTCAGCAGAAAAATTATTTATAAAGCAGAAAAGGACAAATAGAAAATGGTCTGTGTATTAACACTTGTCAGAATAACTCCCTAAGCTGCAGAAAAGTTTATCTAGCGAGATATTAGGAAGTTCTAAGCTTAATAACGGAGCTCTGTGCATTGTGTTTGAAGGCTCACAAGCAGGTGTTGTATTTGAAATAAGCAAGCATTGTTTAACCAAAGGTACCTGTGCTTTCAGTGGTTGGATGGAGCTCCTGTCAATATAGAATATCTATTATATAGATATAAATACTGTCAATGTGCTTTTGCTTTGTGTGATTGGTCAGAAAACTCATAAAGTGAGTTGTGCCATTGAGTTCTGTGTCTGCTGCCTGGGATGTGAGCTGCTGGCACCTTCCCATTGTCACAGCCATGGAATGAGGCTGCTGCTGGAAAATCAAACAGCTCAAGGCACGTTCCCAGCAGCCCTGTCCTGTTTGTGATCTGTACACAGACCCCAGCCAGAAATAAGGAGACAAAAGGCAGCCTGGCCTGTGAGCAGCAGCGAGGAGTGGGTGTCACCTCAGCAGGTGAGTGGCGCTAGGGTCACTGTCACATTTTCTGAAAAATCCCTTCACCAGGATTCTTCTCCTGGCAAGCTGAGAAGCCTCAGAGAGAAATGAAAACAATAATTATCTGATTGCTTCTCCTGTGTTTTGTTGCTTTGGTATGTGGTTTGGACATTGTTTACCAACTGGTGATTGTTTCACTGGTTTCATGAGAATTGTTTTAACTTAATGACCAATCACAGCCCGCTGTGTCAAGGCTCTGGCGAGAATCACAAGTTTTTCATTATTATCTTGTTAAGCCTTCTGTCTGTATCCTTTCTCTATTCCATAGTATAGCAGAATAGAATGGAATTATAGATGAGCCCTCTAAGAACGTGGAGTCAGATTCATCATTTCCTTCCTGCCACGGGGCCCCCTGAAAACACCGCAGCTCTGGCTGTCCCTCTCCCTCCTGTCCCTGTCCCAGCATGGCTCCAGAGCACTGGCAGTGCTGCTCTGCTGGGACAGGACCATGCACAGCTGTTCCTGGGAGGGGCTGCTGCTGCCAGGGCACCTGCAGTAAAATCCAGGTGCCCCCAAGGCAGGGAATGATTGGCACTTGACTCCGAGGCTTTGCAATGCTGAACACTCACTTTGTTAAAACTACACTGTGTTACATTGTACTATATGTGAAAAACAACAATCACTTGTTTTTAAAATTTTAAAAGTTTAATAATAATAAAGTGGTTATAAAAATAGCAATATAATTAGAGTGATAAAACTTTGGACAATTTGGATTAGGACGATATGAGACAATAAGAACAAAGAGTTATGGACAGTCCAGGTACCTCTTTCTGGGCAAAATAAGCCCAAAAAGGCCTCACATTAACAGAGGATTAACCCTTAAAAGCAACAGCCTGTTGCACATTCATACCCCTCATCCATGATGCATAAATTCCATTCAAACACAGGATTCTGTCTGGGCAGTGTCAGCTTCTTCCTCTGGATCCTGACGGCGTCTCCAGGGCTGAGCAGGCAGGAAGAAGTTCGTTTGTTCTGATCATGGAGCAATAAATTCTCTTTCTCTGAAAGATTCAGGTGTCCTGGGGCTGCTATCTGGTGTGAGTCCTCTCTTTAAAAAAAGTATCTTACATAGTAGAATTTCTATTTTAGCATTATGTTATAACCTAAAACTATATTTAACACACTACTTAAGAGAATTAACACAGCATAACTTTCTAACATAACACAGGTAACATCCATTTGAATATTTGTGAAAAGCCAATCATAAAATGCTCATTTTTTGCACTATACTGCAAAGAATACTAAAGAATACTAAAGAATACTAAAGAAAACTCGTGCTTGTTTGTTGGCAGTCAGGACACAGCTTTGAGTAGTTGGCTAAGGAAACAAAACGATCTTCAGCAGAATCCAGTTACCAAATTCCTCCAGGTAAATCATCTTCCAACACATTCCACACGCGCACAAACACAGGGGCAGCCAGTGGGATAAGGATTGTTTTGATCATTCTTTTCTCTGTCTCTCTCACAGCTTCCCTGTGTTCAGAGGGAATGTGAACCCCACAGGCCCCCCTGGCTCGGGCTCTGCAGTGAATCCAGGGCAGGAGCCAGCAGTGAGAGCCCCAGGGGAGGGGAGCAGGCAGGGGCAGCCCAGGGCGTGCGAACATGGCGGTGTAAAAACACCACGGAACTTCTCATCCAAGATACATTCTGAGGGGTGCCGGGAGAAACAACTGCTCACTTTGAAATTTTAAAGAGGTTTATTAAACCTTAACAAAAACACAACAAAGCACTACATAAGGAAAAAGCTGCAGTGCTGGGAACTGCCCCTCATGAATACCACGTGGCTGGTTCATCCTCAGGATGGATGCTCAGGCTTTTATACCCTGGGGTCTCAGGCCATCTAGCAGCTCACACTGACCCCCAGATGTGTCAGAAAGTCTCTTTTCCCAGCCCAGCACTCGAAGGAGGAGTCAGAGCTCTTCATTTCTTGGTCTCAAGGTTGTTTATTGTTCCTTAGCTATAAAATTCTTTCTCCTGTCCAGACAAGGTCTGCTCAGCAGGACAGACAGAGGCACTCTGCCTGCCCCAGGGTGGTGTTATCTTTTTATATTAAAAACTACGTGTACAATATTTACAATTACTGCCCAATACCTATCACCTGTGTTAGACAGTGAGCTTCTACTCTAAACCAATCCAAAAGTGCCAACATCACAGCAGGAGATGGAGGCCAAGAAGAAGAAGAAGAAAGGCTGGACACACCCAGATTGCTCCATCTTGCCCTCTGAACCCCCATTCTAAAAACCCCAAAATCTACTTTTTCACCCCATGATGAATTCACTATTATTCTACTTAAACTGTCATGGCTTGCAGATCTTCATCTAAGGTTGGTAACTTGCTCCATGGGTGATAATCAAACCCACAGGGGCATCTTGGGCTCTGTTCCAGGGTCTCTGAGCCCCCTGGCAGGGTCTGGGCTGCTCAGGACAGCCAGAGGGATGTGCTGGGTCCTGACACTGGGGGTTGCATCAGCCAGGCCTGGCCCCTCCCAGAGTCTGTCAGTCAGATCTTCTGTGCCATTTATCAGTGCATTTATCAACTTCTTTCTTGTAACTGCATTGGAGTTCAGGTGCTGCCATGCCCACCCCCTGAGCACCCCCAAGCTTTTCCATTCCCAATGCCCCAGGTAAGGGACACGTGCAGCGTCTTTGTACCTGTCCCAGACAGCCCAGGGTGTCTGATGGCAACAATACAGGGGGGAAAGGGAACTGTGGGGAGAACAGAGGCCATCTAAAGTACAATAACATAACTGTACATCACTACAGCTTTCATTAATATTCACACAACTGTTATCTTTTAATTGCCAGAGCCAATCATCTCATTACCCATCTATAACAGTGCAAAGGGACACGGAGGCACTTTGGAGCACTGCATGGTGGGGTGGGTCCTGGGGAAAGGAAATGTTCCCATTTCTGAGGAAAAACCAGAATCCAGGCAGAGATGAGAGAGGAAGGATGCTGCTGGGAATTTGGGTCCTGTTGAAATATTGTCCCTGATTCACTCTGAAGTGTTTTGCCTGCAGCTATTCAGAAAAGCACTTTTGCTTACGCTGCCTGAGCTAAATCCCAGTCCTGGCAGAGCTGCTGAGGAGGTTCTGTGAGAGCTGCTCAGCCCCTTCACCTGGCGTGCCCTGCAGACAGATCCTGACTGCATCCAGAGCTTTAAAGGGATTTTTCAGTGCTTAGATACATCAAACCACTGCTGGGTTCAGCCAGAAGAGCCTCGCTTAGCACAGCTCCTGGCAGGGACCCCATGCCCACGTGGTGCTGGGCCCTGACCCAGAACAGAGCAAGGTTCAGCTCCCAGGGCCACCCCAAACTCCAGGGGGCTCGCGGTGCTTGGGGCAGGACTCGCACAAATGGAGCCTTGGATTATTTCACACCTGTGCCTTGGGCTGGGCTGGGAGGGAGCCTTTGCAGTTCTTGTGGTCTTGAGGATGTTATTTAGTGAAAAGTGTTACTGGGAAAGACTGGGAGGAAAAAAGAGGTGAAAAGTCCCCTGTAGAGGACTGTCACCTCTCCGGGTGTAACACACCTTTTTTTGCCTTTTCATCCTTTTATTGCCTTTAACTGCTGAATAATGCAGTGTGGTTCACTTGGGGAAACCATTCCAGCTTAATTGTTGTCTGTAAAATCCAGTTACCACCTTAGTGTAGCCACAGCTCTCTTCATAGAGAGCAGGCAGGCACAGCTCCCCAAGGACATTTCCTGGGAATCACAGCCAGGAACCTCAGAGAGAGAAACAGCAATCCTTATCTCATTGGCTGCGCCTGTGTTTTTGAACATGTGGAATGTGCTGGAAGATTGTTTACCTGAAGGAATTTGGTAATTGGGTTCTGGTGGAATTGTTTATGTTAATTAGCCTGTCAGGTACGAGCTGTGTCTCCACTGTCAGCAGACAGTCACGGGTTTTTCAGCACTTAGAAGTGAGTATGACGCAGTACAGTTATAGTACAATGTAATATAATACAATGTAATAAAGTGAGCATTCAGCATGCCAAAGCCCTGCAGTCAGATGTCAATCCTTTCCTGCCTCAGGGGTCCTGATTTACAACACCTCAGTGTCAGGCATGGAGCTTGCCCCTTTGTGCCTGCCCTGGTACCGTGGTGGTGGGGATGCCCTGCAGGGAGCAGGGCTGGGCGCTGCCCCTGGGGGACGGGTGAGTCCAGCTGGGGGTGCCCTTGTTAGGAAAATTAACCCACAAACACCAGAGCTGTATGCCCAAAAAGGAGACAGGGGAGTCCTTTTACTTTATTCCAATAAAGGGAGAGGCCATGGGGCATTCCCCTGGGGTCTCTCCGTTTTTTGGAGGACACAGCCTCCTTTTCATCCCAATTTCCCAGCCACATTTCCCTTCTCTCTTTCCCCATTGGCTGAGGTACTTGAGAGGTTCAGACTTCCCATAACACCTGATACCAGAGATTTCGCTCTAATGTACAACCCTCCTTTTTCATTTTTAATTCTTGTGGAATTTAGAGTTTTTTCTTCCCCATTGTTTCTTTCATCTCTCAATGTCTAATTTCATTGATCAGCAAACCTAAAATTTATTTGTAAAAGCAAATCTCTTTTTCCATTCATCAGTCAGTGGAATCCTTCCCATTGTTTCTTTTGTCTCCCAGTGCTGGTTTTACCTACCAGCCCCACAGCTGGTTAGGAAAGATAAATCCACTGTTCCTCTCACCCTGCAGCAGGGCTGGCACAGCCCCTGTGGGATGAGTGCAGCTGGATGGATCCTGGCAGTGCCAGGGGGCTCTGGGACCCTGGCAGCTCCTGCCCTGCCCTGCCCTGCCCTGCCCTGCCCTGCTCATGTCCTCCAGCCCCTCAGGGCCTGCAGGGAGCCATGCAGAGGGAACACAGAGAGGCTTTTCCTCAGTGTACCAGTAATTGTTTTCCTCCTAATTAACACACCCATAATTTCTGGGTCAGCATTGCCCAGGCACGGGCTCCAGGCAGGCAGATGCAAACACAGCACAGCTGGCACTGCAGTGCTGGGGATGGCTGAGTGGAACAGCTCAGACTCCAAGAAGGCCAATTCCCAGTTTATCAGACATTCCCAGTGTCTCAGACATTCCCAGTGTATCACACATTCCCAGTTTATCAGACATTCCCAGTGTATCACACATTCCCAGTATCTCAGACATTCCCAGTGTATCACACATTCCCAGTGTCTCAGACATTCCCAGTTTATCAGACATTCCCAGTGTATCACACATTCCCAGTTTATCAGACATTCCCAGTTTATCAGACATTCCCAGTATCTCACACATTCCCATGTATCAGACACTCCCAGTGTCTCACACATTCCCATGTATCAGACATTCCCAGTGTATCACACATTCCCAGTGTCTCAGACATTCCCAGTTTATCAGACATTCCCAGTGTATCACACATTCCCAGTTTATCAGACATTCCCAGTTTATCAGACATTCCCAGTGTATCACACATTCCCATGTATCAGACATTCCCAGTTTATCACACATTCCCAGTGTCTCAGACATTCCCAGTGTCTCAGACATTCCCAGTTTATCAGTCACCACGTTCTTTTATAGCTGCTCTGACGAAGCTGGGCCTGGCTGGTCCTCAATCCACACCCCTCACACCACTGGCTAGTTAGGAACAGACCCTTGTACACTTCTTACCAGTCACAGCACGTTCAAAATGCCAGCTGCAAAGATTAAAGATTGGTTTAGTTCTTTCCCTGAGCTTTCTCCTGCTCCCCCAGCCATGCCTGGCAGGGTTCATCTGACTTTCCCCCTGAGCAAGCTGTCAGCACCCCAAAACACTGCCCACACCCAGCCTGGGAGCCCCAAACGCTGGGGGAGCTGTGCCCAGCCCTGGCAGAGCAGCTGCTGGGGATGGCAGAGCCCTGTGATCATCACCACATCTGGGGATGGCAGAGCCCTGTGATCATCATCACATCTGGGGATGGCAGAGCCCTGTGACCCCCACATCTGGGGAGAGCAGAGCCCTGTGACCCCACAGCCACATCCTCACCCCTCCTCTCCCTCCTGTGTTGTGCTTGCCCCCCTTTGCCTCTCCTTGTGCTGGAGTGGCCACAGAGCTCTGTGAAACTCTCACTCCTCTGTTCCTGTACTCCCCTCATGAACAGCAGCTCCATTCCAGTCTGAAAGGCAGGACCTGGCTCAAACCACGGGGAAAAGCTGGGCAAGAACACCCACAAGTTCCCCTGGCCAGTTCCATGGCCCTGGTGTCCCTCCAGGCTCTGGTGATGGCACTGTCACATACAGCCAAAGATGTTTTCAAAATTAAAAGGATTTCCCTGCTATCCACCCTAAACCTGCCCTCCTGGAGCACAGAAACCAGAGGAGCTGGGATTTGTGTCAGTACACAGGATCAAGCTGAAAAGCAGAGATTTTGAATTCCTTTATGGTCTTAGATTTTAAGCCCAGTCTTAATCATGTTGGAAACTGCACTTCACAAAGCATTTATCCTGAAAGCTTACACTGTTCCAGGCTTTTGCAGCTGGTTTGGGGCTTCTTTCAGGTTTTTGTTTTGATCTTGTTTGGTTGGGATTATTTTTTCATACGTAGTATTTGTTTTTTAAATGAGTTTTTACTGCTTGTGTCTGTCAGGATGTGTGTTTGACAGCGATCAGAAAAGAGAACAGCGCCTTTCTGCAGCGTGTGTTTTGGATCTGCCAGGCTGTGGAGGGCTTTGGAGATTTCAGAGGGTGCCACTGATGCCTTTTCAAAGGCAGCTGTTGGTGCAGAGTGTGAGGCACAGAGCTCGGTGCAGTTCCCTGGCTGGACACAGGCAGTTGCTTACCCTGGGTGGTGCTGCACTGCCTGCCCCAGGGCTGCCCTGAGCAGAGCTCAACTGCTGGGCACCTGTGTCTGTTGTAGCATCCCCAAAGTGGCAATAATTAGCATTGACTCCATGGTTCTAGAAGGCTGAGCCATCATTTTATGATGCTATACTATACTATATACTATACTATACTATATACTATACTATATACTCTACTATATACCCCATGCCCACCCTGTCCCACCCCAGAGCACTCAGTGCCACCTCCAGGTGCCACCTGCAGGCCTGGGCACTCCAAACCTCCCTGAGCAGCCCCTGCCATGCCAGCCCTGCTCTGAGCTGTGCAATCCCTCTGCAGAGCCCTCCTCCTGCACATCCCATCCCATTATCCCATCCCATCCCATTATCCCATCCCATTATCCCATCCCATCCCATTATCCCACCCCATCCCATCCCATTATCCCATCCCATCCCATTACCCCATCCCATGGATCCCATCCCATCCCATTATCCCATCCCATCCCATCCCATCCCATCCCATCCCATTACCCCATTCCATCCCATCCCATCCCATTATCCCATCCCATCCCTTCCCTCTGACCCTCTTTGTTTCCAGCTCCTGGAGCTGCCCAGACCTGCCCCAGGCTCTGTGCTGCGCCCAGCCCTGCACAAGCATCCCTTTAATTTCCAGGTGACTGCAAGGCAATCCAGTAAAGGTTCAATTTTTCAGCTGCCCTTGATATCTCGTGGCCATTTCAGTGCCTGATCCGTGGGCTGGGCCAGGGCCAGCCTGTCACACTTGGCTGCTGCTCAGACAGAGCCTAAAGAAACACAGGGCATTGGTGGCTAATGGGGGTGCAGCCACAAACCCTCAAACCAAAGCACAAAGGGGAGCAGCCAGGAGCGCAGGAAGAGAGGAATGCTTTTAGAAGCCATTTGCAAAATCAAGGTTATTTTTTTTCTGTGCTGCTTTAGAAATTAGATGGACAAAGCACAATTTAAGAGTCTAAATATTTGTGAATGAGCTTTCCAGACAAGATCAATAATTTCGCTGTGTATTTTCCCAACATTAAGGATGTGAATTTCCACAGGAAATGCAGCAAAGGGAACACACACTTCAGGAAAAATGCCTCTGAGCTTGTGCCTGGGGCACAGCCCCTCACCTGCAAAGTGTAGCTGTGTTTCACCTGATGAAGGGGGAGGTTTTGGGTTTTTACATGTTAAAAACCCTGGAGGGGGCATAGAATTCCAGAATCCCTGAATCACTGAGGCTGGAAAAGCCCTCCCAGGCCATGGAGCCCCAGCTGTGCCCACTGCCCACCTTGTCCCCAGCCCAGAGCTCTGAGTGCCACCTTGCACGTCTGTAACAAGGGCTGGAGGCCCTGGATGGTGGGGGGAGCTGGCCCTGCACATCCCAGCCCTACTGGGACCTCTGCCCCTGCCTGGCCACCGAAATCCCTCTGGGGAACTCAGCCTCACACCCAGAGAGGCTGGGCAGGGGTTTGCATATTCACATGTGTGTGGCTGGATGGATGGATGGATGATGGATGGATGGAGGGATGGATGGATGGATGGATGGATGGATGGACGGATGGATGATGGAT
>NW_005054303.1:16532767-16540282 GCF_000277835.1 Geospiza fortis | reverse complement strand
GATGGATGGATGATGGATGGATGATGGATGGATGGATGGATGGATGGATGAATAGATAGATAGATGGATGATAGATTGATTAGATAGATGATAGATTAGGTAGATAGATGGATAATAGATCTAACAGATAGATACATAGATAATAGATGATAAATAGATAAATTGATAGATAGATGATAGATAGACAGATAGATAGATAGATAGATAGATAGATAGATAGATAGATAGATAGATAATAGATAGGTAGATAGATAGATAGATGATAGATTGATGGATGATAGGTAGATAGATGGATGGATGGATAGATAGATAGATAGATGGATGGATGGATAGATAGATAGATGATAGATAGATAGATAGATAGATAGATAGATAGATAGATAGATAGATAGATGATATATAGATGGATGATAGGTAGATAGATAGATGGATGGATGGATGGATAGATAGATGGATGGATGGATAGATAGATAGATAGATAGATAGATAGATAGATAGATAGATAGATAGATAGATAGAATGTCTGCAGATGAATATTTGCAGGCCCTGGCCGTTATGAGCACAGCAAAAGCAGAAATGCAGTGCTCCAGTCCCCAGGCAGAGCCAGCTGTGTGCCAGAGCTTTGGGTGAGGCTGCCTGCCTCGGGCTGTGTCACAGCAGGGACTGCCCAGCTCCTGCTAAAGGCACTGGGCAGGCAAACAAAGGTGACAGGGGTCTGATCCCAAGGGAAATGTGCCTGGAAGAGCAGGATCAAAGGCTGCTTCAGGAGCCTCCTGTTCGGCACTGAGCAGAGCCAAGACAGCACTTAGGAGGGCACTCAAAGAGATTGGTAAAGTGCTCCATCAAGAAAATAGCTGGGACTGGAAACTCCTGCATCCTGCATAGTCTCAGTGTCCAAACACTTGAACCTCACCCCGTGGCTGCTGAGAGCACTCAGGGCTGGAAGTGGGACTCTGTCAGGAAATACCAGCATTCAAAATGAAAAAACTGAGAAAAACAAAATAAACGGAAGAGCAAACAGAAACTGGCCCTTGTATGCTGGGGAGAGGTTTGAGAAAAAAGGGCAAAATATATTGTTTGCCATTGAAAGATCCATGTTTCCCATGACAAAAGCAAACTAAAACCATAGAGAATCCCAAGCGTTCATTTATAGAGGACCTCAGTTGTTACTTTCAAATTTTATTTTTTTTTCAAAGCAAATTATCAGCAGTCCAAACCCTCCTGTAACAGATTTAACACTGAGTAAATATTCTAGTTATATTCAGCAGTTTCATCTGTGTCCATGTTCTTTAGAAAGGGGATCTGCTGCTTTGGCTGTGCTCTGATAACACAATTAAAATGCCCAAACTATTTCAGCAGACCTAAATACTGCAGCATGGCCACAGTAAATAAAGTTTAGATGATCCTTCAGCGGTTTGCTTTATTGTATGCATAAAATTCTGGATGTGGATGCAGGGAATTCACGCAAATGCTGCCTGTTAAAGGCAGCCAGCTCTGGGAAACTGCAAATCTGTGCTGTAGTAAAACATTACTATTGGAGAATAAACATAACTAGAAGTTTGATGGAAAAATGACAAAGTATTCAGTTTTCACCCAGGAGCTGTTATAAATACAAATATCCCTGTAATCCCTGCTCAGCTGACTCTGCGAGCTGGGGCTGTGTCTGCAGCAGATTGGGAGGCTGAGTTTAACTCTTTTACACCCTGCAGGGCACCAGGCTGTGGATATTGGGGGAATTCCCTCCTGGGAAGGCTGTCCAGCCCTGGCACAGCTGCCCAGGGAGGGGTGGAGTGCCCAGCCCCGGAGAGGGGGGTTAAAGCCCTGTGCATGTGGCTCTTGGGGACACATTTGGGGTCAGTATGGCCTTGGCAGGGCTGGGGAAGGGTTGGACTCGACCTCAGAGCGATTTTCCAGCCCAAAGGATTCTATGATTCAAAGTAAACCAAACAGAAATTACTATGAAAATATCTTTATGAATGAAGTGGATTGATTTTAACACCTCCCTTGGTCCAAAATTTGATTCATGTTAGACAAAGACACTCGGGACTTGTGCTGATGAAAATGTGGAGATTTTCACTAAAAAGCACCTGGTTGTGCACAGAGCTGGGAGATAACAAATGAGAGTTAATGGTTCCAGACCTTTGGGCAATGCAGAGAATTATGGTGTCCCAGTTTCACCTTGGAACACCCCCAGCTGACCTGGAGCAGAGCTGGACTAAAGGTAACACCCAGCCTGTGCTGCTGAAGGGATGAGAGGAAAGAGTTGGAAAATGTCCCTGCAGGAGTCAGGCAGAAGCTGGACCTGAGCTGGGCAGGACCTTCCCAGCCCAGGGACTGAGATTGTAATGGCTTGCAGTCAATCCTAGGGAATATCTGAATATTCCAGTGAGGTCCCAGGCAGGGGAACGTGTCCTGGGTGATAGAACTCACCTGAAATCTTGGACCAGGTAACCCCAAAGCTGCTGAAAGAAAATGGGGGTGGGAGGAAATGAAACCCTGGGTGCTGACAGGGACAGGGACAGGGACAGGGACAGGGACAGGAGGAGGAGAGGAGAGGAGAGGAGAGGAGAGGAGAGGAGAGGAGAGGAGAGGAGCTGTCTGTAGGCGAGCCCTTCACAGCAAGGTGTCCCCAGGGGAGTGGTGATGCTCTGCAGGCCAGGGTGCCTCCCCAGCTCCTCCTGCCATGTCCAGGGTGGCACTTGGGGCCCCATTCACAGGGAAGGTGAGGGGCTGCCTGGCACCTGGGGGTATCAATCACCCAGCACCGGTCACTGAGAGCCCGGATCCCCAGTGTAGGTTCACAGGAAAGTGGATTTTTCGTGCTCAGGAACAGCAAAGATTCAATTAAGCAGTTTCTGGGAAGTCCTTGGAATGTCTATTTCTGGGCAGTTGAGTCAATTATCAGTCAAACAGAAAATTATTTCTCTCCGATGAAAGCAGAAGGAAATAGATCTGGGTTTAGGCTGTCTGTAGAATACATTTTCATTCCAGAGTGCATTACAGCACATTTCAGTTCTACATGTCTGCATTGAAACCTGCACATCCTGCTCATTATGCTCATTAAAAATTAGGTATTTAAAGTTAAAAAACCAGAGATCACTCACAAGGCATGAAAGTCTGCAAACAAATGCACATGAAAGTTATTGATTCAGAAAAGAGAGCATAGCAATGAGAGTGAGGAGATGAGGATAAGTCTCGTTATCTCAGGAGGGTGTGAGCTCTATAAAATAATAACCCACCATGGTCTGAGATGGTCCAGAGCAGAGCACAACAGACTGAGCAGCAGTGCTAATCATTCAGCTGCAATTAAAGGGAAATAAATACTGCTCACTTAGGCTTCATACCCAATTACTTGCCTAGAGACTCTTGCCTGTTTGGTCAAGAGAAACCACAGGTAATAAATCTGAATTATTAAAGAGTTCTTAATTTGGCAGCTGCACACAGTAGTGCAGGTAAATGGCTGTGGTGATATCAGAGCAGATTTTGGGAATTGGGAATTCCTGGCTGGGCTGGAATTGCCAGAGCAGCTGTGGCTGCCCCTGGATCCCTGGCAGTGCCCAAGGCCAGGCTGGACATTGGGGCACCCTGGGACAGTGGGAGGTGTCCCTGCCATGGCAGGGGTGGCACTGGATGGGATTTGAGGTCTTTTTCAACCCAACCCATTGTGGGATTCCTTTAGCCCAGGGACACACCTGAACTGAGCTGAACCACTGTGGGCTCTCCTTCAGCCCACCTCAGCCTGCCTTAACCCTTGTGGTGCTGAGGTGCCACCCTGATTTTTAAGTTTTTCCAAGTCTTCTGATGTTTACATTCTTGTAAGGAACTTTCTCACACACTTTCTGTAAATAACTTATTGTTTTGCATTCTTTTATTGAGGAGGAGAAAGTTGATGGGCTGTTGGTTTGTGCAGTGTCACTGGAGAGGTGGCACTGTCACCCTCCAATCCACTGTCACTTTTGGAAATCTGTAAATGTTGGAGTCAGAAATTAAAAGCTCTCCTTTAACCATCAGAAAGCTGTGTGTCTGTGTTATGTTATTTCGTGTCCTATAGCAACACTGGGGCCCAGGGCAGGCACAGGGGTCAGGTCAGGCCCAGCTGCTCAGCTGGAGGAGCCAAGGCAGGGAGTGCTGAGCTGCTGGGTAAAATGCTGCAGAGGAGCTCCAGGAGCTGCTAAAACAGGTTCTTTGTACAGCACTGGGCACAATGCAGCCTCCATTCCATCCCTGCTGCCCCCTTTTTATTGTGAGTCAGCCTGTGCCACACCTCGGGTTTCTCACTGGGCTCCTCTGGGTTCTCCTGGAGCAAAGGAGGCTCAGGGGCCCTTGTGGCTCTGCACAGCTCCTGCCAGGAGGGCACAGCCGGGGGGGTCGGGCTCTGCTCCAGGGAACAGGGACAGGAGCAGAGGGAACGGCCTCAGGCTGGGCCAGGGCAGCTCAGGGTGGGTTTGGGGAAATCCCATCATGGCAAGAGCTGTCCAGCCTGGCCCAGCTGCCCAGGGCAGGGGTGGAGTGCCCATCCCGTGAGGATTTAAAAGCCCTGTGTCAGAACTCGGGACATCCCTGTGGCTGTCCTGGATTGCCAGGAGCCCTGCCAGGGGGCTCAGAGACCCTGGCACAGAGCCCAAGACCCCTGTGGGTTTGATTATCACCCATAGAAAAAATTACCACCCTTATATGAGGATCTGCAAGGCACGGAAGTCTAAGTAGAATAATAATTACTTTATCATGGGGTAAAAAATAGATTTTTTTTGGGTTTTTAGAATGGGAGTTCAGAGGGCAAGATGGAGGAATCTGGATACAAATTTGGCAGGAGTTGTTCCATTTTAATTTGGGTAGAGCTCTGAAATCACTTCGGTTTCCAATGCTCTGGGCATTTAGGCCAAAACTGATTTCTCACTCTGTGTTCTCCTTTTTGCAGGAAAGGAAACCACACAAGCAACCTGTATTTAATATATGCCACTTTCTTTTGTTGATCATGGCATTAAAGAATTTTATAGATAAGGAACAATAAACAACCTTGAGACCAAGAACTGAAGAGCTCTGACTCCTCCTTTGACCTCTGGGCTGGGAAAAGAGACTTTGTGACACATCTTGGGGTCACTGTGAGGAGCTAGAGTCCTGAGAGGCCTGGGGATGTGGCACCTGGGGACAGGGGCCAAGGGCTGGGTCAGGTTCACTGCCCTGACCCCGGGCATCCCCAGGCACTGAGGGGCCTCCAGTGTAGCTCATCCCTGGGGATGGCCCTGCCTGTGCCACCCCTGTGCCATCCCTGTGCCACCCCTGTGCCACCCCTGTGCCACCCCTGTGCCATCCCTGTGCCACCCCTGTGCCACCCCTATGCCACCCCTGTGCCATCCCTGTGCCACCCCTGTGCCATCCCTGTGCCACCCATTTCTCCCCGGCAGCCAGATGTGACCCCCGTGAGCTGCTCCTGGCTGTGTGACACGCAGCTGAGACGAGCAGGACACTTTGGAAGGTGGCCTGGTGTGACAGGAGGTGAAGAGGGGTGGCTGAGAGCTCCATCAGAGGACACCTGGGCTCCAAGGGTGGCACACGGGGCCCTGGTCCAGCAGCTCTGAAATTCCAGCACACGAGCCCTGATCTCACCTGCAATTGAATATTCATTCAGAACCATGCCCAATAAAGCATTTATGGGCCTCTAAAAGCAGCTAAATCGTCTCAAGACAAGGTAAACCTTTGATGTTTAATAACCTGTATTATAATAAGTACCTGCTCTGGAAAATAAGGAAGGAAAATGGAAAGCTTTGGAGCAGACCAATCCTTCACCTGCTGCAAATTGCTTTACAAGACATTTTAATATATCACCAGGTGATTGTAGCTACTGACCAGCACACAGCAGCCTGGCAGGGCAGCGCTGGTCCTGCCAGGCCCCTGCAGGAGGGGATTTTAGAACAGACCCAGGGACACCTTTCCAAAGGACATCTGGAACGTGCCTGGGAAGGACGAGTGCAGGCAGAGAACACAAACTGTCGGGACTCAGTGCACCCCTCTGGGTGTCCAGAGCTGCCAGGACCCTGCCAGGGCCTCAGAGACCCTGGCACACAGCCCAGAGCACCTGTGGGTTTGATTATGACCCCTGGAGCAAATTACCAGCTTTGCATGAGGACCTGAAAGCCACAGAAGTTTAAGTAGTGTAATAATAAAATTATCGCAAGGTGAAAATGTAGATTTTGGGGTTTTAGAATAGGAGTTTGGGGGACAAGATGGAGGGACTTGGGCATGTCCAGCCTTTCTTCTTTTTCTTGTCTGCCTCCATCTCCTGCTGTGATGGTGGCACTTTGGGATTGGTTTAGAGTAGAAGCTCACTGTCTAACACAGGTGATATGTATTGGGCAGTAATTGTAAATATTGTACACGTAGTTTTCAGTATAAAAAGATAACACCACCCTGGGGCAGGCAGAGTGCCTCTGTCTGTCCTGCTGGATGGACCTTGTCTGGACAGGAGAAAGAATTTTATAGCTAAGGAACAATAAACAACCTTGAGACCGAGAAATGAAGAGCTCTGACTCCTCCTTCGAAGGTGCAGGCTGAAACAGAGACTTTGCACGTGTCCTGGGGCTGCAATGAACTGCAACCTTCTGAGAACAAACCGGCTGGGTTAGACTGGCACAGTGACCAAAGCAGGGCATTTCCTCACTGCCCCCAGCCCAAAAGTGCATTTTGCACTCTCCCCACATGGCTGTTGGCTCTGTCAAACGTTTCTCTAGCAGCTGTTTGGAAAGCAAAGGGCCGGTGGCTGTGCCTGGGGGAGCTGGAGCAGGATCCCTGCAGGGTGGGCACAGCCCCAGGCCTGTCACTGGGGCACAAGTGTTTGGACAATGTCCCCAACAGGGTTGGAGCTCCCGCTCAGCCCCAGAGGGACCCAGCAGTGGGGCTGGGTGAGCACTGCAGGTCCCTCCCAGCTGAGATTCTCTCCTCAGCGAGCAAGAGGGAGTACAGCTCTGTACATTAGGGATATTTGGACAGGCAGGTGCTGTAAGGGACTGTGGTTTCTGCAGGAGGGGAGCAGAGTCCCCACAGAACATCCTAGAACCTTGGGTGAGCCCCAGGAGCTGCAAAACCTCCTGCAGGTGGAGGGAGCCAGGGAGAAAAGGCCCAGGGGAGCAAGGAGTCCACATGGGATGAGGGTGAATGGTCAAACACAGCAAATTGTCTTAGAAATGAACCAGGAGAGAGTAACTCAAAGCAGGGGAATGATCCTAATAGAGAGATTGAGGAAAATCAAGAGATTCTTTTCCTGTGTCATAATGGGCAAAAAATAAAAACCAATCCACCAAACAAAACAACAAACCCAACAAAAACAAACAAACAAAACCCCAAAACCAAGGAAACAAACAAACCAAATAAATAAAAACCCAAAACCCAAAGGACCTAAAACAAACAAACAAAAAACCCCACAACCCCTAAAAACCAACCCAACCAAACCAAAACCCAGTGTTTCCCAAAGACAGTGCTGTCCAAATCAGGAATATGACAGCTCTGGGGAGCAGGAAT
>NW_005054303.1:16528491-16532752 GCF_000277835.1 Geospiza fortis | reverse complement strand
GCTGGAAAGAATCCCCTGGCAGCGCTGGTTTGCAGTGGGTTGCTCTCACCCTGTGTTATCCTGTGCTGCTTCTTCACTCTGCATTTTCCTGGAGGAGCTGGGCTCTCTGAAGGAGCCAGGCTTTCATCTGCTGGGCTGTGCCTGGCGTCTCGCAGTCCAATTCTTACATAATCCAATTAAAATGGATGGATTGTTTAGAAATGTATAAGGAAGGATAATTAGCTTATTCTATCCATGTAAATAAAATGTCTCACTACACAGCTTCGGCGACAGTAGAGAAGGCAAACACTTGGAAATGCATGGAAAAGATGTCAAAAAATCCCAAACACAAATGAGGAGAAAATTCTCTTTGTGTCAGTCATGTTTTCCTGCAGCAGAGTGAAGTTGGTCAGACTGAGGAAAATCTCTGTTTCACACTGTCTCAGGGTTCCTCCTTGTGTCAGAGTGTCTTGGTTTGGAAAGCCAGGAGTCTGCTAAGGGAGGCAGGAGCCTCCCCTGAAATGGAGAATGTGAACCCTCCCCACCCCTCCCAATTGCTATAAATTTTAAATTAAGGGGCTCTCGGGCAAAATTATGGGAGCAGGAAATAACAGTTCTTTAATAGGGAAGAAAATAAAAGGATAAAATAAACAATGCAGTGAACTAAACCAGCACTGCCAGAGTCAGAACCCAAGCTGACACCCTGTGGGTCAGGGTGCTGGCAGCAGTGCCATTGGAATTGTGGCTCAGCCCTCCTGCAGTGCCAGGGGTGGTTCTGCTGGAGCAGGGGGTCCTGTAGAGAAGGATGTATTCTTCCTCTGAAGATCCAGGGGAAGGAGAGGCAGCTGCTGCTCCTCTGGGGAATCCAGTGGAGAAAGCCATGCTGGTGCCTCAAAACCTCTGGATTATATCCAGGCAGCAATGCTTGGCTCCTCCCTCTGGGCTCACATCTCCCAATGGGATGCTGTAGTTCTTATCAGCCATGCAGGGACATTCAATGGCTGTTATCAGCAGGTGTCCCCTCCCGAGGGAGGTGTGAATGTGGTCACTCAAAGAGAGAGATAAAGCAAACTGCCTGCTTGACAAAGGTAATCTGCCATACAGATGGTAATGGAAAACAACTTGCATTGCAATCTTCAACACAGAGCAATGCTCCTGGCTCCTGGGAGAGCTCCCAGGCTGCTCCCACCCAGGTGTGCCAGCCTGTGTGCTGGGGGAGCAGCAGCTCTGACAGCCACAGCCCCGGGCTGGACACTGGATTTGTCCAGCAGCACCTGCTGGGGTGAAGGCTTCCAGAAATTTATGGAATAAAATGATCTCCATGCATAGGGAGAAATAAACTCTGACGGTGCTCACAGGGGTCTTATGTTGAAGGAAGAGACAAGGATTTGACTCCATGTTTCAGAAGGCCTGATTTATTATTTTATGATATATATTACATTAAAACTATACTAAAATAATAGAAGAAAAGGTTTCATCTCAGAAGGCTAGCTGAGCTAAGAATAGAATGGAATGGATAACAAAGGTTTGTGGCTTGGCCAGAGAGTCGGAGCCAGCTGGGCTGTGATTGGCCATTAATTAGAAACAACCCCATGAGACCAATCACAGATGCACCTGTTGCATTCCACAGCAGCAGATAACCATTGTTTACATTTTGTTCCTGAGGCCTCTCAGCTTCTCAGGAGGAAAAATCCTGAGGAAAGGATTTTCCATAAAAGATGTCTGTGACAATAAACCCCTGAAATGCATGCTCCTGAGCAATCAGCATAATTTGGGAGTGGGATTTTAGGGTTTGGATGGGATTTTGTGCAGTCAGTGGTGTTCATGCTGTGTGGCTGCTCCCAGGGCAGGGCTGTTGGTGTGTCAAGCCCCCACATTCCCCTGATCAGAGGCGTGACAGGTGTCCTGTTATTATAGACACACATTATAATATTGGCTTTTCACAGATGTTCCAGTGGATTCTCTATGTTCTATATGTTCTATATTCTATATTCTCTCTGTGTGCTGTTGCAGTCACTTTGCTCTAAAGATCCAGTTGTTATTCCTGTTGCCCATGAAGCTCAGTGCAACAGCTGCTTGTATTGTCACTTGTATTGACAAAAATCTTATACATATCAGAGACCTTTGGCTTTTCCTGCCCTGAACTTTGTGTATTTATCAGCACTCCCTGCTGGGCTGGGATAGCAGCCCATGCACACAGGATGAGCACAGCTGGACAGATGTGCCCAGCAGCAGCAGCAGCACTCAGGGCCCAGAGCAGCGTGGGCCAGGGCCCAGAGCTGCAGGGGATGAGGATGGGCTGGAAGCACAGCCCAGGGATGGGCAGGCTCTGGAAAGGTGGCCCCGAGGAGGAGCCAGGCTGAGCAGCTCTGGGAGCCTGGGAACGGCTCTGGGGAAAAGGTTCCTGTGCAGGAGGGGCTGGGAATGTGCAGCAGGCTGATGGGATTCCAAGGGATTGAAGGGGCATCCCCGAGGAGAGCAGGGCGCTCCTGCTGAGGGCCAAGGGGCACCCGGCCCTGAGAACCTTTGCTCTGGGCTCCTTGGCTCCTTCGTGGAACTTTTTACATTTCCACAGGACACTGAACGTGCTTTTCACAGTGTTCATCTGCCCAAAAGAGTCTCTGCTGCCTGAGCTGAGCTGGCCAGGACAGAGCTGCAGCTCCATGCTCAGCTGCCCCTGTTCCTGGTGCTGAAGGAAATAACTCCTGCTGCAGACAAGAGGCTCCTTGTGCTGCTCTGTACAGCAGCGAGCAGGCAGCGCTCACCTGAGCATCGCTGACAGAAATGTTTGGCTTTTCTCCTCTTGATTTTGAAATAGCTCTATCTGTAGGCAGCATCAGTGTGGGATACAGCTCAGAGGCAAAAATAGCTCTGGAGAGGCTTTGGAGGAGCCTTCAGGGAGACAGAGCCAGTTTGGCATTGATTGCAGCTGTAGAATCCTAATAAACAATTTTCTTAATAAAGAGACTGGTCCTAGAGTCATGTAATTACTGAGCTCCCAGTGAGTGAATGCCCTGACTGCTTTAATCTCCCTCAGCTCCTGGCCATGTGAATCAGCCTCTCCTCAGCCAGCTCTGCCTCCTCCCCAGCCCCAGCAGGGCCTGATTAAAAGTGTCACCTGCCCAGACCGGTCACACTTGGGCTGGGCTGTGCCCGGGGACCCTGGTGCAAACCCAAGTTATGTAACCCTGGGATTTGAATGACAAAAATACCCCTGGAAATGAGACAGACGAGCTGACATATGCAACTGAGTCATTGTGTTCCTGGAACACTGCTCAGTGCAGGGAGAGCTTCGTGCTGAAATATAAAATAGCCCCGCTGTACCCAGTGAGAGCTGTCTGGGAGGCAGAGCAGCAGCACAGCTCTTGGGTGTTATTTTATTTTATTTTTTCTTCTCTGGCAGGGTGGGCAGGCCTGGCACAGGTGCCCACAGCAGCTGTGGCTGCCCCTGGCAGTGCCCAAGGCCAGGCTGGACAGGGCTGGGAGCAGCCTGGGATGGTGGGAGGTGCCCCTGCCATGGCAGGGGTGGCACTGGATGGCATTGGTTTCAATGGGATGGATTCCTTCCATCCCAATTCTGGAATCTCCGATTTTCTTTCTACTGTGCTTCTGGAACCTGTAAGGCTGGAGTTCCTCCAAAGCTAAACACATTATTTGTCACTTCTGGGGTGCCCCAGGCCTCTTGTCTGGCTGTCTGTGGGGTTCCTGTGCTGAGCCTGTGGCTCCTCCAGCCACAGAGCAGCTCAGGGTGGGCTCTGCAGCCTCAGCGTGGTCCTGGCAGATGGAAAGAGGCTCAGACTCCCCCCTTCTCAGAGCAGAGCAGATCCAGGCTGCAGAGGACATAGATTCCAAGCTCCAGAAGGAGCAGGGAATGAGCTGATGTTTTCTCTAAACCCCCTGACAGGTCCTTCTGCCGAGCAGCCCTGTCCTGTCCCAGTTTGCCCTGTGGGCAGTTCAGGAGGGCTGTAACCCAGTCACAAAGGCTGGCTAAAGGGGGCTCTCTGAGCACCTGAGTCTCAGCCTGCTCCCACAGCCAGCTCCTGCTCACAGCTGTGCCTGCAGAGCCAGGGCAGGGTGTGAGAGCAGCTGGGCACTGTCCCTTTGTCACCCTCTCACCCTGCCCCGCTCCCACAGCCAGCTCCTCTGCATGTCGGGGTCTCTGCTGCTCACAGTGACCCCAGATGTGTCACAAAGTCTCTTTTCCCAGCCTGGCTGTTGAAGGAGTCAGAGCTCTTCAGTTCTCTTCGCAAGGTTGTTCATTGTTCCTTATCTATAAAATTCT
>NW_005054303.1:16519044-16527880 GCF_000277835.1 Geospiza fortis | reverse complement strand
CTGCCATGGCAGGGACACCTCCCACTGTCCCAGGCTGCTCCCAGCCCCAATGTCTCAGCCTGCCCTGCTCCCACAGCCAGCTCCTCTCAGAGCCAGGGCAGGGTGTGGGGGCAGCTGGGCACTGTCCCTTTGTCACCCTGAGTCCCACCTTGCCCTGCTCCCACAGCCAGCTCTTCTCAGAGCCAGGGCAGATGTGAGAGCAGCTGGGCACTGTCCCTTTGTCACCCTGAGTCCCTGCAGCAGGCAGGAAACGATGGCATATCCTGGGGTTAATCACAGGTGGTGCTGGGGCAGAGTCCCAGGGTGGTTTGGGTTGGAAGGGACCTTAAAGCCCAGCTGATGCCACCCCTGCCCCTGTCCCTGGCGGCCTGGGGGCATGGCCACTGCTGTCACAGACATATTTTCTGAAAAATCCTTTTGCCAGGATCTTTTTCTCCTGAGAAACTGGGAAGCTTCAGCTTCTCTATCTTTTGCTGCTTTGGAATGTGATTTGGAGAATTGTTTACCCAATGTGAAATTGTTTTTACTCAATGACCAATGACAGCCACCTGTGTCAGGACTGTGAGCAGTCACAAAATTTTATTATCATTCCATTCCTTCCTTTGCTAACCTTCTGATGAAATCCTTTCTTCTATTCTTTTAGAATAGTTTTAGTATACAATTTTCTTTTAATATAATAGACATCATAAAATAATAAATCAGCCTTCTGAAACATGGAGTCAGATTCTCATCTCTTCCCTGGTCCTGGGACCCCAGCGAACACCAGCACAGACTACCACCCCTCACCCAGATGTTGGGGAAGATGAAACAGGAAAGCCTTACAAATATGATTGCCTGGCAAAAGATGTTGAGAATATGGAAACTGTAAGCGAGATTGAAATGAAAGCAAGCTTTGAGATCCCTCAGTTCCTGAACAACTGGAAAACAATGGTGTGGCCAGCTGAAGGCAATCCCCTTTTGATGGAACAACACCCTCTGCTTGCAGACAGGCCCAAGGGTCAGAGCAGACCCTACAGCTTGGCAGAAGGGGTCCAAAGAGGAGTTTTTAGGGTTTAAAATGTAACACAGTGTGGTGATGTAATGATTCTTATAGGCCATATGTAAATGCTGTAGGATTTGTATCTTGTACTAGATTGGTTAGTGAGAATTAGAATATTCAGCACAGAAGAAGATTTATTGTAGTGTAATGGGAACTTCACTCTCTTACCCCTTTTACTCTCTTACCCTTTTCCTCTCTCACCCTCTCATCCTCTCTCCCCCTCTCTCCTCTCAGTCCTGCTCCAGCTGTGGCTGGCAGCTGCCAGCAGGGCCCTGCACCCAGGCCCTTTGCAATAAACCCCAAATTCCTGACCTGGCTGCAGAGATCTCTGGTCTCTGTCCATCCCCACCGTCCCACCCCCAACAGTCCCACACCCAGGGAGGGTTGCTGCCTCTGCCTGCTCATTGTAGGTAAGGACACACAAGGGGCAAGCCCCCAGTTTAATTTGCTCTCCCAGCAGGCAGGGCTGCTCTTGCCCATGAGGAATTTCATTGGCACTGTCAGGCAGAGGCAGATCTTGGGAAGGAGCTCTTGTGCTGTCTGTGTCAGGGAGGAAAGTGAGTGAGCTTGGCACGGAGATCTCTCCTGGGACTGCGAATGCACTGAACTGATTTGCAAATAGCAGCACATCCATAACTCTGACAGACATCCCCAGCATTGATCTTCCTCAAAACAACAAATTAGGAGGTGAAGTGAGAACTGTGAGTTGGATTCTCTGCACTGTGATACTTCTGGGTTTTTCACCTTTTCCTGAGGAAAGAGTAAATTCAAGTGGCATCTCCTATTTGCATTCCTGGGCTGGAAGTTTTGTGGGGAGGATGTCCAGGAGAGACATCCTGGGGACAATCCCCAGCTCCTGGGTGCCATTCCAGACCCTGAGGGAGCCCTGCAGGAGGGGTCTGTGACCCACCCAGCCCCCGTGGGCTCAGGTTCTCAGTGCAGGTGGCACAACTCAGCCTCTGCTCTGTAATCACAGAATCACCCAGCGTGGGAAAGGCTTCCAAGATCATCAGAGTCACTTCTCTGCTGCCAAACAGCACCAGCTATCAGGATCTCCTCCTTCCAGGACAGCCCAATCCTCAGACAGGGTTTAATGGGCCATGTCCTCCCGTGGGATAGCCTGTGGTGCAGCCCTGAGATGATTTAATCATACCCTCTTCCTCTGGGATAGCCTGTGGTGCAGCCCTGAAGTTATTTAATCAGACCCTCTCCCTCTTTGCCTTTTTTCTGGCACTTACAGGGACAAAAAGAAGCTTTAATTGAGTATCTTTCTGAAAGAAGTTGGGACAATTCAGTCGTGTTCTAGATCTCCTCAACCCCCAAAAATAAATCCCATGAGAATGAAGATGGAGCCCAGGAGGGAGTGAGGAGAGGCTGAGGGGCTTGCACAGCCTGAAGAGCTGTGGAGGGGATGGATCCAGGGTTTCCTGGGGTGCACTGGGGAGGCAGTGGCAGAATGAGCATTTTCCTGTTACCCCTGCTATCTGATGCTCAGTTTTCCCCCAGCTGCAGTCTGGATGTCAGTGTGGAGCTGTGGCGGGGGCAGTGCCCTTGGGGAGCACCCGAGGGGGGCATGGGGACATCCCTGGGGGGGCTGGGGTGGCCAGGGTGGAGCAGTGCAGCAACAGAGCTCTTTGTCCAGGAGTGCCCAGGGATGAAGGAAGGCTCTGGGATGTGCCTGATGGGGGCTGGATGGCCAGGGTGGAGCTGTGACCAAGGGCAATACCAGAGCTCTTTGTCCAGGAAGGCTCTGGGATGTGCCTGATGGAGCTGCCTGATGAGGCTGGGGTGGCCAGGGTGGAGCAATGCAGCAGCAGAGCTCTTTGTCCAGGAGTGCCCAGGGAGGAGGGAAGGCTCTGGGATGTGCCAGGGCAAGCCCCTGAGCTCCAGTCCTGTACCCAGAACAGCCCCACCTCGTGTGTGGTGCTGTTTGGGTTGGTTTGTCACAGGTGGATCCCTGGAGAAGCAGGGGAAGGTGGGAGGACATTCAGTGGCTTCACCTGAAGACGACCAGGGCAGGGCAGGGTCTGGGGAATGAGGTGTGGGGGGTTGATGTGGGAGTACCACTGCTTTGGGCACACTTTGGGGGATGTGGTGTGGGGGAGCTCTGCTCAGGGCAGGGTTTGGGGGATGTGGTGTGGGGGTAACAGTGCTTGGGGCAGGGTCTGGGGGAGGCAGTGTGGGGGTACCACTGCTTGGGGTAGGGTCTGGGGGATGTGGTGCGAGGGTAGCTCCATTTGGGGCAGGGTTTGAGGGAAGCTCTGCTGGGGCAGGCTTTGGGGGATTGGTGTGGGGGTACCACCCACTGCTTGGTGCAGGGCTGCAGTTCCCCTTTGGGAAGGCAGCCCTGGGGGAGCCCTGGGCTGGGTGCAGCAGGGAATAACCAGGACCCCTCTGGCTGGCGCAGTCCTCAGGGCAGTGACAGGAGCTCTCTGGAGCTGCCCTGTCAGCGTGTGTTCCTCCCAGTGACTGAAGGCAGTGCTGTTCTGAGCCCGGGATGATGTACTGTGAATCACTCAGTGCTCTCAAAGCCCATTTTCCTTTGCCTCACTACTTTGGAAGCAGTTATATCAATTGCCTGCTTTTCCTGAACAATTTATTACTATTACAGCTCTTGTGGAGTTTTGAACTGTCTGTAGTTAATGATGCCAGCCATTAAAAAGACACTTTATCCTGAATAACTGTGAGCATCTGGCTTTATCAGCAGTGATACAACAATTTCTGTGGCTCCAAGTTAAGGGAGAAGCTTTATGTATGGTGAGAGAAACCAGAAGTGAGGAGTGTATTAAACCCCAAATGAGAAACGAGCAGTTTTCCTGTTTGAGGAAGCACTTCTGTGAGACAGGAGTGCCATTTTACAAAGTTTTCCTCCAGGTCTTCACATACTGAACAATATAAATGCAGGCTTGGGTTTGGGTGGCTTTTCCTAGTGGTTTTCACAAGATGTTTCCCATTCTGAAAGGTTCAGGGTTTGGCCTGGCCTGGGTTGAGCTGGTGGAGGCTCCCCAGGAGCAGAGCTGTGCCAGAGGGGACACAGGCTGCCCCAGCCACATCTTCAGGGCCCATTGTCCTCTTACATTCCAGAGAAAGCATGGGAGATCACTCCAACAGGTGCTGAGACTTAGGGAGGTTTCCACTCCTTTGTCCTGGGTGTGACCCCCTGCTCTCCAGGACACTGGGAGACCCAGCTCCAGCTGGGGTCTGGGCTGAGAAACACTCTGGGATGAGGTGCCAGCAGCACCTGGTGGCCACCAGAGCTCTGAGGTGTCCAGCTCATCATGCCCATCTCTGCAGGGGTGTAAAGCTGTGGATGTAGCACCTGGGGCCAGGGTTAGTGGTGGCCTCAGCAGGGGCAAGAGCTGAGCTCGGTCTTGGAGGGATTTTCCAACCTTAGAGAGTCTCTGATCAGTTGTTGAAGCTGAGCTGGGTGGGTGCCTGTCTGGAAAGCAATAGCAGAGGCAAGAGATGGAGAATAGGAGACTCAGGGGTGCCCTTATTGCTCCCTGCACCTTCCTGCAGGGAGGCTGCAGACACGTGGGGTCGGTCTCTGACAGAACCAGAGGACACAGTCTGCAGCTATGGCATGGAAGGCACAGGTTGGAGATTAGGAAGAAATTTTTCATCCAACGAATAATAAATTACTGGGATGCTCTTGCCAGGGAGGTGGTGGAATCACCATCTCTGGAGGTGTTTAGAAAAAGACTGGACATGGCACTGGGTGCTACAGTCTGGGTGAGGTGTGAGGGCACAGGTTGGACTCGATGATCTCAGAGGTCTCTTCCAACCTCATCATTCTGTGATTCTGTGATGGAAAATAACCTCTTGGGGCTCTCACTGGAGACATGCAGAGGTCCCTGAGGGAGGTGTGGAGGGGCAGGGAGATGACATGAGATTTTGTGACGTGTTGTTAGAAGATGGAGAGGGCTGTTCCTTGTTTCTCATAGTAGGAGGCAGGTTGTGATCTGGCTGTGCATCTAAAATTAGGGGAAAAAAAAGCTTTTTCTTTCTCCCCTCTTTGATCCTTTTTTACCTCAGGAGGCCAAAACTGAAGGAATTGCAGCTGGATTAGGCAGCATGGTGGAGCCATCAGCTGATAACAGATGTGGTTTAGGTGGAATTTACAAACGGGAGAATCCCACGGCCCTGGGTGAGCTGGGGCTGGGGCTGTCAGTTCTCAGCAGCTGCCCCAAGACCCTCAGAGGAGCAGCTCCAACAGCCCTGCCAGGGCTCCATCCCTACTGCTCTGGGACATCCGTGGGGCCAGAGCTGGGCCAGGTGCTGCCAGCAGGCCCTTGCCAGGGTCCTGCTCTGTCCCTGTCCCTGGGGGTCTGAGCTGGCCCTGCTGTGAAGCCCCTGCTGCTACAGCCCCTTCTCCTCTCTCTGTGCTCCCTGGGCTATGCTGGCATTGCTGGGGACTGTTTCTGTGTCCCAGTGGCTTCCAATGGGGAGCACCGGGGGGCTGCAGTGGGGGTCTGCACCACTGGTCTGCAGCATCGGGGAGCACTGGGGGCCTGCAGCGTGGGCCTGCAGCATGGGTCTGCACCATCAATGAGCACCATTGGTCTGCAGCATGGGTCTGCAGTGCTGGCCTGCAGTGTAGGTCTGCACAATTGGTGAGCACCATTGGTGAGCAGTGTGGGCCTGCAGCATTGGTCTGCAGCTTGGATCTGCACCATTGGTGAGCAGCACAGGCCTGCACCATCAGGGAACAGCATGGGCCTGCAGCATGGGTCTGCACCATTGGTGAACACCATGGGCTTGCATCAGTGAGTGATATGAGCCTGCAGTGCAGGTCTCTATCATTGGTCTGCAGCATGAGTCTGCACCATCAGTGAGCAGCATGGGCCTGCAGCATGGGTCTGCAGCCTCAGTGAGCAGCATGGGCCTGCAGCATGGGTCTGCACCATCAGTGAGCAGCATGGGCCTGCAGCATGGGTCTGCACCATCAGTGAGCAGTATGGGCCTGCAGCATGGGTCTGCACCATCAGTGAGCAGCATGGGCCTGCAGCATGGGTCTGCACCATCAGTGAGCAGCATGGGCCTGCAGCATGGGTCTGCACCTTCAGTGAGCAGCATGGGCCTGCAGCATGGGTCTGCACCATCAGTGAGCAGTATGGGCCTGCAGCATGAGTCTGCACCATCAGTGAGCAGCATGGGCCTGCAGCATGAGTCTGCACCATCAGTGAGCAGCATGGGCCTGCAGCATGGGTCTGCACCATCAGTGAGCAGCATGGGCCTGCAGCATGGGTCTGCACCATCAGTGAGCAGCATGGGCCTGCAGCATGAGTCTGCACCATCAGTGAGCAGCATGGGCCTGCAGCATGGGTCTGCACCCTCAGTGAGCAGCATGGGCCTGCAGCATGGGTCTGCACCTTCAGTGAGCAGCATGGGCCTGCAGTATGGGTCTGCAGCATGGGCCTGCATGGGGGAACACCATGGGGCTGCGGTGCAGGTCTGCACCGTGAGCCTGCAGCATGGGTCTGTACCATCAGTGACCAGCATGGGCCTGCAGTGTCGGCCCTGCGCCATCAGTAAGCACCATTGGTGAGCAGCATGGGCCTGCAGCATCAGGGAGCACCATGGGTCTGCAGCATCCCTGCCAGGCCAGGCCCCAGCTGCAGCCCTGGCACACCTGCTCTGCCAGGCAGGATGAGAGTGCTCCAGGCAGACAGATGTGATTCCTACCCCGGGAGCTGGGGATAACTCATTAGCAGACTCGCTGGAGTGTCACTTTGCTCCATTATTTCCTTTTTCTGAGTGTGTCAATTCAGGCTGCTTCCACTGAATTACATCAGTTATTAGAAATGTTCTACAGTGATCTTTAAATATCATCTGTGTCATAAATATTTTATGACATTTTCAGTGGCAAATGATGACTTTAATCAGACTCCAGAGAAATCCGGCTGGGAGAGCACTCTAGGGCAGGGGCCCTTCAGAGAGCAGCAGTGTTGTGTTCCTGGGAGTGCTGCTGCTCTTCGAGCTGGTGACAAAAGCTCTTTGTGCTCCCAGCCTGGAGGACAGGAACAGCCCTGCTGGCAGCTGATGTCCCCAGCTCTGGCTGGCTTCAGCCTCACTGTCCCCATGGGTCACACCTGGTGCTGTCCCCAAGCTTCCACCTTGATGTCCCCCCAGGTCACTCCTGGTGCTGTCCTGTGACGGTGCTCACAGGGGTCTCAGGACGAGGGAAGAGACGAGGAGGATCTGACTCCATGTTTCAGAAGGCTGATTTATTATTTTATGATATATATTATATTAAAACTATACTAAAAGAATAGGAGAAAGGATTTCATCAGAAGGCTGGCTAAGAATAGAATGAATGATAACAAAGACTTGTGGCTTTGTCTCTGTGTCCGAGCCAGCTGGGCTGTGATTGGCCATTAATTAGAAACAACCACATGAGACCAATCACAGATGCACCTGTTGCATTCCACAGCAGCAGATAACCATTGGTTACATTTTGTTCCTGAGGCCTCTCAGCTTCTCAGGAGGACAAACCCTAAGGAAAGGATTTTCCATAAAAGATGTCTGTGACACTGTCCCTGAGCTCCCCACAGGTCACATCTGGTGCTGTCCCCAAGCTCAGGGCTCAGGGCTGAGCTGCTCCTCCTCAGCCCAGCCCAGCAGGGCCCCAGAGCTGTGCAGGGACAGAAATTGCTGGAGCCAGGACACGCTGGAGCTCCTGAGCCTGTGCCACCATCACAGGCTCCAGGATGGCTTGGGCTGGAAGGGACACTGAAGGTGCCCAGCTCCAGCCCTGCTGAGGGCATGGGCACCTTCCCCAGCCCTGCCATGGGCATGGCCACCTTCCCCAGCCCTGCTGAGGGCATGGGCACCTTCCCCAGCCCTGCTTGCTCTCCAAAGGGGAGCCTGGGTGCTGTGGCCATCAGGAGAGCCCTGGCTGCAGTCCCTTGTGGGAATCCATGAAATCAGAGGGTTTTGGGAAAGCTGCAAAAGGCAGGCCTCAAAGAAAACAAATCTATAATTGGAGCTGAGCAGCAGCCATGAGATTGGTCAGCAGATAAATTATGTAAAAAATAGAAAAGGACAAATAGAACAATGGTCTGTGTATTAACACTTGTTTAGAATAACTCCCTAAGCTGCAGAAAAGTTTATCTAGCAAGATATTAGGGAGTTCTAAGCTTGATAATGGAGCTCTGTGCATTGTGTTTGAAGGCTCACAAGCAGGTGTTGTATTTGAAATAAGCAGGCATTGTTTAACCAAAGGTACCTGTGCTTACAGTGGTTGGATGGAACTCCTGTCAATATAGAATATCTATTATATAGATATAAATACTGTCAATGTGCTTTTGCTTTGTGTGATTGGTCAAAAAACTCATAAAGTGAGTTGTGCCATTGAGTTCTTGGTCTGCTGCCTGGGATGTGAGCTGCTGGCACCTTCCCATTGTCATAGCCATGGAATGAGGCTGCTGCTGGAAAATCAAACAGCTCGAGGCACGTTCCCAGCAGCCCTGTCCTGTTGGGGATTTGTACACTGACCCCAGCAGGGGATGTCCCTGAGCATGCCATGGCCTCCCTGGACAGGGTCTGAAGGGGGGACACTGGGAGAGCTGGGACTCCGCATCCTGCCCAGCAGGGCTGTTTCCAGAAGGTTCTGGGCACAGTTCAGAAGGGTGCCTGCATGGGCAATGGGGCTGTGCCCTGGCTGGGAGCTGCAGGGGGAACCAGCACCCTCTAGCCTGGAGATGGGGGTGGTCACCCCTCAGCCAGTGCATGGCTCACCTGGTATTTATTGAGCTAAAGTGCTCTCATTTCCAGCTCTATAGCTCTGTATGTCAT
>NW_005054303.1:16515587-16518992 GCF_000277835.1 Geospiza fortis | reverse complement strand
TTCTACACAAAAACATAGAGGAAAAAAATTACCTGTGAATTGAGTTCCTCCTGCATAATGATGTGCTTTCCACAGAACGATAAATGTTAAAACACAAAAATTACTACCTGTGTTTTGGAACAAATCTCTAAAGATAATTCATGTACAGAGACAAGTTTTACCTGTGATTATTCCTTCCAAATATACGGCTGTTCCTCTTGAGAAGGAAAGCTCTGCGTTATAAAACCTCTGCATGGTGGTGATTGCTGGTTAGGAGGGAGAGATGCTGCCATTTGCTTGGAGAATTCCAGGAATACCAGAGGTTATGGTGACCAGGATGTCACTTTTCACGGATGATGCACAAAAAACATACCTTTGTGTGGAACGAGGTATTTGAAGTTAAAGAGCACTTCAGAATGAAAAGGACGAGTGACAAAAAGGCTGAAGCTCTTAAATTGAGGCAAAGTGAAAAGTACAGCGGAGGCTGCACGAGGAGTGGCCAAGAGCAGCTGGGCAGAAGGTGCTTGAAACCTCTCCAAGGGGCAGGAAAAGTGCTGGATAGAGTCCAGGGAGGGAGAGCCCTGCTGGGGAAGGGGGCCCTGAGCTGGGGAAGGGGGCCCTGAGCTGGGGAATAGGGTCATTCCCTGGGCTCAGGGACATTCCCTGGGCTCCTGGAGGGGCAGGAGCTGGGAACAGGGACATTCCCTGGGAACAGGGACATTTTCTGGGCTCAGGGACATTTCCTGGGTCCCTGGCAGGGCAGGAGCTGGGAACAGGGACATTCCCTGGTGGAAACCAGGCGCTGTTTGCTGTGACAGAGCTAATTAAGCTCCTGGGAGAATTTATGCAGAGCTAATAAGAAGCAGAACTAAACGTTGTCTTAATTTACCCTCAAGCTCACAAAAATGTTGTTCATTCACGTTGCACTAATTGAGCCAACAGCCATTAACCCTTCCTTCAGAGACAGAGACCCTTGGCACCAAGGAATCAAGCTGCATTTCCCAGAGAGCATCTCCTGTTCCAGGGCTCCTGAGGCCCTTCCTGCATCCTGCAGTGGCTGTGGTGGTTCAGGGCTGCTGATGGCTTCAGAGAGGAGCTGCTTGTCACTGACATCTTTTATGGAAAATCCTTTCCTTAGGATTTTTCTCCTGAGAAGCTGAGAGGCCTCAGGAACAAAATGTAAACAATGGTTATCTGCTGCTGTGGAATGCAACAGGTGCATCTGTGATTGGTCTTATGGGGTTGTTTCTAATTAATGGCCAATCACAGTCAGCTGGCTCAGACCCTCTGTCTGAGCCACAAGCCTTTGTTATCATTCTTTGCTATTCTATTCTTAGCTAGCCTTCTGATGAAATCCTTTCTTCTATTCTTTTAGTATAGTTTTAATGTAATATATACCATAAAATAATAAATCAAACCTTCTGAATCATGGCGTCAGGTCCTCATCTCTTCCCTCATCCTGGGACGTCTGTGAACACCGTCACAGCTGCTTTTCCCTCTGCCCTTCCCAGCTACCCTTGCTGGGCTGGACTTTGCTGCTCAGAATCCCCGTGTGTCAGGGAGCAACATCCCTGCCTCCAGCTGGGGTGAGGTTTGAGCTCTTGGAAAACCCATCCTGGCTTTGGGCCCCTGTTCACGTCACAGGCTGGGGTTTGGGTTTGTGCTGCTCAGCACAGGAGAGCCAGGGGCTCTGCTCTTATGGAAACCTGGGGACAAGGGATGGAGGGACAGGAGCCAGGGAATGGCTCCCACTGCCAGAGGGCAGGGATGGGTGGGAGATTGGGAATTGGGAATTCCTGGCTGGGCTGGAATTGCCAGAGCAGCTGTGGCTGCCCCTGGATCCCTGGCAGTGCCCAAGGCCAGGCTGGACATAGGGGGCACCCTGGGACAGTGGGAGGTGTCCCTGCCATGGCATGAAGCCAGTCCAGGAGACTTTTTACCCAAATTAAAAGAACCACATGAATCAAGAAGGAACTTGCAGCCAGGCCCTGGTAGGGTTCCTTATGGAGCCCCTCAGTGGTCCCCACTCCAAAAGTATTCAGAAACCCCAAACTGCAGCCCCAAGGTAAGGTCAGCACTGCTCCCTCAGAGCCAGGGACACGTTCCTGGTGTTGTGGAGGACAGGGCAGGCCAGGCTCTGCTTGGGGCTGCAGACCAGCCTCACCTGTGCTCTTTAGAGAACACTAAATATCACTTAGTGCCCTTTTCATCCTCCTGATCACTTGGAGTTCTTGTGATGTTCCTGGGAGCACAGGGAGAAGCTGAGCTCTCCTCACATTTCATCAGGGCAGCTGCATGAGCTCTTGCAGGAGCTCTTCAGATAAAAAGGATGCTGCAAAGGCAGTAGCAGAAGATCAGACCTCCAGTTCCTCACATTACTCTTAATCCTGTGTTTTCATCCTGTCATCTAGGAAAAAGAAGGGGGAAAAGGCAAAACTCACTAAAGCTCTTTTCTCCCATACAGCTTTCATGTTTCTGGCATTGCCTGGTTTATCAGTCACTGACAAACCATCAGAGACAAGTGTCTGGCAGTGCTCAGAGCCAAGGCTGAGCTCAGCCAAGCACTCCAGGGTTGAAATGCTGCCTCAGCCTTGCCTGAAACGTCCCAGGCAAGAGACTCCAATACTGAACTTGGAATCTTGTGACAACAGGGCAAGGTTTCATCACTCTGAGCATCTCTGGCAGCGAGCTGGGCATGGAAAAGCCTCATTTTGGAACAGTGGAAGTCAAGCACAGCCTCAAAATCACAGAATCCCAGACTCCTTTGGGTTGGAATGAACCTTCAAGGTCTCTAATTCTCCACCCCTGCCATGGCAGGGACACCCCCCACTGTCCCAATGTCCAGCCTGGCCTTGGGCACTGCCAGGGATGCAGGGGCAGCCACAGCTGCTCTGGGCACCTGTGCCAGGGCCCGCCTTGTGTAACCACAATCA
The DNA here is from genome assembly GCF_000277835.1 of Geospiza fortis. Lineage (NCBI taxonomy): Eukaryota > Metazoa > Chordata > Aves > Passeriformes > Thraupidae > Geospiza > Geospiza fortis. Next base: position 16,516,080 of record NW_005054303.1, on the reverse strand, counting down.
CTGAGCTGCCAGGGTCCCGCTGAGCCTGGTGAGCCCTGGGAGCTGTCCAGGGTCCCTGGGACAGGGAAAGGGTCTGGCAAAGGACAGGATAAACAAGATGTGTTTCCTCTCTGTAAACTCTCCAGGGGAACAAGCACTAAAGAGGGAGCAGAATTGAGTAAATTGAGGGATTCTCTTGTGCTGAAACCAGCCCAGTGGGCCGTGACTGGGAATAGATTAGCGTAAATTAAAAGGTGTTAACATCACAGCAAGGAGGGTTGGGAGAGCTCCAAAAATGAACAGCAGGAGAAGCATTAACTTCTCTTCTGTGCTTGAGGTTGGACCTGTGAGCTGGGAGAACATCTGGAATGGGAAGTGCTAGTTCAGGTTTCCAGGAGCTGCTGCTGAGATTATTTTTCTGTTTTTTCTTTCCCCCCTTGCAGTCTTGTTGACCCTTTTTAAATGCAAGGGCATTCCTTTAAAAATGAGAGCTGGTTTTCAGAACATGGCATTC